>NC_133652.1:30997779-31308337 GCF_009905375.1 Apium graveolens
AAAGGAGAACTCACCGATATTTCCAGGCGATGCCTGTTAATGATTAACTTGTTCCAAGATTTTACTTCCCGAGTGTTGGGTAAGTAATCGATTCATTTAACAAAACAGCAACCTGTTGCGAATATAAAACACACCACAGAGCCGGATCCCTCAGGTTTTGAGCGAGTATTTAATCCCCTTCGAAAGAGGATCTTAAATATAAAAATGAGTTTTGGGATCCGCTCTAACTTTTAAAAAATCATTTTGAAGACTCGCAAACATTTTTAGAATGTTTGGAGTGATGCTGATTTAACAAAATAAATCAGTCCCAATATATTCGAAAATATCTGAATATATTATTTAAATAATATTTCCATAAAGAATAATCTTTATAAAAAATAATTGAAGTAGAAGTTTTGAAACTATACTTGAATGAATATTAAATATCCAAAGATATACCTATAACGAAAGTACTATCTTATTTGATAATCAAAAGTGAGTTTGATTATCGCACCTTATTCTTTAATAAAATAAAGAATATATCTCAGCAAATAATCGGAGTCATAGATCCTCAAATAAATATTCAAATAATATTCATTAATAATATAAACTGAGGTCATAAGCCCTCGAATGAATATTCAAATAATATTCAATAAATAATATAAAAGAGTCATAAGCCCTCGAATGAATATTCAAATAATATTCAGATAAATAAAAAAGGGTCATAAGCCCTCGAATGAATATTCAAAAATATTCAATAAATAATATAAAAGAGTCATAAGCCCCTCGAATGAATATTCAAATAATATTCAGATAAATAAATAAAAGGGTCATAAGCCCTCGAGAATATTCAAAATAATATTCATTTAATATAAAGGAGTTACGCCTTCGAATAATATTCGAAAGTAATTATCAAATAAAATAAAGTTAAAGTTATCGAATAAACCTTATTCGATAATAGTTTTGAAAACTATGACCATATATATAAGTATATAATATATATATATATTTATATCCATATATACAAAATCTACTCGGGATCCTCGACTCCCGGTTTAGAAAATATTTTCACCTTTGGGTCCCTGTACTAAGGGTATATGCAAATTACCGCTATCCTCTAGCATAGGTATTATCAACTGAATCAACAGATAATATATATGGCAAGAATGCGAAACAGGCATGCATATTATATACCATAGCAGCAGCTTCATATATGCATCATTTGCTAATTAACCAACATGCATCTATCGCAAGATAATGCAAATACATATATTCATCACAACAACAGTTATAACGGGTAGAAACTTGCCTGAGCGACTTGGGGTGAAAAAGGCTCGGGACGAGTCTGGTAACCTATAAACATAAGTAGTTGGAATTAAACCAAAGTCACTTGCAAATCTCTACTTAACTAACTTAGACTCTAACGCTTGTTTTGCGCTTATTGATTCTCTTAAGTCACTCGAGTACCCTCGGCTCCACCATTTTTAATAAATTAACCATTATGAGTTTTAAAGCGATTCCTTCGCGAGTGTCTTACCACTTCCTAACACTCTTACCATAATTGTTTCATACTTAATTAACCCTTTTTGGTCTTTAACCTAGTTTCAAAGTAAGGCGAGGGGAAATGATTCGTTCGCGAAACGCCGTTACTTGAAAACGGTCGTTTCTCCTAAACCGTACATCGGAATCAAACGAACTACATATCAAAACGAAGCCGTAACATGAACTATCTAAACATGGCAATGGTCATAATCTAGCAGGGAGTTCTCGGGTCCAAAGTTATGAACAAAAGCAGTCTAAAGTAAATCGGACATTACGACGACTATGTTTACGCGATTACCATGTTTAAACTACTCCAATTAACCACCAACCAACTCATAACCATCAATACAACAAAACTTCACCGAAACCATACCCATCAGTCCATAATCTCCAAGGTTTTCAACTCAAACAACCACATCAAGACCTATGAACTATAATCAAGCTTCAATTACCAAAACACTTCCAAATCAAACCAAACTACTAATAATCCAATCCATGCTTCTCATTTCACAAAACCAACCATTAACTTACTAACAAAAAAGTAAAGGCTAGGGTTTGAAGTTTATACCTTCCTTGGGAGGTGTTAAGTTGCTAGGAAGCCTTAGGGAGCCTCCTACAAGCTTGATCTTTCCAAAGAAATCAAGAACACAAAGTTAGGCTTTGAAGTTTCTAAAAGTCCAATTTAAAAAACTGTAAAAATGAGGGTCTTACCATGATTATTTGGAAGAGACTTGTGAAAAGAGTTGTAGGTCATCTCAATACCTTTCCAATGAGCTATAGAACACAATATTTGAGTGAGAAATGAAGGAGATACAGCAGTTTTAGTGTGCGGTTCTGTTTTGGCCGGAGCATGAAGAACAATGCCTTGGTTTTTTTTGATTTTGATGAAAATGATTTGCTTGGCTTGGTTGGTTTGATTTTTGTGTTTGTTTAGTAAATTACCTAGTGCCCTTGATTTTGGTGGTTTAAAAAGCCACCACATCTCCTTCTTCCCATGTCATGCTTGTGTCATCCTCAGATGTCATTCTCCCCTCCTTGTCCTCTTCTCATTGGTTGGGTGACATCATCCTCTCTAATCCCTTTGATTAACTTCCTAATTATTTGCCTAATGACCGCTGATCTGTTATACTGTTCGCTTAACTTTCGTTTTCGTTTATCGTTTGAGGGATCATACCCGGGATCTATACTTAGGTTTCCTTAACCTTTCTCAATACATTATATTCCTTTTTATGATCCTCTAATAATCCTTTAATTTAAATCCTTTTATCCTGTTACCTTATACTCAATTATTTCCGTATCTATTGGATTTCCGGAAAAATCAAAGTGTTCGGATTTGGATTCTAACGATCTTTACATACACTTATATCCCATATAAGTACTAATAAAATCTCAGAATATCCATATCAGAACCCCTATATAGTGTGGCATGAAAAGTTTTCTCATTCAGCAAAACACTATTCATAAGGGTTTCAAAATTTCCCAAAAATTGGGGTTATTACAGATTATATTTTTCCGAGGCAAAAGCCTACAGTCGACATCTTAAGTTCTTGATCGATATCTAGATTTTGGATGAGTTCAAGTCAACATATGAGCTTAAAACAAGAAAAATTCTAGGGTAAAATTCAGTCCTCTGTATGAATGTTAGATATATTGATAATGTCATGTCTAATATGATTTATGTTAATTTCAGATCTTACTTAAACAGGACAAATCAGTACTAACTGAAATCAGCACTTGTACTGAAGTCAGAACTTAAGTCGTCAGTACTTAAGGTTCAGGAGATATTTATCAGAAGATAATATCAGGACTTAAAGAAATGTTCAGATAAGAAAGGCAGTGATTACAGGAAGAGAAGATCGAGACAAACAGAAGAGATATGCATGAAGAGGAATTCTATGAAGTATAGAATACTTGGAAGAAAAGATATCTGATTGATATATTTTAGGAAGCAGAATTATATTCCATATCAATTAGCGATTATCTTGTAACTGTGTAGTATATAACCAACAGATATAGGGTTTACACTATAAGTGTTATCATTATCGAGAAGATTATTCATTGTAACCCTAGCAGCTCTCGTGATATTTGTTCATCACTGAGAGAGGACAGTTCCATACTGTAACAGAGTTTATTGATTTGAATAAAGTTCGTTTCCTGTTACTTGAGTTATTAAAGTTCGATTGATTGTGCTATACACTGTATTCACCCCCCTCTACAGTGTGTGTGACCTAACAAGTGGATCAGAGCCTATCTGTTAACACATAAACAGTTTAAGATCCAAAAATAATCATGTCTGAAAGTAGAAAACTCCAACTAAGCCCACCAAAACTGAAGAACCTCCAAAGACACAAATCCAAAGCCGATATGAGACGATTAGAGTTCCCATATTGAGACCATCTGAATATCCCATATGGAAGGTAAGGATGACCATGTTTCTGGAAGCTACAGATCCAGAATATCCGATAGAATTAAGGAGGACCTCACAAACCAACCAAGCTCGCAGTTGCAGTTGTAGGTGAAGCAGCAAAGTTGTACCAAAGGGAAGAGTGATTACACTGCTGAAGATATCACATCAATTGCTAAGGATGCTAAGGTACGACACTTACTGCATAGTGCCATTGAATGTAATGTCAAACAGGGTAATAAACTGCAAGACTGCAAAGGAGATATAGGATGCCTGGAAACAAGATGTCAGGAACTGATACGATTAAGAAGAACAGGAAGACAATACTTACTCAAGAGTATGAACACTTTGACTCAAAGGCTAATGAGTCATTGACTGATTTATATGATAGATTTGTCAACTCTTGAATGATTTGTCACTGGTTGATAAGAAGTTGATCTTGAAGACTCAAACCTAAATTCCTGTTGGCTCTTCCTGAAAGCTAGGATTTGAAGGCAACAACAATAAGAGACAACTATAATCTTGATGAAATGACTCTTGATGAAATTTATGAGATGCTCAAGACTCATGAACTTGAGATGGAACAAGAAGCAAGAGGAAAGGAGGAAAGCAAGAACAGTTGCTCTTAAGGCTGAAGAAGAATCCCCAAGGCAGCTACCTCAAGGAAAGGCAAGGGTAAAGCTCTCTTCACAAAGTTTGATACTGAGTCATCAAGTTCTGATAGTGATGATGACTCGAATCTGAAAGCTTGCCTGAGACGAATGCCGATGGAGGATGATGAAGCTGTGTGCTCTTATGGTGAAAGGAATCACGAAGATTGCATACAGAAAGTTCAGGAAGGGAAATAAGTTTTCCAGGAAAGGTGCAAGTTCTGATAAAAAGAATTTCAGAAAATCTGAGGGCAAAGGAGGAAAGTCTGACATAGGAGATTATACCAAATGTCAAATGCTACAACTGTGGTGAGAAAGGCCACATATCTCTGATTGCAAGAAAGTGAAGAGTGACAAAGGCAAGGCTCTTATCACAAAGAACAAAAGCTGGACAGACATCAGATTCTGAAAGAGGAAAATTATCCCTTGATGGCAAATGCTGAAAGCAGTTCTGAAGCTGCTGAGTTAAAGGGAAACAGGATAAACATCCTAGTTCTGGACAGTGGATGTTCAGGACATATGACTGGAAATAAATCCTGCTATCAGACTTTGTGGAGAAGGCTGGCCCAAGTGTTTCTTATGGAGATGGAAAACATTGGAAAATATTGGGATATGGCAATATTAATCGTGGGAATGTCATCATTAAAGAAGTAGCTCTGGTCTCAGGACTTAAACACAATCTGCTGAGTGTCAGTCAAATCTGTGACAGAGGTTATGATGTGGATTTCTTTGAAGAACACTGTGAAGTTGTAAGTAAATCTACAGGCAAAGTTGTTATGAAAGGATACAGGCGTGGTAACATTTATGAAGCCAAGCTTTCAACAAGTAATGATGGTTCTGCAATCTGTCTGATGAGTAGAGCATCAATTGAAGAAAGCTGGAATTGGCACAAGAAACTCTCTCATTTACATTTCAACAATATAAATGAACTAGTCAAGAAAGATCTTGTGAGAGGACTACCAAAATCAGTATTGCTCCTGATGGCCTTTGTGATTCTTGTCAGAAGGCTAAACAAAGGAAATCCTTATTCAAGAGAAAGACTGAATCATCAATTCTTGAGTCTTATCACCTACTACATGTTGATCTATTTGGTCCAGTAAATGTCATGTCTATTGCAAAGAAGAAATATGTTATGGTCATAGTGGATGAGTTCACCAGATACACATGGGTGTATTTCTTGCACAAAAAAAAGTGAAACTGCATCCATCTTGATTGATCATGTCAGGCAAATGGATAAGTTGGTCAAAGATTCTGTGAAGACAATAAGAAGTGATAATGGTACTGAGTTCAAGAATTTGATAATGGAAGAGTTCTGCAAAAACCATGGAATCAAGCAGGATTTTCTGCTCCTGGAACTCCACAGCAAAATGGAGTTGTTGAAAGAAAGAATAGAACTCTCATTGAAGCTGCACGTACAATGCTTGATGAAGCAAAGCTTCCAACCTATTTCTGGGCTGAAGCTGTGCAGACTGCTTGTTTTACTCATATGAGATGGTGAAGAAAAAGAAGTCAAATCTGAAGTATTTTCACGTATTTGGATGTAGTGTTTTGTTCTTAAGACTCATCCTGAACAACTATCCAAATTTGATCTAAAAGCTGATAAAGGCATCTTTGTTGGATATCCACTTTCCACAAAAGCCTTCAGAGTCTATAACTTGAGAACAAGACTGGTCATGAAATCTATCAATGTCTCTTTCGATGATAAGAAGATTACTGGACTTGAAGATTTCAATGATCATGATCAGCTGAGATTTGAAAATGAAGACTTAAATTCTGATACTGAAAATCCTGACTGTCTAAATCCTGATACTGCAAACTCTGATGCATTAAACTCTGAAGTTATTGAAACTGTGGTGACTACGCCAAAGGAAGATGCACCTATGCAGGGGGAGCATACTAAAGATACAACCACGTCTCAAGAAGCATCAGAACATACATCGGCTCTTCAAGTTCTGATTCATCAAGCTCTGATAAACCAAGTTATGATAATTCTGAAAACTTAAATGTTACGACCGGTATCTTCGTGTAATATTATTTGTGGATTGGTATAATATTAAAGTCAAATGAAAATATACAATGATTGTACGTTTGTGTGAGTGAAAATTTCTGCATTATAAATTTGCTTTGTAGTTATGATTTTTCAAAGCAAGAGTTTATTTAATTTCTTTATTTTTGATTTATAAGGAATATTCTAAGCTTGGAAAATTTTCTTTTAAAAGGTATTTTGTTCACAAATTTTGAAAATGATTTTATAAAGTCTCTAAAAATCCAAGTTATTTTATGTATAAATTTTATAATTTTTGAACTTGTATTTTATTTTATAAAAATAAATCTTTAAATTTTAGTTGTCATATTATCAAATTACATAAGAGACCATGCATGCAAATCACCCTTCTATTCTCTCAAAGGGCAAATAAGACTTTTCCAACCCCACTAACTCATTTGATTATTACCAAATTACTACATTAGCCTTGCATGCAAAATGGCCTAACTTTAGCTAAAGGACATTTTTGTAAGTTCTCACTTCCACTCATTATTTGTCAACCAAAAGCATAAAACAAAAAATCAAAGTGGGAGAAGTCATTCCACTCATTCCACACTCCAACACACCACAAATTTTCTCTTTTCCCCCTCCCACCTTGCTCTCGGCCGAAGGCCAAATCCCCCACCCCCTTCCATTTTTCAATTCATTCTTCATCTTCCCAAGTGTAAATCTTTTACCTACATTCATCTTATATACTTTCCAAGTGTTTTGACTTGGAAGTTGAAGTTCCATGGATGCATGTGTAGTTCTTATGTGATCTCCAAAGAGAAACTCTTGATTCTTGTGAATTCAAGAGCTCTCTATGAGATATATTATGTATATGTGCTAACTAAGTGTTTTATGGAGATATCATGCTTTAAAATCCTTTGCATGCTACTGAAATTTCATTATATATTTATGTTTAGCCATGCATTAGTTTTAAGACATTAAAATGATGATCAACCATGTTTTGCATGCTATTCTTTTCGAAATCATGTGTTATGTTTAAAAATCTATAAATCGAAATAGTGTGCTTAAAATAGATTGTTTCCATGATAAATTTCTTATTAATACTTAAAAGAAGTTATATTTCATGATTATTAAGGATGAGTATTAGGTGCAAGTCGATTTTGCAAGCATTTAAAACTTTATGCCTAGCCGAAATCTTGTTATGTGCTTTCCATGAGTTGCATGTTATATATTTAGTTGCATGTTGTTGTTTTTGGGCATGGATGATCTCACCCAAGTTTTTTGAGAATAAGGGAGTTAGTTCAGTAGATTACCATGTATAAGTCTTGGTTTAAGTATTGAGTTGTTGTTAGTTGAGTTTGTCAAGTCAAAACCTTGGAAAATGAGAGTTATAGTTTCTGCAGAAAATCAGTTAGTACCCTGAGGTTTAGAGTGAGTTTTGACCATGTCATTGTGTGCACTTTGAGGCCCAAGCACCAGAAGTTAGTATTGGGAGTATAAAAGGTTTTAGGAGTTGGTTGGAGGTTTGCATGTCTTTGGTTAGGTGCACAAGTAGAATCACAAAATCTGTCCAGCAGGGGACAGTTTTGTTGCAACTTAGAAATAGGGAGATTTGACCATGTCATGGGTAGGCCCTCATTAGGCCCAATTGGGCCTTAGTTAGAGGGAGTGTCAGAGAAGTTTTTCCAACCATAGTTCATAGGATATGAGTTAGAACCATGTGTCACAAGTTAATTCAAGTCAGGGCATTTTCTGCCCAAAAACAGGGGAACCTTGGACTTTTAGCTTAGGCCCAAGAAGGCCCAAGCCAGGCCCTTGAGCCACATCAAGTTTGTGAGATGCCCTTAGGTCAGGAGAGTCTTGTGTAAAAGTTTTGAAGGAAAACTTGTAGTTTAAGAGTGTCTAATGCACTCAAGAAACCATAGTTGTCATTCTGAAATTTGCACCAGTGAGCACTTCACTTATCACATAGTTTTAGAACACTTAGAAGTGAGTATTAGGTCGACCACCATAGTTGTAAGATAGTATAAGGTCAGTAGAGCAAAAGGCACAAGTGAGGGTCAATAGGTTTTGGATAATTTAGGAAAGGCACATCGAGTTAGGAAGCCAAAATTAGAGACTTGTCTAGTTTAGCGACCAAGTGACTTAAGTGTGAGTCGAGATCATCCAAGCCTAGTGTTGCATTATGGTATATATGGTGTTATTTGGTATTAATATATGATATGTGATATGTGGCTATGTGTGTGCAATTGTAATTTAAAGTGAATATAAATTAAGTGCATATAGGCCTAAGTGCCATCCGTGTTTAATTTCGAGTTGTAAATAGGTTAAGTTGGTGAGAAATATTATAATGAGGATTATTATTATTTATGTAGGATCTCGAGACGAGGGAAAACTTGCCATAAAAGTCGAGTGAAGCTCCAGTTGCTCCTACCAGTCAGACCAGACCAGCCTATCTCAAGGCAAGTGATTCAACTTGACCTTCGTATTTACTATATATTCATACATGCAATATCCTGAGTCATTTGATATTTAAATCAAGCGTATCTTGTTTATCTTTGATATATAGAATGCCATGAACCCTCGAGTACGTATTGCAAGTAGTTCAAAAGTCTTTCATGATAGTTTAATGCCATGATAAAATAAAGAGTTGTTATATTGTTGATCCTCTTGATTACATGCTGATGATTCCTAAGTATGATATCTCATCCTGATACTTGAATCCCTATAGAACCTTACCTTGATACCTGAAGTCAATATTATCAAAGTTGTCCTAATTGATTGATACCCCTCTTTCTTATCCTAAAGCTTGTCAATTCTGATATATCCTGAGCTAAAAATCATTTCTTCATACCTTAACACCCTTAGTATTCATGAAGCTTACATTCTTGATGATCCAGCACTTGAACCTTGATGAGAAACCATTGCTTTAAGCCCAATTGGCACTTCCTTCATGATATCCATAGCCTCACTAAATTCCCTTGTCCAAACTTTGATACATGAAAACCATTCAGTTACCCTAATAGAGTTAGTTTTGTGAATCATGGCTCTGAGATTTAGTACCATTTCCCGTGTTTCGAGTTGATCTATAATCCTTGAAAAAATGTTTACTGTTAAAAGAGATTTTGTTAATTCGGCATCAGTTTTGAAATAAATAAAATGTGGGTTTTCAGTCCCAAAGGGGGATAAATGTTTTCTTTGAATGGTGGATCTGGACTGAGACGCGAGTCCTTTCCACACTTATATTAGGCTTAAAAGTTGCCTAGGGATTCCCGTTAATGTTTTAGAACCCAGCGAGGTTCGGGATTACTTCGCGGCTGATCACCGGCTGTAATCCGTAGCGTCATAAAATGATTTTGATTAAGACATGATTTTAAAATTGTTTTGATACAAGCAAAATGATGCCATCTCACATAGTTTTATCTCTCGTTATCATTGGTTATGTCTTTCCATTGTCATTCTTAAAGTATATCTCAATTTGTTTTGTGTCGTACTGTTAGCACTTGTTGAGCATTTGGCTCACTTCTTGCTTTACCCTGATATTACAGCTAGCAGCTATGGTTAGATTCAAGCAGACTGCCCGTAAGACCTGTGATGCTGATGCTTATGTTCGAGCAGGTAGAATAAGTAATAATAGTTGTGTGAGGACTCGGTATTTGTAATCAGATGTAATAGTTGGTAGTGTTGGGCTGTTCCAAACCCTAAACTGTAAGATCTTGGATTGGTTGTGTATTCTTCATTAAAATGTAATAGTATATTTATTTGCTGTTTAAGTTGGGGGTGTGACAGGTTTTGGTATCAGAGCTACGGTTTAGAGTCCCTGGACAGCCCAAATAGGTTATAGGATTGTGTGTAGGTTATAGATATTATGCGAGAGAGTAGGTTAAGTAAATTATTATTAATACTCCTCTTATTGGTTGTCAGCAAAGGGCGCATTCCTCGTCATCCTCTGGGTCGGACGACACTATTGCTTTCTCCGTGTATGCTGAGTTGAGGCGCGAGTTCGACATGCTTCAGGGCAAGTACGACCGACTGATAGACCGACTGAAGAACGTGTATCCGGACAGCCGAAACTACGAAGGGAAGCCCAAGGAGCAGATGACTGCGAGACTTGAGACCTTGGTTCAGTACGTCAACACTAAGCTTGAGGAGATGCCAGCGCACCGGGACCGTACCAGCCAGTATGTCATTCAGATGGTGGCGGATGAGCTCCAGAGCATTGTGAAGACGCTTCGAGAGGAAAAGACTACCAAGCCCGTTCAGATGGAGTGGACCTTAGTTCTTTCCATTTACCTTTCATGTTGTTGTACTATCAGACTCTATGGAATCCCCAGTGTTTCCGTTGTTTCCTTTAAATAAGCCTGTTATTCCTAGAATCAGACTTGTCCCAATCCTATGTACTGTGACCTTTAAAATTTCAATAATTATGTTCTATTGTTCCATTTGCTCTCAACTGTTATTTTACGTTTTTATATGCATCATCATATCTGCCTAATTTGGAAACTTGACCCATATGTAAATAAGAATGCCATGCGATACCCTCGAATCATTTTATCATTCATATATGTTTGACATAACTCTTATTTCAGGATTATGCCTCCCAAAAAGAAGAACCCAACAACCACATCCACCACAGACCCAAATATTCTTCGACTACTGAAACTTGCAACAGCAAACCAATGCTATAGCTCAACAACAACTAACTCTTCAACAACGAATTGAAAACCAGATAACCGTGAGCCACACCAACCACCTGAACCACCAGTACCACCTAGATAAATTGTCACTTTCAAGGCTTTTCAGAATGTGAATCCACCTGCATTTCATGATACCACTGATCCAGTGATAGCTAACACATGGATCAAGGAGATGGAAGGGCTTTTGAGTTGGTACAGTTAGGAGATGATCAGAAGACACCGTATGCTACTTACTTCTTGAAGGAGAAGTCATCTCTATTGGTGGGAATCAGTAAAAGCTATGGACGCACTCAGCAAGTTTCTTGGGAGAGATTTAAGAAGTTATTTCTGGACAAGTATTACCCTAAGTACATGCAGAAGCAGATGGAGCTAAAATTTTCTTGAGTTGAAGCAAGGGAACATGACTGTATTGAAGTATGAGAAGAAGTTCACATGAGTTGTCAAGGTTTGTGACAAAGTATACCAACACTGAGGAGGAAAAAGCAAAGAAATTTCAGCAGGATTGGAGCCTTGATCAGAGATAGGGGGTGGCTATGTTTGAGCTGAAACTTATGCGGGCGTAGTACAGAAAGCTGCTCTGATTGCTAATAATGGGATGCAGTTAAGGAAAGAGAGGGATAACAAGAAGAGGAAGGTTCCATTTTATGGAGAAACGTCTGAAGCAGGAAGTTCACAAAATCGGAATGTAAAGAGGATTGGTTTCCAGAAGGCGGAAATTTTCAAAAGAAAGGGAAATTTGGGTAAAGGCAAGAATCGAAGGGGAACAATCAGGCAAGCCAAGGGCAAGTTGGAGAAAACAGGTTCCAGAGGCCAGAATGCAAGCACTGTGGAAGAAGCACCCCGGAGTGTGCAATAAGCTGAGCATGACCTGTTATAGGTGCAATCAGAAGGGACATTTGGCAAATGAGTGCAAGATGCCGAAGCCAGAGTTACGTGCTACAAGTGTGGGAAGACTGGACACATGGCTAGGGAGTGTAAGGCAACCGGAGCAGTCAAAGCTCTGATGAACGTGGCAAGTACCAGTGCAAGTGTGCCAGCTGAGGTATTGGCATTACCTCCACCACCTACACCAACCCCACAAGCAACAACAAGGACATTTGATTTGAATATGAAGGATGCTGTATAGAATTCGGAGGTGATAGCTGGTACACTTTTACTCAATAATGTCAAAGCTAAAGTATTGATTGATTTGGGAGCAACAAGATCTTTCATATCAGAATCTTTTGTTGATAAGCATCAATGTGAAAAATGATTATGAGTGAGGTAGTAAATGTGGTAATTGCGAACCAAGAGAAGATTCCTGTGAATCAATTTTGTCCAAAGTGTGAGATCGATATTTCGGATATAAGTTTTCAGCCGACTTGATACTCTTCAAGTTGGGAGAGTTTGACATAATTTTAGGAATGGATTGGTTAGGAGAGAATATCGCTCAGATTTAATTGTAAGACCAAGAGAGTGTATTTAAAGACGAAGAGTGGAGAGAAGGTAGTATTTAAGGGGCAGAGGCAAGAGCAACTATTTCTTACAATTGGTCAGGCTAAGAAGCTACTTAGAAAAGGTTGTGAGTCGTTCTAGCTTATGTAGTGGATTCGGAAAAAGGCAGCCCCAGCGTGGAAGATATTCCTGTAGTTAGCGAGTTTTCCGATGTATTTCCCGATGAACTACCAGGCTTACCACCAGATTGAAAAATTGAGTTCGAGATCAACCTTGCTCCAGGCACGGAACCAGTTTCAAAGGCCCCATATAGGATGGCCCAGCAGAAATGAAAGAGTTGGCGAGCCAGCTACAAGAATTAATGGATAAGGGAGTGATACGGCCAAGTGCGTCACCATGGGGAGCACCTGTTCTGTTTGTAAATAAGAAAGATGGGAGTATGCGTCTATGCATAGATTATCGGAGTTGAATAAGGTAACGATCAAGAACCGTTACCCGCTACCAAGGATAGATGACCTTTTTGATCAGTTGAAGGGAGCAAAATGCTTTTCGAAGATTGATTTGAGATCGGGATACCATCAACTAAAGATCAAGAAGAAGATGTTCCAAGACCGCATTCAGGACCAGATATGGGCATTATGAATTCCTAGTAATGCCGTTTGGATTGACCAATGCTCCGGCCACATTTAGGATCTGATGAATCGGGTATTTAAGAAGTATTTGGACAAATTTGTCGTGGTATTCATTGATGACATCCTTATTTATTCTAAGTCGGAAGAAGAACATAAGCAACACCTCTGGATAGCATTGGAGATACTCCGACAAGAGAAGTTGTATGCCAAGTTTACCAAATGTGAGTTTTGGTTAAAGGAAGTTCAATTTTTGGGGCATGTCATTGGAAATGAGGGAGTTAAAGTGGATCCGGCAAAGATTGAGGCAGTTATGAGTTGGGAGAGGCCAAAGACTCCTACGGAAGTGCGAAATTTTCTAGGATTGGCCGGATACTATAGAAGATTCGTCAAGGATTTTTCGAAGATCGCCACGCCATTGACCAAGTTAACCAGAAAGAATCAAAAGTTTGAATGGAGTGCAGAATGTGAAGATAGCTTTCAAGAGTTAAAGCAGAAGTTGGTAACAACTCCAGTGTTGGTACTTCTAGACGATCAATGGAACTTTGTAATTTTCAGCGACGCTTCACATAAGGGTTTGGGTTGTGTATTGATACAACACAGTAAAGTGATCGTATATGCGTCAAGACAGTTGAAACCGCATGAGTTAAAGTACCCGACGCATGACTTGGAACTAGCCGCCATAGTGTTCGCACTTAAGATTTGGAGACATTACCTCTATGAAGAGAAGTGTGAAATCTACACGGATCACAAGAGTTTAAAGTACATTTTTACTCAGAAAGAGCTCAATATGAGGCAGAGGAGATGGCTGGAATTGATCAAGGACTATGACTGTTCGATAAATTACCATCCTGGAAAGGCGAATGTAGTGGCCGATGCTCTGAGTAGGAAGGAGAGACTGAATATGATGATAACATCAAAAGAGTTATGCGAAGAAATTGAAAGATTGGAATTCGAACTTTGTGCTTATGGAAAAGTTGAGGAAGTTTGTTGTGCAATGACCTTTCAGCCAACACTAGTGGAAAGGATAAAGAAGTGTCAAGAAGAAGTAATGGAGAAAGAGAAGAATCAGTTATCTGGAGAGGAGATTAATACTCAAAGGGATGAGCAAGGGATACTAAGGTTTTCATCCAGAATATGGATTCCCCATATACCTGAATTAAAGAATGAGATCCTCCATGAAGCCCATAATTCGAAATTTTCAATCCACCCGGGAAGTACCAAGATGTATCGAGATTTAAAGAAGAACTTTTGGTGGCCAAATATGAAGCGAGACGTGGCAGAATGGGTTGCGAAGTGCTATACTTGTCAGAAAGTAAAGGCAGAACATCAACGACCAAGCGGATTAATTCAGCCCCTGAAGATTCCAGAATGGAAATGGGAAAATATCGCTATGGACTTTATAGTAGGACTACCGCGAACGAAATCCGGGCATGACGCAATATGGGTTATAGTTGATCGTCTTACGAAGTCGGCGCATTTCCTTCCAATAAATGAGAAGTCGTCACTGGACAAGTTGGTTCATCTGTATGTGCGCGAAATCGTACTAAGGCATGGAGTACCCGTATCCATAGTTTCAGACAGAGATCCTCGCTTTAACTCGAGATTCTGGAAGCAATTTCAGGAATGTCTTGGCACGAAGTTGAATATGAGCACGACATACCACCCGCAGACTGATGGTCAGAGCGAAAGGACAATTCAAACAATCGAAGACATGTTGCGCAGTTGTGCAATCGATTTTGCAGGAAGTTGGGATGATCACTTGCCGTTGATTGAATTCTCTTACAACAACAGCTATCATTCTAGTATCGGCATGCCACCATATGAAGCTTTGTACGGGCGGAAATGTAGATCACCAACAAGTTGGGATGAAGTAGGAGAAGGAAGAATTCTCGGCTCAAAATTGGTACAACAGTTGCATGATATAGTCAAGTTAATTCAGAAAAGGTTGCTTGCTGCTCAAGACAGACAGAGGAAGTATGCGGATCCAGCGCGTAAGGATATTCAATACAAAGTTGGTGAAGCTGTGTTGCTGAAGGTGTCACCTAGAAAAGGGTTGATGAGATTTGGCAAGAAAGGGAAGTTAGCACCTAGATACATAGGTCCTTTTGAGATTTTGAGTCAAGTAGGAAAGGTGGCCTACGAGTTGGCCTTACCACCTCAGTATCGGCATGTGCATAATGTGTTCCATGTGTCGTTGCTTAAGAAGTACAATCCTGACGCTAACCATGTGATAAAATATGAACCTGTAGAAATTCAGGCAGACCTGTCATTTGTGGAGCAACCGGTTAAAATACTCGACTGGCAAGTAAAGAGTCTTAGGAATAAGTCGGTAAAGTTAGTAAAAGTGCTTTGGAGGAACCCTAAGGTCGAAGAATCGACTTGGGAGTTAGAGTCTGTTATGCGTTCCCGGTATCCTCATCTGTTCTCTTAGATTCTGGGGACAGAATCCCTTAAGGGGGAGAGGATGTTACGACCGGTATCTTCGTGTAATATTATTTGTGGATTTGGTATAATATTAAAGCCAAATGAAAATATATTCAATGATTGTACGTTTGTGTGAGTGAAAATTTCTGCATTATAAATTTGTTTTATGTAGTGTATGATATTTTTTCAAAGCAAGAGTTTATTTATTTGTTTTATTTTTGTTTTATAAGGAATATTCTAAACCTTGGAGAAATTCCATTTAAAAGTTATTTTATTCACAAATTTCAAAAGTGATTTTATAAAATTTTTAAAAATCCAAGTTATTTTATGGTATAAATTTTATAATTTTTGAACTTATATTTTATTTTATAAAATAAATCTTTACAAATTTTATTTGTTATAATTATCAAATTACATAAGAGACCATGCATGCAAATCACCCTTCTATTCTCTCAAAGGGCAAATAAGACTTTTCCAACCCCACTAACTCATTTGATTATTACCAAATTACTACATTAGCCTTGCATGCAAAATGGCCTAACTTTAGCTAAAGGACATTTTTGTAAGTTCTCACTTCCACTCATTATTTGTCAACCAAAAAGCATAAAACAAAAAAAATCAAAGTGGGAGAAGTCATTCCACTCATTCCACACTCCAACACACCACAAATTTTCTCTCTTTTCCCCCTCCCACCTTGCTCTCGGCCGAAGGCCAAATTCCCCACCCCCTTCCATTTTTCAATTCATTCTTCATCTTCCCAAGTGTAAATCTTTTACCTACATTCATCTTATATACTTTCCAAGTGTTTTGAGACTTGGAAGTTGAAGTTCCATGGATGCATGTGTAGTTCTTATGTGATCTCCAAAGAGAAACTCTTGATTCTTGTGAATTCAAGAGCTCTCTATGAGATATATTATGTATATGTGCTAACCAAGTGTTTTATGGAGATATCATGCTTTAAAATCCTTTGCATGCTACTGAAATTTCATTATATATTTATGTTTAGCCATGCATGCTAGTTTTAAGACATTAAAATGATGATCAACCATGTTTTTGCATGCTATTCTTTTCGAAATCATGTTGTTATGTTTAAAAATCTATAAATGCGAAATAGGTGTGCTTAAAATAGATTGTTTCCATGATAAATTTCTTATTAATACTTAAAATAAGTTATAATTCATGATTATTAAGGATGAGTATTAGGTGCAAGTCGATTTTGCAAGCATTTAAAACTTTATGCCTAGCCGAAATCTTGTTATGTGCTTTCCATGAGTTGCATGTTATATATTTAGTTGCATGTTGTTGTTTTTGGGCATGGATGATCTCACCCAAGGTTATTTTGAGAATAAGGGAGTTAGTTCCGTAGATTACCATGTATAAGTCTTGGTTTAAGTATTGAGTTGTTGTTTGTTGAGTTTGTCAAGTCAAAACCTTGGAAAATGAGAGTTATAGTTTCTGCAGAAAATCAGTTTAGTACCCTGAGGTTTAGAGTGAGTTTTGACCATGTCATTGATGTGCACTTTGAGGCCCAATCCACCAGAAGTTAGTATTGGGAGTATATAAAAGGTTTTAGGTGTTGGTTGGAGGTTTGCATGTCTTTTGGTTAGGTGCACAAGTAGAATCACAAAATCTGTCCAGCAGGGGACAATTTTGTTGCAACTTAGAAATAGGGAGATTTGACCATGTCATGGGTAGGCCCTCATTAGGCCCAATTAGGCCTTAGTTAGAGGGAGTGTCAGAGAATTTTTTACAACCATAGTTCATAGGATATGAGTTAGAACCATGTGTCACAGGTTAATTCAAGTCAGGGCGTTTTCTGCCCAGAAAAACAGGGGAACCTTGGACTTTTAGCTTAGGCCCAAGAAGGCCCAAGCCTGACCCTTGAGCCACATCACGTTTGTGAGATGCCCTTAGGTCAGGAGAGTCTTGTGTAAAAGTTTTGAAGGAAAAATTGTAGTTTAAGAGTGTCTAATGCACTCAAGAAACCATAGTTGCCATTCTGAAATTTGCACCAGTGAGCACTTTCACTTATCACAATAGTTTTAGAACACTTAGAAGTGAGTATTAGGTCAACCACCGTAGTTGTAAGATAGTATAAGGTCAGTAGAACAAAAGGCACAAGTGAGGGTCAATAGGTGTTGGATAATTTAGGAAAGGCACATCGAGTTAGGAAGCCAAAATTAGAGGACTATGTCTAGTTTAGCGACCAAGTGACTTAAGTTGTGAGTCGAGATCATCCAAGCCTAGTGTTGCATTATGGTATATATGGTGTTATTTGGTATTAATATATGATATGTGATTATGTGGCTATGTGTGTGCAATTGTAATTTAAAAGTGAATATAAATTAAGTGCATATAGGCCTAAGTGCCATCCGTGTTTAATTTCGAGTTGTAAATAGGTTAAGTTGGTTAGAATATATTATAATGAGGATTATTATTATTTATGTAGGATCTCGAGACGAGGGAAAACTTGCCATAAAGGTCGAGTGAAGCTCCAGTTGTTGTTCCTACCAGTCAGACCAGACCAGCCTATCTCAAGGCAAGTGATTCAACTTGACCTTCGTATTTACTGCTAATAATTCATACATTGCTACAACTATCCTTGTAATTTGATATATTAAATTAAGCGTATCTTACGTTTATCTTTGAATCATATAGAAATGCCATGAACCCTCGAGTACGTATTGCAAGTAGTTCAAAAGTCTTATCATGACAGTATATTAAAGTAATTCGAATGCCATGATAAAATAAAGAGTTGTTATAGCACTCGGTTGATCCTCTTGATTACCATGCTAATTATTCCTAAGTAATGATATCTTATCCTGATACTTGAATCCCTATAGAACCTTACCTTGATACCTGAAAGCCAAATATTTATCAAAGTTGTCCCTAATTGATTGATACCCCTCTTTCTTATCCTAAAGCTTGTCAATTCTGATATATCCTGAGCTAAAAATCATTTCTTCATACCTTAACACCCTTAGTATTCATGAAGCTTACATTCTTGATGATCCAACACTTGAACCTTGATGAGAAACCATTGTTTTAAGCCCAATTTGGCACTTCCTTTCATGATATCCAATAGCCTCACTAAATTCCCTTGTCCAAACTTTGATACATGAAAACCATTCAGTTACCCTAATAGAGTTTAGTTTTGTAAATCATGGCTCTGAGATTTAGTACCATATTTCCCGTGTTTCGAGTTGATCTATAATCCCTTGATAAAAATGTTTATTGTTAAAAGAGACTTTGTTATAATTCGGCATCAGTTTTTTTGAAATAAATAAAATGTGGGTTTTTAGTCCCAAAGGGGGATAAATGTTTTCTTTGAATAGTGGATCTAGACTGAGACGCGAGTCCTTTCCACACTTATATTAGGCTTAAAAGTTGCCTAGGGATTCCCGTTAATGTTTTAGAACCCAGCGAGGTTCAGGATTACTTCGCGGCTGATCACCGGCTGTAATCCGTAGCATCATAAAATGATTTTGATTAAGACATGATTTTAAAATTGTTTTGATACAAGCAAAATGATGCCATCTCATATAGTTCTATCTCTCGTTATCATTGGTTATGTCTTTCCATTGTCATTCTTAAAGGTATATCTCGATTTATGTGTGTGTCGTACTGTTAGCACTTGTTGAGCATTTGGCTCACTTCTTGCTTTACCCTGATATTTTAGCTAGCAGCTATGGTTAGATTCAAGCAGACTGCCCGTAAGACCTATGATGCTGATGCTTATGTTCGAGCGCAGGTAGAATAAGTAATAATTGTTTGTGTGAGGACTCGGTACTTTTAATCAGATGTAATAGTTGGTAGTGCTGGGCTGTTCCAAACCCTAAACTGTAAGATCTTGGAGTTGGTTGTCTATTCTTCATTTAAAATATTGTAATAGTTATATTTAATTTGTTGTTTAAGTTGGGGGTGTGACATTAAATTCTGAAGAATCCAACTCAGAGAGCATAGTTTCAAGGGGAGCATCAGAAAATGTTGATGAAGATAACATGGATCATGGGGGAGCATCCAATTCTAGAGAAAACCTTCCATCTGCAAGGAAGTGGACTAAATCACATACACCTGACTTAAGAATTGGAAATCCTGATGCAGGTGTCAGAACTAGAACAGCTACTTCAAGTGAATGTCTTTACAATTCTTTTCTCTCTCAGACTGAACCAAAAAAAGTGGAAGAAGCTCTTCAAGATGCTGATTGGGTGCAAGCAATGCAGGAAGAGTTAAATGAATTTGAAAGAAACAAAGTCTGGACCCTAGTGCCAAGACCAAAGAATAGATCTGTTGTTGGTACAAAGTGGGTATTCAGAAATAAAACTAATAGTGATGGCATAATTACAAGAAATAAGGCAAGGTTGGTTGCAAAAGGATATTCTCAACAGGATGGAATTGACTATGATGAAACATTTGCACCAGTTGCTAGATTGGAAGCCATAAGGATATTTTTGGCTTATGCTGCTCACAAAAAGTTTACTGTCTTTCAAATGGATGTGAAAAGTGCTTTTCTCAATGGAGAATTGGAGGAGGAAGTATATGTTGAACAACCTCCAGGCTTTGTAGATCCCAAATATCCTAATCATGTCTACAGGCTTGATAAAGCACTTTATGGCCTTAAGCAAGCTCCAAGAGCATGGTATGAGACTTTAGCTCAGTTTCTTCTGAAAAGTGGATTTAACAGAGGAACTATAGACAAAACACTGTTCTACCTCAACTATGGAAAGGACTTACTTCCGGTCCAGATATATGTTGATGATATCATCTTTGGTTCTACAAATGACAGACTTTGCAAGAAGTTTGCCAAACTGATGCAGTCAAGATATCAAATGAGTATGATGGGGGAACTTAGCTATTTTCTAGGCCTTCAAGTCAAGCAGAATGAAGAAGGCACTTTTATTTGTCAAACCAAGTACACCAGAAATTTGCTAAAGAAATTTGGAATGCAAGATTGTTTAAGTGCATCCACTCCCATGGCCACTGCAACAAAACTAGATAAGGATACTGGTAAATCAGTAGATATAACTGATTACAGAGGTATGATTGGCTCTCTACTCTATCTAATTGCTAGTAGACCTGATATCATGTATGCTACCTGTCTTTGTGCAAGATTTCAAGCAGATCCAAGAGAACCTCACTTAACAGCTGTGAAAAGAATTTTCAAGTATCTTAAGGGAAAAGCTGATCTGGGATTGTGGTATCCCAGAGAATCAGATTTTAAACTAATAAGTTACTCAGATGCAGATTTTGCAGGTTGCAAAATTGACAGGAAAAACACAAGTGGAAGCTGCCAATTTTTTGGAGGCAGATTGGTTTCTTGGTTTAGCAAGAAACAAAAGTCAATTTCCACATCAACTGCAGAAGCTGAGAAAGTTCCTTCTCAGAAGGATTCTGGAATTGGGGGATCTAAGCTTCTCAAAAGGCTTAGAAGAATGACTTCTGTTGAACCTCCCAAGGAATCCCCACCTTCAAAGAGATATAAGAAACAGAGAGAGCTAAAAGGCCAGCTGTTGGGAACCACGAACTTAGGGTGTTACTACGTTTTACGATAAAGATTACGAAAAGAGGATTACCTTGTTAATGGTTGATTCCACGCTCTTCTATTGTATTCCCAAATTCCCTTGAGCGAAGTGTGGCCTCCGTCTTCTCAAGTTATCCTCTCTTCTTGCTCCTTGGTGGCTACAATATGTTTTCATACAATTCCAAACAAGAAGAGAATAAGAATATATATAGGCTACAATAGCGACCATGGATAATTAGGTTGGGCCTTCTAATTACATCTTGAGCCTAGCCCAATGTAATTAAATATTAATTCAATCCACTAAAGAATTAATATTTGCACTACCTTTCCTAATACCGTAATTTAATTAATTCGGTTCCAATATTATTTGCTTATTAAATTCCCCATGTTTAAAATATCATATGTCCATTAATTAAATAAATTACTGATAATTTATTTAATTAATATCTTTTATCCTTGATCATCCACTCAACCTTTATTTAATTATGCCATAATAAATTCCACCTGCAGGGTTTCACATAATTAAATCTTTTTGAGCTTTCAAGGGGACATCATTAACCCGAATATTATCAGGACATGTATTCCTTCAATAAATAATATCCACCATGTATATAATTCCATCACCCAAAATATAATGATATAATTCAAAAGAATTATTTCATATATAAATCAAAGCATGTAAATAATATACACGTGTCAATTACTATTTCCGGATTAAGAACCTAAGCATTAATAATAACATTGAATCTTAGTTCTCCTTCTTAATCAGTATTAAGGGAACAATTCTAAATTTGATCATGTTTAATATACACAAAGTATACTAGTATTATTTATTAGTCAATATAAACTAATCTAAATAATACTACAACCATACCAGTGGATTGTCCAACACCACCTGTGTTGTGAACCTTATTATATTATATAACCGTATTTAACAATCTAATATTCTGTATCCCATTTGATACTAGATTGTTCATAATATATAATATTAGACAACATGTAAACATTCAAATGATTCTCAAATAAACTGGCCAGAAATAAATGTACATACTTCAAATAAATATTTTCAGTATACACTAACAATCTCCCACTTATACTCAAAATATTCTATGTGTACATCAGTGTTTATTTAATCCACTATTACATAAAAATCTATGTGTCCATCCATCTGACTCATATCGCTTCCACATGCTTGTCAAAAACCTTGGTTGGCAAGCTCTTTGTGAAAGGATCTGCTCGGTTGTCTTCTGATGATATGTGAGCCACAACTATATCCCCTCGCTTTACGATTCCTCGTATGAGATGATACTTATGTTCACTATGTTTAGCTGCTTTGTGGTCTCGCGGTTCCTTCGAATTTTCTACAGCACCAGTGTTATCACAATACACCGTCAAGCTCCTAGGCAAATTAGGTACCACATCTAAGTCCAAAAGGAAGTTCCTGAACCATACAGCCTCCTTGGCAGCCTCAGAGGCCGCCACGTACTCGGCCTCCATGGTGGAGTCTGCAATGCATTTCTGCTTTACACTCCTCCATATAACGGTTCCACCTCCCAAAGTAAAAACATATCCCGAGGTTAATTTCCTCTTATCCCTATCTGATTGGAAATCTGAATCAGTATATCCCAAAGGAAATAGATCTGAGGCCTTGTAAATTAACATATACTCCTTAGTCCTTCTCAGGTACTTGAGTATAGTTTTTACTGTACTCCAATGTTCCTGACCTGGGTTCGACTGATATCTACTAACCATGCCTACAGCAAAGCAGATGTCAGGCCTCGTACATAACATAGCATATATTAAGCTTCCACATGCTGAAGCATAAGGAACTGCTTTCATGCTCTCTATATCCTTAGGTGTCGAAGGACACTGCTTTTTAGATAGATCAACTCCATGCTTAAAAGGTAGAAAACCTTTCTTGGATTTCTGCATGTAAAAACGAGCTAATACTTCATCAATGTAGGGCTCTTGAGATAAAGCCAACATCCTTTTCTTGCGATCCCTTATAACTTTGATCCCAAGGATGTATGCCGCTTCACCTAAGTCCTTCATGTCAAATTGTTTGAACAACCATGCCTTTACTGATGACAACATCTCAACATTGTTTCCAATGAGTAAAATACCATCTACATATAGTACTAGAAAAACCACTGCATTACCTTCACTTCTCTTATACACGCACGATTCGCTTGGACTTTGATCAAATCCATATGACTGGACTGCCTGATCAAAACGAATATTCCAGTCTCTAGAAGCTTGTTTAAGTCCATAAATAGACCTCTTAAGCTTACATACCAGATGCTCTTGGCCTTCCTTAATGAATCCTTTTGGTTGCTGCATATAGATGGTTTCTTCAAGACTTCCATTAAGAAAAGCCGCCTTTTTCCAAAGATCTGCATCTTTGTCTTGTGCTGCCTCTTCGTATGTACGGGGATCATCATCATGTTCACCAGAGACCAAGTCTGAAGACTCACCCAAAAACATGAATCCATCAGGCTGTTGA
The DNA here is from genome assembly GCF_009905375.1 of Apium graveolens. Classification (NCBI taxonomy): domain Eukaryota; kingdom Viridiplantae; phylum Streptophyta; class Magnoliopsida; order Apiales; family Apiaceae; genus Apium; species Apium graveolens. The sequence goes on from NC_133652.1 coordinate 31,021,559, forward strand.
ACAACCTTCCCACTACGACGAGGCACTGGTGCGGTATTAGTGACAGGTTGTACATTATTGTGGTTGTTCTACTTGTACTACAGCTTCATGGGTATTATTTGTCCCTCCCACTAGTTCCTCTAAAATGACACTACTCATGGGTTTGTGATTCATTATATATTCCTCCTCTAAGAATCTTGCATTGGTGCTAACAATGACATCCCGATTCTTCGGACTATAAAATAAATATCCTTTCGTTCCCATGGGGTAGCCTACAAACAACCTTACTTCTATACGAGATTCTAACTTAGTCGCGTTCTTGTTCAGCACATGTGCTGGACAACCCCATATTCGAATATGTCTTAGACTCGGTTTATCCCCAGTCCATAATTCTAAGGGGGTTTTAGGAACCGACTTAGAAGGTACTAAGTTCAGAAGATAAGCTGCTGTCTCTAAGGCATGTCCCCAAAATGACTTGGGTAAATCCGAATAACTCATCATTGATCTAACACTCTCTAAAAGAGTCTGGTTCCTTCTCTCTGCTACACCGTTCTGCTGGGGTGTGCCTGGTGCAGTTAACTGGGATTCTATCCCATTTTCTGATAAATATTCCCTCAATTCTCCAAGCAAGTATTCGCCACCACGATATGATCGTAGTGACTTGATACTTTTATTAAGTCGCTTCTCCATTTTAGCTTTGTACTCTTTGAACTTATCAAAGCACTCAGACTTACGGTGCAACAAATAAACGTACCCATATCTAGAATAATCATCAATAAAAGTGACGAAATATTCATAACCACCTCTTGCTTGGATATTCATGGGTCCACATAAATCAGAGTGAACCAATTCTAACAGTTGTTTGGCTCTATTCCCTTTTGCCTTGAAAGGCCTATTAGTCATTTTACCTTCCAAGCAGGATTCACAAACTGGAAATGGCTCCACTGCCAATGAGCTTAAAGGCCCGTCTACTACCAGTCTTTGAATCTTCCTCAAGTTAATATGACCTAATCTCAAGTGCCAAAGATATGTTTGGTTCAAACTAGAAGGTTCCTTTCTTTTAGTAGAGTTAGAAGATGTGTTGTTCAATTCCCTAAATTGCAGTTGCAGTGCAGGTTGACTAGGATGAATTATATACAAATTGTCTTGCAATGTACCAGAACATATAATTCGTTTATTTATCATAATAGAAACATTACGATCCAAACAAACATTATAACCATCCAAAGCAAGTTTAGAAACCGAAATTAAATTCCTTCTAAAAGAAGGTACATAAAGACAATTGTTCAAAACCAAAATCCTATCAGAACCAAAAGATAAATGAATAACTCCTACTGCAACTACTGCTACTTTCGTAGCATCTCCCATGAACACGTATATCTCACCACCTCTAAGCATTCTGGATAGTTGGAACCCCTGCATAGAATTATAAACATGATCAGTGGCTCCTGTATCTACACACCAAGTGCTCGTAGATATAGCCGCTATAAATATTTCTGTAACTAGAAGAAAGAGACATACCAGTATTGTTTATCTTCTTAGGAAGAAGACATTCATGTTTCCAGTGACCTAACTGTTTGCATCTGAAGCACTTTCCCTTAGGCTTTTTCACACCACCCTGAACTCCCACTGCCTTCACAGCTTTCTGTGTCTGAGCCTTTTTCTTCTTCTTAATACCTTTCGGCTTAAAGGAAGAACCTTTCTCAGCCACATTCACTTGAACACTCTGCCAAAATAATCCTTCAGCTGCCTGAAGTTCTGTCAGCAGTTCCGCGAGACTATACTGCCTCTTGTTCATGTTGTAATTCAAGCGGAACTGCTCAAAACTCTTGGACAAGCTCATAAGGATAATGTCAATCTGGGTTTCCCCGTCAAGTTCAGCACCGAGGATCTCTATCTCATTCAGATGCGACATCATCTTGAGAACATGATCCCTTACAGGTGTGCCTTCAGCCATCTGAGTGTTCATTAAAGCCTTCATGGCTACTTACCTAACAGCCCTATTCCGATCTCCAAAAAGTTCCTTGAAATTAAAGAGCATATCTGAAGCAGTGGCCATAGACTGATGCTGATGCTGCAAAACACCCGACATTGCTGCCAGAATGTAACATCGCGACATCTCATCAGCCTTAATCCACCGTTTATAATACTCTTTCTCATCTTCAGGAGCATCAACAGCAGGCTGTTCAGGCTTGGGTTCATAAGTGCAAAACTTGTACTCCTCAGCAGTCAACACAATGTCCAAATTTCGTTTCCATTCAATATAGTTAGGTCCGGTAAGTTTGTTATCCTTAAGTATGGTGAATAGTGGATTAAAACCCATTTTATCCTGAGAATCATGCATAAAAACATCACATAAATAAGGGTGCATTAATTATTAAGATCTATTGATTCCTCTAACAATTATTAAAATTTAATGCACTAACATATAAACACCATAAGCTTCGGGTACGCCATGATGTGTGACATGTATACCACCTAATTTTGTTTAAATGTTACTTCGGTCCTATTACTAAACAATATGCCACGTTGGGGTGGACTATATTATTTTTCATAGCTAAGTGTATACCATCATCAAATCTTAAATTATTTGAAATCTATGGAACTTGGTACGCCACGATGGGTGGCGTGTATACCTTCCAATTATTCGTAATTTTGCCTTGAATAGAATACTTCAATTCAATATTCATCAATGGTTTGATTTCCAGGTAGTGGAGGAGTCACATCGGTCTCGCTTAAAACCCACAGCCTTACAAGTTCGATGAACCCGTTTTTGACAAAATCGCCCCAAATCAGAAATAAAGAAAATCCGTATTTATTCCTTTCAAAATTTATTAATTTAAGAAGTTTGTTCTAGTAATTTCTATAACATTCTAGACACCATAAATTACATTCCACGATGGGTGACGTATATATAATTTATATTCGTCTTTATGTTAAATTACCTACAACCAATAATGGAGACCGTGGGAATTAATTTCATATTAATTCCCTCTCCCACTTAGAATTTTTTTTTATTAAAATTGAGGAATTTTAAAATTAAATGGGGCCCTATATTGTTATAATTATGTCTAATCATGCATTCAAAATACACACATAATTTTAGCAACATATAACATTTAATTAAAGCAATAAATAAAATTTATGTCCATGTCGTCCTAATTAAGTTAAACATGCAATTTTAAAAGAATTACACACATAATTAACGACACACATAATCAATAAATTAAAGCAATAATTAAAATTTAATGGAAAAAATTAAAATAAATTTTCCACTATTATGGCCCTTGAAAAAAAAATCCAGCTCTAAAAAAAAAATCTGCCCCAAGCGCGCCCCGACGACCCAGCAGCCCCTGCAGCCCCAGCAGTCCCAGCTGTCGCAGCAGCCCCAGCAGCCCCAGCAGTCCCAGCTGCCGCAGCAGGCCCAGCAGCCCCAGCAGTCCCAGCTGCCGCAGTAGCCCCCGCAGCCCCAGCAGTCCCAGCTGCCGCAGCAGCCCCAGTAGTCCCCGCAGCCGCAGCAGCCGCAGCAGCCGCAGCGCGCGCGCCTGTTGCTTTTCTGTGAGTTTTGTTTTGATTTTGTTCGATCCAAACATCAACAGCAGCCCCTTGTAATCGCACAGCGGAACAAAAAACTACCGGAATTGATTTCCGATCGTACATAATTATTACAAAATACCCGGAACAATTACAAAAAAAATAGATCTAATACAAAACTAATTTTGTAAAATCTATTCTAACACGATCAACCCTCGTGTAAATTACAACCACGATTAAACCACGTGGAAACCAAAACAAAAATTAACCACGATTAAACCACGTGGGATCCAAACACATAATTAAAATATACATGGCCATAATTGTAATATCCGGAATATATCGTGTAATTATTTTTGCTATTATATAATTATTATGTGTGTTCAGTATCTATTCTGTAAGCTAATTGTTAAGTGTTATCTGTACTTGAATATTCAAAAATAATATTAATTGAGTATTTTAATTTTTATATGTCCAAAATAAAATATAGATAATTGTCATAACTTCCTAATTATTTTTATGTTGGTTTATGGATTTATAAGAATCATATGAAATTTCTAAAATCTTTTTCCGGGTAATTAAAATCTATTTTATAAAAACGGGAATCAACCGTTGTTACGTTTTTGGAACCCGAAACTCTTTCGAGAACTCCTTCCTAACCTAATTGTAATATTCCGAGCATATTCCATGTTTTGACTTTTTCGATCCGGCGTACGGTTTGTCCTGCGCGGGTCCCGGCGCAACATTTTCGATACAATATTCGTTTTGGTAAATCAATAAAACCCATATTTTCGATAACCGGGAGCTTTTTATTAAATTATCCCAATTATCACTTCGTAATACGTGTAACCAGGCGCTGACACCAAGACCGCAGTACAAATTGTACTGATTTGGATAATTATCCCGAAAACCGATACCGTTTGGATCAGTTTTTACAAATAAACGTACCGTTTTATATCCGGAATGATCCAACGGGATACAAATTTTCCGTAATTATAAATAGCCTTTTACCGTATTTTATTTCGTATCAAAATCATTTGCAGATAGTTAATTATATAATTTTCAGAGAAAAGCCCTAATTACATAAACTGTTCTAAGAATCAAACAGCAAAACGAAGGCGTTACCAATCTCTGTTTTCAAAGCTTGAGTAACCAAAACGAAGGATATGAAGTGTTCTATCAGATTCTAAACTTTGTTTCACTTCAGAAATCAAGGTTATTTTTCTAAAAATTTATTTATTTTCGAATTTATTTTATTAAAAATATGAAGTTTGTTCGGATGATTGTTTGTATCATTTGATGATTGCATGTTGTAGAGCTTGTTTTCCTGATGATTTTCATATGTCATACGTCTGATTTGGAGTTCAATAACATGTTCAAATTTGAGTTTGATTTTCGAATTTTAAAATTAGGGTTTATAACCCGTATGAATGTTCTTAATTGAAATTTGGGGGTTTCTTATTCTGTGATAGATTGATGTTGTGTTATAGTGGGTTGTGTTCTCTGTGAAATTTGCAATCTAGTCGTATAAGTTTCATGAACCAACGAGGTCTGTAGAGAAGGGAGTTGTGTTTTGAAGTTTTCCGATGTTCGTCGGAAACTGCAAAACTTCACGGCCAAGTTCCGGCCAACTCAGGGATTGTTGGGTTGTTTTGATTGCATGGTTGTATTCCTGGTGTTGTGTAGATGTGATCTGGAGGTGTTGGTGGAGTAAGGACGCTGGGAACGTGTTTCTCCGGCCACCGCTGTGTTTTCCGGCGACGGGGTGTAAAAATTACAATTTAGTACCCCAACTTTTGAAAACGATGCAGTTTGGTCCCTATAGTTTCCAGAGTTTGCAAAAGTTGGATTCCTGTTTTAAAAATGTTTAAAAATCATATTTCCTATTTATTTTTATTATAAAAATTCGTTTTTAAATTCTGAAAATTCTAAAAATTATTATTTTAATTCTGAAAATTATTTTTAATTCACAAATAAATCTAAATTAATTACTTAATTAATTTTAGTTAATTTATAATTGATTAATTAGTCAATTAATTTGAAAATTAATTGATTAATTGATTTAATTAATTATTAATTGATTTTAATTAATTATTTAATTAGATTTAATTATTTAAAAATGATTTAAAAATTCTGAAAAATAGTTTCGAGCTTTAAAATATTATTCTAAATTATTTCCAAGGCTCGATAATTATTCTAAAATTATTTCGGAGCCAGAATGGGCCAACCGAACCCTGTTTATTAACTCGAAATTGATCCAACGACCCGTTTTAATTCCGAAAAATGTTTTAAAAATCATTTTAAATACCAGAAAGCCTATTTATGACCCGAGACTTCTTTATAAATAAAATATCATTGATTACGTGATGTATTATGTGCTATATGTGACTTGTTAATTGACTATCGGTCTATATATTCGGTGTTTACTTGATTATTGCATAACTTTCAATCCGTTAATCGAATTTGGGTAAAACGAAGGGTAGATAGAAGTATGTGTTGAATAGAATTCCATGAGTAAATTATTTGTTAGGTCACACTTTCACTGTAGAGGGGGTGAATACAGTGTTTATTACAATCAAATCAAACTTCAAGAACTTATGTAACAGAAAACAAACTTTATTGAAACAATAACTCTGTTACAATCTGGAACTGTTATCTCTCAGTGATGAACAAAATATCACGAGAGTTGCTAGGGTTACAGTAAATAATATTCTCGATAATGATAACACTTATAGTGTAAACCCTATGTTTGTGTTTATATACTACACAGTTACAAGATAATCGCTAATTGATATGGAATATAATTCTGCTTCCTAATATATATCAATCAGATATCTTCTATTCCAAGTATTCCATTCTTCACGGAATTCCTTCTTCATGCATATCTCTTCTTATGTTTATCTAGATCTTCTTAACTTTAATCAGATACTGTCCTTATCTGATCGTCCTTCAGCACTTAAGTTCTGATATCTATCTCCTGATGTTTATCTCCTGATAACATAAGTACTGATATCCCTTAAGTTCTGACGTCCAGTATAAGTACTGATCAGTTAAGTACTGATTTGTTCTGTTCAAATAAGATCTGAAATCTAAACATAAAACATATTAGCCATGACATTATCAAATATATCTAACAATCTCCCCCAACTTGTAAATTAGCAAAATATACAAGTTTAACAGATATTTGATGATGTCAAAAACATTAAGTACAAATGCATGAGAAATAGACAAGATAACTACAACTTACAGTCCTTAAAGCTTTTACCAATTCAACTTCTGATAACAACTTTGGTCTGTATACACATCAGAATTTTAAGTAGTTGTAGATCTTTGACTTGGCTTCATCATTTTCTGATCTCTCTGATGTCAGGAGTTGTTCTGAGATAATTCTTCAACAAACATTTCTCAGCATATCTGAGTTCATCAATCATTCTCCGTTTGACATCTTTAAGCTCTGCAGTATCTTCACCAGTTTGAAATATTACAGCTCTGAGATCATTAATCTTTGCTTTTCTCAACTCCCGATCTAGTCTTATGACATAAGCTTTGTTAGACTCTAGATTGAATTCAAGCCCCTTAATACCAAGATATGTTCTGATCTGTGCAGTATTAGGCTTCATATCAACAATATCCCCATTGTGATCTCTGTACTTTGGAACATATCTGCTGTCAGACTTAACAGAATAAAGCCTTTTCTGTCTCTGAATCTGTTCCTTTAAGTAGTTTGCAGCAGTCTCTGTTATTCTGTCATCCACTTGAAGTAAGAAAAGTACATGCTCCAATTCTTCAAAATACTTCAAAGGAATGGCATTTTGTCTTATATGATAAACCCTACCATCTGTCATGAAATACAACATGATGTATTCTTTCAAGTAGGTATGGTAAACCATCTGTACAGATTCTAGTTGATTCAATCTCTCAGGAGTTGCTCCAATACCTGGTTCACTCAAGGAAGTTGGATCATCGGTAGTGTTGTGTACTCTTCTTTCATCAGCACTTCCCAATCCAGTTTTATCTCTAGCTTCCTTTCCAGTAACTACTCTTGCTTCAAAACCACTTGGAGTAGTCTTCAAAGATTGAGTCTGTTTTGCTTTAGTGAATCCTGGTAGGAGTGTTTTAGATTTATTTTCTGATATCAAGTTAACTTGAGCACTGTCAGAGGTTACTTGCTTCTTCTGAATATCAGAACTTACAATTTCTTGACTCTGAACAACTTGAGCCATGTCAGAGGTTGTTTTAAGAACTTTTCTTGAAGTCAGAGCAAGATCATCTTTTCCATCAGTAATTTCTTCTTCCTCAGGAGGTACATAAGGCTTGATAGGTTCACCAACCTTTTCTTTACCCTTGGATCTTGGATCTATCTGTGGTTGTGATCTAGCCAAAGTTTCTTCAGTATGTATCCTTTCTTTGATCACAATGCCTTTAGGTTTTGGAAGTAACTTTTTACCAGAAGCTTCAGATTTAGATGTGACTTTCTCTTATTTAAGTCTGGCTTCTTCTTCCTTTAAACTTTCCAAGTCCATCCCTGGATTTTCTTGAAGAAATAACTGTCTTGACATTTCCTCATCAAGATCTAGAAGTTCATCAGAACTAATCCTTTTACCAGCAGCAGAACTTATTCTTTTCCCAGTATCAGAACTTGTTCTGTGACTAGCTTGTCTTGATGTAAACCTTCTACCTTGACTATGACCACTACCCATTCCAGAGTTTCCTTGGTCATCTTTTCCATCATCCTTTCCTTGCAGTGACTTGTTGGTTTTGCATTTGGACTTAATTACCTTCTCCCCCTTTTTGGCATCAGCAGGTAATAAAAGAGAGATAAGTAGTTCCACTGAGGTCTGGATTTCAGTAAGTTGCGATTGCTGAGAAGCTTGATTTGTCAGAATTTGATCAATCTGAGCTTGTTGCTTCTCTTGAGTTTTCTCAATATAAGCAACCCTGTCAATGGTAGGTTGGAAGAACTTTTTCTTATCAATTTTCCAAACTTGTTCCTGTTTGATAAAGTTCTCCTGAATCTTGTATAGCTCTGCATGAGTGTTGGAATGAAGACCTTGTAGATGTTTAGTACTCAATGCAGTGACTCTAAGCTGGGTTTTAAAATCATCAGAATGTAACATTTCATCAGCTTTAGTCAAGTGCTCAGCAAGATGTAAAGCATTTGGAACACATGAAACTGAGTTCCATTCCTTAGTCCACTCCTGACCTGCAGGAGTTTCACTCCAAGGTACTGGTGCATCCCTGATAACAAACTCCTTTACCAGTTCAGACTTAGGAAGAGTCAGTGGAGGAGTATGTCCTGAAGGACCTGCTTCATCAGCATCTACAGTTAGTAGCAGCCTCACCAGTATCTCCAACATTTGCAGCATCAGAACTTAGAGAATCAGTATCTACTGATAAGACAACTGTGTGAGTAGCAATGGAGGCTTCAACATCCTCTAATTGCTGATCTGATACTAAGTTCTGATCAACAGCCATATCCTGATGCTCACCTAAAATCTGATCATCAGCATCTTGATGCAGAGAAGGTGTTAGTGATAACTCAGGAGTTTGAACAGCATCAGTAACAGGTGTTGTGGAAGGATTATTTGCTGTTGGAGCTTCTAAGAAAAGTATTTCAGGCACAACCAGGTTCTGAATATCAATTTTCAGCACTTGTGCCTGGATCAACAAGAGACATAGAAGGTGAATTAGCCTTGTCAGATACAGGTTCCTGAGATGGAGTTGATGGAGAAGAAGTGACTGGAGCAAATTCCTTGTCTTGTGAGATCAGAGATTCCTGATCCCCTTCCTTAGCTGCTTCCTCCTCATCATCTGAAACTGGCCTTTGTGCCCTCTGTTTCTTGTACTTCCTTGTTGATTTGGATTCCTTGGGAGTTTCAGGAACCGTCATACGTCTAAGCCTCTTGAGAAGCCTAGAACCCCCAATTGCAGAATCCTTCTGAGAAGTTGCCTTCTCAGCTTCATTTACCACAGGTTCTGAAGAAGGAATCTGTTCCTCAGAATCTGAGTCATCTCTCAAGGTGATCCTCCTCTTCTTCTGAGATGTGTGAGGAACAGTCTTTGTTCTCTTTGGTTTAGAGGATGTAGGCTTCACAGTAGGTGCTGAAGAAGAAGGTTGAGCAGTCTGTGAAGTGGAGAGATAGGATTTGAGATAAGTTCTGAGGGTAGGTTGAGTATAATGAGAGGTAGGTACTGAGGTTGATGGATTTTGGTTATGGTGAGTTGGTTGAACATTTGAGTAAACAGATTTGTAAGTAGCAGGATCAGCATTTACCAGAATCTGTTTCACAGACTGAGGAATCTGTAATTGTCTCACCATTGATTTCTTTGTGTCAGCATTTATCAGGTCGTTAAAGTACCTTTTTGCAACCTTAAAAGGTGGGGTTTGAGTGCTGACTAACTGGGGTTCAGCAGTACAATACGTATAAATAAGTTGACAGAATCTAGCAAAATAAACAACATCTCGATCCTCTGTCATCCTATCCCCAATAAAACCAATTATTCCAGTTGCAAAATCAAAATGAGTTTGATGGATAATAGCATACCCGATGTGCTGACTCAGAATTGGGATGGCATCAAAATTTGAACACTTGTTGCCAAAGCCTTGGTGATGCAATCGAAGAAGAAACTCCATTCTCTTCTGATATTGGCCCGTTTCAACTGTCCAAGTTTCGTCAGACTCTTTTCATATCCCAAATCAGTCATTAACCCCCGAAGTTCTGATTCCTCTGGTATAGAGAAGGTACAATCTTCTGGAAGATGTAATGCTCTTCGTACTGTACCAGGAGTGACTACATAGGATGAATCACCCACTTGGAAGATAATACTGGGAGTTCCTCGTTTACCACCATCATCAAAAACTCCAGTCCTCCAGAACCGCAGAACTTGTTGACTTGAAAATAATTCAGGCTGAGTTAAGGCGTACCCAACCTCACTATGTACAAGAAGATCTTGCACAAAATGCAATTCAGATGGAGCTTCAGCATGATCAAGAATTGCAGCATAGTTGTTTGGAACAAACTTTGCTCCATCAATGATTAAATCCTTTGGTGCCATGTGAAAAAATATTGAAATTCAAGTATGCCTGTTAGGTGTTTGAGATAATGTCTGTATGAAAACCAACGTGAGAAAGAATGAGAAAGAGAGTAAAAGTAAGAAGAGAGATAAAGTATAAAGAAAATAAAAGATTAAAGAAATCTTCTCTCTGTTGTTCTTATACTCTGAAAAAAATGTTACCGTTGGACACCTGTCAGACATGCAGTAATAACGGATAGTTACTGGGCTCGAGAAAACAGGAATGATTACTTACCCAGTTGCCTTGTTTCAAGGAAAAACCATTTCATTTATCAAGAGACACAGTTTTAATTCAAAATTTAAACCGTTAGCACTGATTGAATTATTTTTCACTGCAACATTAATATTCTGAAAATGAATCATGTGAAAAATGACCGAGATAATTTCGATGAATAAGTGCTGACAAAGAATCAGAACTTAAATAAAGACAAAATTTAAATGGTCATCAGAATATCAAGCAGGATTTAACAACACAAGATAAAATAACTCAGAGACAAAATCTTGAAGTAAAAACAGTTTTCATTAATATATCAAGTCAATACATGTATGAAATAGAAATTACATCAATACAAGATTTTCCCTAAGCTTCTAATCCTAACGTCAACAGCTTTAGTCCTAGCTAAGAAGCCTGACAAAGCTGAGGATGAAGAAGAACAGGAAGAAGACGAGATTAAGTCATCTTCCTCTTCCTATCTTCGACAAACAAGATAGCGAGTCGAATGATTCGCTCTTGCTGACGGATAGCTTCCCGCCGTTCCGCCTCCAATCGATCAAGATGAAGCTGGTAGTCCATCTCGAAGAACAGAAGTTGGTTCAGCACCGCCTGTGGGACAGAGCCCCATATATCTTCAGGAATGGCAGTTACATGCCACTCCTGCTGCCAGTCGGCGCAGCTAAGCTCCATATGAAATTGTAGAACCAGCCAAATTCAGCCATTTGTGATAGTGAATGAAAAACAAGACTGAATTTGTGATACAAGTGTGATGAGAAGACTAATGTGAAGTGGCTGTGTATATAGGCAAGAGAATGCCAAGAGACACAAAGATATTTAATGCTGACAGGTAGAATTAATTCTACCTCGTCTCCCTAGACTTTGAAAAAGAATAACAGTCATTGGAAAGAGGAATCATGGTCTAGACCGCACAAGACACAAGAAACTAGTGGACTGTTCAAGTACAAAACCATTAATCCTAATCATAGTGACTATTAATCTTCCACTTCAACATATGCGAGTACAAACTGAGACTGTTATTAAATTTCATTCAAAGATAAGCCAAGTAAAGGATTAGACTGAGAAATCAGAACTTAGACCTATACCAGAACTTAACAGTCATCAGAACATAATTTCTTAACTCGAAAAAGGAATGCTCATCTTAGTAAATACTCATACAAGTTCTTAGTTATGAACGTCAGAACTTAATCATCAGAACGTGTAACTAGAACTTGTCCTCAGAATTTGTGCAAAAATGACACAATGACTGTTTATCTAAAATAACATAGACCACCACAGAAATTTTCATCATTCAGATGGAGTGAATAGTGTGTTCATTAAGCTAAATAACAGATAAAGAGTAAAGTCTGATCTACTTCAGTACATCTTAGAAATAAGTCATAATTAAAATTTTGCTAAAGAGCTGTCATTATCCTGAAACCTACTGATAAATGAGTTCATGCATGAGTCCACCTCAACTGTTTTTGTGCTAATTTTATGCATCTTTAAAATTCTCTTTTACAGTGGCTTCTCAGTGTAAGTGAGTCACGACTGCTTATCAGAATTTATGCTTTTATCAGAGTATTTCTCCAGTAATCATAGAGTGTGAAAAGTCACCAAGAAAATATTTTGCTTTTCTAATGCATATTTACTTAATACCAGCAATGCACTTGGGTCGTCCCTTTCACATTTTTACTCTAGATCTCAAAGGAGTACCTGATTTTTTTTTTTTTTTGATTCTTGTTCTTCTTCTTTTGATAAGTGAGGTTTATCAGCACTTAGTACATTCAGCAGTTTTACTAGAATCAGAACTTAAACAGATGAGTAGCATTATTCTAATTTGGGACTTAGTAATAAGATGAATAAAGTAAACTAAACTAAGCTCAAGTATCAGAATTTGCTTGTGTCATAAGATTTCCACAGAAATAATTACTTCTTTCATGGGATCATTTGTTTATTGAAGATTACTAGATCAGTATCTAGCACAGTTATCCTCATAGGATTGAATAATTACTTAAACAGATATATCATTATTAGAGTTAAGAAATATGTATCAGACAACAGTCAGTACTTAAAACATTTATCAATTAATGCACAGAATACACAAAGAGATTAATTCTGTAAATACTGAGCATAAAGTCTGATAACATAGAACAAGTTTAAGCAGATTTAGAGAAAGAACCAGAAATCATTCCAAGTTCATTTACCAATTTTGTAAAGGTAGCTTCACACAGTGGTTTTGTGAAGATATCTGCTACTTGTTGATCTGTGGGAACAAAATGCAATTCCACTGTACCTTCATCCACATGTTCCCTGATGAAATGGTACCTGATGCTGATGTGCTTTGTCATAGAGTGTTGAACTGGATTACCTGTCATAGCAATAGCACTTTGATTATCACAGTAAATAGGGATTTTGAAATATGTTAACCCATAATCCAGTAACTGATTCTTCATCCAAAAAATCTGTGCACAGCAGCTTCCTGCAGCAATATACTCTGCTTCTGCAGTTGATGTGGAAATTGACTTTTGTTTCTTGCTATACCAAGAAACCAAACTGCCTCCAAGAAATTGGCAGCTACCACTTGTGCTTTTCCTGTCAATTTTGCAACCTGCAAAATCTGCATCTGAGTAACCTATTAATTTAAAATCTGATTCTCTAGGATACCATAATCCTAGATCAGCTGTTCCTTTAAGATACTTAAAGATTCTTTTTACAGCTGTTAAGTGAGGTTCTCTTGGATCTGCTTGAAATCTTACACAAAGACAGGTAGCAAACATGATATCTGGTCTACTAGCAGTTAGATAGAGAAGTGAGCCAATCATACCTCTGTAATCAGTAATATCTACTGAATTACCAGTATCCTTATCCAGTTTTGTTGCAGTGGCCATGGGAGTGGATGCACTTGAACAGTCTTGCATTCCAAATTTCTTCAGCAAGTTTCTGGTGTACTTAGATTGACAAATAAAAGTTCCTTCTTCACTCTGCTTGACTTGAAGGCCCAGAAAATAACTAAGTTCTCCCATCATACTCATCTGATATCTTGACTGCATTAGGTTGGCAAACTTTTTGCAAAGTTTGTCATTTGGAGACCCAAAAATAATATCATCAACATAAATCTGGATCAAAAGTAAGTCCTTGCCATGGTTGAGATAGAACAGTGTTTTGTCAATAGTTCCTCTGTTGAATCCACTTTCCAGAAGAAACTGAGCTAAAGTCTCATACCATGCTCTAGGAGCTTGCTTAAGTCCATAAAGTGCTTTATCAAGCCTGTAGACATAATCTGAATGTTTGGAATCTACAAAGCCTGGAGGTTGTTCAACATATACTTCCTCTTCCAATTCTCCATTGAGAAAAGCACTTTTCACATCCATTTGAAAGACAGTAAACTTTTTGTGAGCAGCATAAGCCATGAATATCCTTATGGCTTCTAACCTAGCAACTGGCGCAAATGTTTCATCATAGTCAATTCCCTCCTGTTGAGAATATCCTTTTGCAACCAGCCTTGCCTTGTTCCTTACAATTATGCCATCACTGTCAGTTTTGTTTCTGAATACCCACTTTGTACCAACAACCGATCTATTCTTAGGGTCTTGGCACTAAGGTCCAGACTTTGTTTCTTTCAAATTCATTCAACTCTTCCTGCATTGCTTGCACCCAATCAGCATCTTGAAGAGCTTCTTCCACTTTCTTTGGCTCAGACTGAGAGAGAAAAGAATTGTAAAGACATTCATTCGAAGTACCTGTTCTAGTTCTGACACCTGCCTCAGGATTTCCAATTATCAAATCAGGTGTATGTGATTTTGTCCACTTCCTTGCAGATGGAAGATTTTCTCTAGAACTGGATGCTCCCCCATGATTTATGCTGTCTTCGGTTTCATTTTCTGATGCTCCCCCTGAAACTATGCTCTCTGAGTTGGATCCTTCAGTATTTAGATTTTCAGTACTTGGCTTATCAGAACTTGACGAATCAGAATTTGAAGAGCCAGATGTATGTTCTGATGCTTCTTGAGATGTGATAATATCTTGAGTATGCTCCCCCTGCATTGGTGCATCTTCCTTTGACGTAGTCACCACAGTTTCAATAACATCAGAGTTTAATCCATCAGTATTTACAGTATCAGGACTTAGACTGTCAGGACTTGAGGTATCAGAATATGAATCTTCATTTTCAAATCTCAGCTGATCATGATCAATGCAATTTTCAAGTCCAGTGATCTTCTTGTCATCAAAAGAGACATTGATAGATTCCATGACCACTTTTGTTCTCAAATTATAGACTCTGAAGGCTTTTGTAGAAAGTGGATATCCAACAAAGATTCCCTCATCAGCTTTTAGATCAAACTTGGATAGCTGTTCAGGATGAGTCTTGAGAACAAAACACTTACATCCAAATACATGAAAGTATTTGAGATTTGGCTTCTTGTTCTTCACCATCTCATATGGTATTTTTCCATGCTTGTTAATGAGTGTTGCATTTTGAGTAAAACAAGCAGTCTGCACAGCTTCAGCCCAGAAATAGGTTGGAAGCTTTGCTTCTTCAAGCATTGTTCGTGCAGCTTCAATGAGAGTTCTATTCTTCCTTTCAACAACTCCATTTTGCTGTGGAGTTCCAGGAGCAGAAAATTCCTGCTTTATTCCATGATTTTTGCAGAACTCTTCCATTATCAGATTCTTGAATTCAGTGCCATTATCACTCCTCAAAATTTTCACAGAATCTTTGATCAATTTATCCAGATGTTTGACATGATCAATCAGGATAGATGCAGTTTCACTTTTTGTGTGCAAGAAATACACCCATGTGTATCTGGTGAACTCATCTACTATGACCAACGCATATTTCTTCTTTGCAATAGACATGACATTCACTGGACCAAATAGATCAACATGAAGTAGATAATAAGGCTCAAGAATTGATGATTCAGTCTTGCTCTTGAACGAAGATTTTCTTTGTTTAGCCTTCTGACATGAGTCACAAAGACCATCAGGAACAAACACTGATTGTGGCAGTCCTCTCACAAGATCTTTCTTGATTAGTTCATTTATCTTGTTGAAGTTTAAATGAGAGAGTTTCTTGTGCCAATTCCAGCTTTCTTCAGTTGAGGCTCTACTCACTAAACAGATTGCAGAACCATCAGAACTTGTTGAAAGCTTAGCTTCATAAATGTTACCACGCCTGAATCCCTTCAGAACAATTTTTTCTTTAGATTTACTAACTATTTCACAATGTTCTGCAAAGAAATCAACATGATAACCTCTGTCACAGATTTGACTTATACTCAGTAAGTTGTGTTTAAGTCCTGAGACCAGAGCTACATCTTTAATGATGACATTCCCAAGATTGATATTGCCATATCCCAAAGTTTTTCCAATGTTGCCATCTCCATAAGAAACACTTGGGCCAGCTTTCTCCACAAAGTCTGATAGCAGGGCCTTATTTCCAGTCATATGTCCTGAACATCCACTGTCCAGAACTAAAATATTTTTCCTGTTGCCCTGCAATCAAAAAGACCACTAATTATTAGTTTTAAGGACCCAGACTTGCTTGGATCCTTTGGCCTTTTTAGGTTTGTTAACATTTGCAGCGGATTTAGCATCAGATTTTATGTTAACAGTTTTCTCATCAGAACTTATACTACCAGACTTTGAATCAGAACTTACACTAGAAGGAACAACAGAAACTTTCTTTAAAGAAGGTTTTATTTGATAATAATCATAGTACAAACTATGATATTCCTTACAAGTATAAATGGAATGCCATAAACTACCACAATGAAAACAAGGATTTTGTGGTTTGTATCTAACAGACTGACTCTTAACTCCTGATTTTGTAGATAAGGAGTTAATATTCTTATTCTTCCTGCAAAAAGAAGCCAGATGGTTAGAACTTCCACAGTTATGACACGCTTTCCTAGGAGCATCAGGAACAGATTTATAGTTATTGATTTTATTCACACCTTCCTTTCCATTCCTGTTTTTCCTAGGTGATTTTACCTTGTTTGCATTCTTAACATCTTTCAGCTTATGCTTAAGCTGCTTCTTTGTCATTAAGCCTATGTTAACTTCAGCTGTCTTTTCCTGTTTTAGTTTGTCAGAAGCTAATTCCTTTTTAACTTCTGATTTCTCATTTTCAGATTTTTCAGTTACAAACTTAACAGGTTTTAACTTCGGCTTTTGCTTATCAACAGGCTTAATTTCTACAGTTCCTTTTTCATTTTTATTTTCTCCATAACCTAAGCCCTCTTTCCAGTTTCCACTACTTAGCAAATTTTGAGTTGTTTTGCCAGAGTTAGTCCAAGTTCTGATAATCTCTCTCTCCTTTTCTAACTCAGTTTTTAGAGATTCATTCATTTTTAGCACTTCATCCCTAACATAAAAAGCATCATCTCTATCCTGCTGAGTTTGATGGAACATGACTAACTCTTTTTCTAAGAAATCATTTCTTTTCCTAAAAGCAAGATTTTCAGAAGTTAATCTTTCACATGTTAAAGTTTGATCTCTATAACTAACAAACATGGTTTTAAGATATCTTCTCAACTCATTAATATCATCAGTATAAAAAGCATAAGTAGTCTGAGGTACCTTTGTTTCAGCAGCTTCAGAACTGCTCTCAGAACTTGATTTATCAGCATTTGCCATCAATGCATAGTTCTCCTCACTTTCAGAGTCTGAGGTGTCTGTCCAGCTTTTCTGCTTTGTGACAAGAGCTTTGCCTTTGTCACTCTTGGTCTTCTTGCAATCAGGAGATATGTGGCCTTTCTCACCACAATTATAACATTTAACATTAGCGTAATCTCCTCTGTCAGACTTTCCTCCTCTTCCTTCAGATCTTCTGAAATTCTTCTTATCAGAACTTATGCCTTTTCTGGAAAACTTCTTTCCCTTCCTGAACTTCCTGTATGCAATCTTTGTGATTCCTTTCACCATAAGAGCGCACAGCTTCATCATCTCCTCATCAGCATCAGTTTCAGGCAAGCTTTCAGAATCTGAGTCATCATCACTCTCAGAACTTGATGACTCAGTATCAGACTTTATGATAAGAGCTTTACCCTTGTCTTTCTTTGAGGAAGGTGGTTTGGGGGATTCCTCTTCAGCCTTGAGAGCAACTGTCCTTGACTTTCCTCCTTTCCTCTTGCTTCTTTGTTCCATCTCAAGTTCATGAGTCTTGAGCATTCCAGAGATTTCATCAAGAGTTGTCTCATCAAGATTGTAGTTGTCTCTTATTGTTGTTGCCTTCAAATCCCAACATTCAGGGAGAGCTAACAGGAATTTAAGGTTTGTATCTTCAAGATCATACTCCTTATTAACCAACGACAAGTCATTCAAGAGTTTGACAAATATATCATATACATCAGTCAATGACTCATTATTCCTAGAGTCAAAGTGTTCATACTCTTAAGTGAGTATTGTCTTCCTGTTCTTCTTAACTGTTTCAGTTCCTTGACACCTTGTCTCCAGTGCATCCCATATCTCCTTAGCAGTCTTGCAGTTGATTACCCTGTTTGACATTACATTATCAATGGCACTATGCAATAAGTGTCGTACCTTGGCATCCTTAGCAATAGATGCTATATCTTCAGCAGTGTAATCACTCTTTTCCTTTGGTACGGTCTTTGCTGCTTCACCTGCAACTACAACAGCGAGCTTGGTAGGTTTGTGAGGCCCTTCCTTGATTCTATCAAGGTATTCTGGATCTGTTGCTTCCAGAAACATGGTCATCCTTACCTTCCATATGGGATTTTCAGATGGTCTCAATATGGGAACTCTGATAGTCTCATATCGACTCTGAGTTGATGACTTTGATGATTCCTCAGTTTTGGTAGGCTTAGTTGGAGTTTCTGTGTCAGACATGATTGTGTTTGGATCTTTAACTGTATGTGTGTTAACAGAAGGCTCTGATACCACTTGTTAGGTCACACTTTCACTGTAGAGGGGGTGAATACAGTGTTTATTACAATCAAATCAAACTTCAAGAACTTATGTAACAGAAAACAAACTTTATTGAAACAATAAACTCTGTTACAATCTGGAACTGTTATCTCTCAGTGATGAACAAAATATCACGAGAGCTGCTAGGGTTACAGTAAATAATATTCTCGATAATGATAACACTTATAGTGTAAACCCTATGTCTGTGTTTATATACTACACAGTTACAAGATAATCGCTAATTGATATGGAATATAATTCTGCTTCCTAATATATATCAATCAGATATCTTCTATTCCAAGTATTCCATTCTTCACGGAATTCCTTCTTCATGCATATCTCTTCTTATGTTTATCTTGATCTTCTTAACTTTAATCAGCTACTGTCCTTATCTGATCGTCCTTCAGCACTTAAGTTCTGATATCTATCTCCTAATGCTTATCTCCTGATAACATAAGTACTGATATCCCTTAAGTTCTGACTTCCAGTATAAGTACTGATCAGTTAAGTACTGATTTGTTCTGTTCAAATAAGATCTGAAATCTAAACATAAAACATATTAGCCATGACATTATCAAATATATCTAACATGATGATTTATCCGTCGAGTAGTGATGATTTATCCATCGAGTAGACATTGCTTATCCATCGAGTAGATGTTGCTCATCCATCGAGTAGATATTGCTGATCCGTTGAGTAAACACTGCTCATCCATCGAGTAGAAGTTGCTCATCCATCGAGTAGATATTGCTCATCCGTCGGTACTCTCTGGAGCTTGAATGACTTCTCGATAAGTCATTCTGTAGTTCTCGAATGACTTCTCTATAACATTAAATCTATGACTTGTAGAGATCTTGACTTAGAACATTTTTCTCCAAACAGATTTATTCAACTCCAAGCTTCTTCAAAATTCTTCTGAGGCATGATCTTATTGATCTTCTTCCAGATAGAATCCTTAGGCTTGATACTGTTTTAGGAAAAAGACTCTAATCTGCTCCTTTGTATTTTTACAGACTTTAAGTGTTACAAGTATAAAATACAAATTTAGATAACAATACAACTTACTTAGAGTTGACCCCAAGCTTAACTAATTACTGAAAATAACTGTTCAATAATCTTCTACTCAGATCATAGATGCTAATGACATTGTTAGCTCCAGTAATCTTTGACATCATCTATTATATATACAATCTCCCCCAACTTGTTCATTATGAAATTATGCACAAGTTCTGATTGATGATGTCAAAACTTTAACTAAATGCAGAAACCAAAACCAATCTTCCCATCAGGTCTTCTTTTGTTGAGTTGCATTTAGATTTATTCAACATCCATTAGCTGTTTTGGCATTTAGATATATATTCTCCCCCTTTTTGACATCATCTCCAGGAAGAAAGATCCAGCTAAATGCACATTGTTCAAGCTGCTGTCATTGTCCATTTGGAACATTTTCTGCAGCTTCAAGCTTCATTGAGCTTTATGGTGATGAGTTTATCAGATATAATAGAAGTTTCACTTAGATCTGCAAGAAAAGGCTGTCAGTGATAAAAGTCCTAAGCTCTCTGTTCTTTTAAATAAGTAGTCTCACTACTTCTCACTGCACTAGTCTCATGACTTTTGAGAGTCAGAGTTCCCTCACAAGGATTACTAAATCCATACACTCATCTACCTCTCCTTTTGCCAGGAAGGATCATGCCTCTATTATTCTCTGTTTTTCACTCAATCTTTTCTCTTATCCTCACATGAAAGGCTAAAATGTTGTTTGACCTACGGAAATAAGAGGTGGCTGAGAAGAGTTCATCTGTGATCATATGATTAGGGGAAATCTATATAGGTCTAATCATACTCATTTCATCAGAAGAGTGAGTTCATAAACATCTATGACTAGGGTCACAGTTTGACTTACAGATTGCTCTGTGGTTTTGACAGTGTGTTGTCCTCCACTTATAGTGGGAACCTCCAATTGAATTGGAGGGGATTTGACTAGGTTACTGTCATGTGTACAGCCTCAAACCCTTGTATGTCTTGCAACACATTGGCACTTGAATATGTTATGCTTGCCTCCCCTATGACAGGATCATGGGCAATTGTACTCCTAGCTTCAACTGCAGAGGCAATTTCTGCTAGGGTTATGAGGGGAGTTGTTCCTTCATAAGGAACCTCCAATTAAATTGGAGAAGATTTAGATAGCTCCCCTTCAGGAGTACTACCCTCAAACCTTTCAGTCTGCGAGGACTGTTTTGCACATGAAGGTGCATTAGAGATATCCATGGGGTCTTCAATAAAGACTGATGAACCCCCCATATTTGTGATGGTGTTATTAAGGTCTACCCCAGCATGTAGGCTCTCACCATCTAAATGAGGTGTATGGGTGGTGTGCAAAGCTTCTTGAGCTAAGTCACTTGATTTTTGGTGCACTTAAGAAATGGAGTCAAGTGGAATTGGAATAGAAGAAATATTAGATAGAAGAGATTGTTGCTCAGTTGTGAGTGTTGGCAGCTCCCCCTAAATAAATGAGGGAGCTTCAAGAGATGTGCTCTCACAGTGAGTGCCTTCCTTGTTTTTCTTACCATACACTTGAATTACTTCTTGTGCAAGTTGTGCAGACTCAGTCCTGGTTATTTTTACAACTGCATCATGTTGGGAGGATGTAGAGGAAGATAGAGTGGTCAGCTCAGTTTGTTTACTTCTATTAGATCTTTTGACCAAAGGTGGTATTCTTTTAGCTTTCTCCTCACCACTCTCATTTAACACAGCCAGGTTTATCCCCTTTCTCTTCTTTTTACTGACCTCGCCTTTTTGAGAAGATGAGGTAGTTGCTTTCCTAGCTTCTAAAGGTTGTGAAAGAATGGTTGCAGCTTGGGAAGATCCCTGTTGGTGATCCTGTGTTTGTACTTCCACGGGTTCAGGAATCATGGTTGTACTAGATTGTGCATTAGATCTCATGTCAGGCATAGGATAAGGATAAGTCCTAAATCTTTCCAACATAAATGGAGTGATTTTTCAGACTTACATTTACCTTATTCTTTGTAGTAAGTGAGCCAAATATTATCTTGGACACTTGCTTACAATTGCCTATCTTAGTACTATCTATACCATTCAACAGATGTATGTCAGCTACTTTATTATTTAAAGTGGACATAATAAATCTAGGAAAGAAAATTTCCTTACCTCTAGCTGTTAGAGGCATAACCAGCCTGGTTGCAAGTTCTTCCAGGATCAGTAGACCAACATTCAGATGTCTGTTGTAAGCATTTGAATACACCAGCTTTTGCAAAACACTTTAGATATTGTCATATCCTGTTTTTCTGCAAGTAAAGGCCCTGACTACAGAGTCAAAGATGAATGACCACTCCTTCCTCAGATTGGTTCTGTTTAAGCTTGATAGGTTGATTCTCCCACCATAATTGATGAAATCCATAAACTCAGTCAGCTTATCAGGAGTTGGTACTTCCACCAGATTCTCAGTTAGCAGCCCCAAAGCTCTATTCACATCTTGGTCATTGAATTCTACTTGTTGGCCTCCAATTGTGCATGTCGCCACCAGAGAGAGAGTCGTTGTTAACATCGGTCCTCACTACAGCTGTAGTCTAGAAATCATGCAGCACATCTAGATAGAGTACTGGATTTGCAGTCAAAGCACCTGCAAGATATGATTCAGACAACAGCTTCACAAACCCCTTGAAACTATCAGGAGCTTGGTTTGCATCAGTGAAAGCAAGATAGTTGGTTCCTTTCTTCTTCAGGATAGATGCCCTAGCAACATTTTGAGCCATAGTTGATTGATGAGAATGAATGGGTAGGAAAAATCTCTGAGAAAGGATGAAAAACGAGATAGAAAATGGTTATGGATTGAAAGCTAGGTCACTTTAGATCTCGAAAGCTGTAAGTATAAGTATGTATCGAGAAGTCTGGGTATTTATAGTAAAAGAAGATGACTTGTCGAGAACTCAAAAATAGACATTTGGAGTTTGTCAATCGATAAGTCATTCAGAGATGTGAAGTACATATTGAGGAGTCATTGTAAATTACTCTTATAGAGAACTCAAAAATGACTTATCGAAATGTCAAATAAATGCCCAGTTTGTCCAAAAAGGACTGAATTAATTCTAACTATTATTTGAATAAATTCAAAATAAAATTAGAATAAATTTTCCAAAAGTAATTTACCAAAATAATTTATCAATTTAAATTATCTCAATTATGAGTTATTGATAAGTCAAGAATTGTACTTGTAGAGAACTCTGTGAATGAACATTATTGGAGAACTCTACAAGGACTTATCGATAAGTCATTTTAAACCTATCGAGAAGTCACTCAAGAAGTCAGTAAGTTGACTAATCGAGGACTCACTCGAGAAGTCCTAAAATGACTTGTCGAGAAGTCAATTTATACTTATCGAGAACTCAGTTCTCTAGATACTTTTGGCTATTGTAATTCTGCCTTGAGTTAATTTTACATATTAAGGATGTAAATTAACAACTAAGCAGTTTACTCAGAATTTGAAAATTTCCAAGTTAAATGAATTTGAAAAACAAATATGCAGAGATTTCTAAAATATTTATAATTCATATTTCAGTTAATTTCCAATTTAATCAAATTAATTTTGATTTACTGGAGATTAATCTGCTGTAAAACATTAGTTGAGTTCTTGCCTTAGGATGAAGAATTGAGCATTCTAATTTCACTTACAAGTCTAGTGAAAGTTACTTCATCCAAAGGTTTAGTAAAAATGTCAACTAGTTTTTTTTCTGTTGGTACAAAAATAAGTTTAATGCTAAATCGGGATACAGGTCTTAGAAAGACAAAATTGACATTTTCCACTGGAACTCTTTCTGTCAACCCTGTATCTAGCAAAATCTGCATCTGTGTAACCAACAGCTTCAAAACCAGTTCCCTTAGGATACCATAATCCCAAGTTTGGAGTTCCTTTCAAATATCTGAAAATCCTTTTTACAGCCATCAAATGTGATTCTTTTGGATTGGCTTGAAATCTTGCACATCGACATGTTACAAACATGATGTCTGGTCTGCTTGCTGTTAAGTAAAGCAATGATCCAATCATCCCTCTATAGCTTGAGATATCTACACTCTTGCCCTTTTTATCTTCATCCAACTTTGTTACAGTAGACATAGGTGTAGATGCTGGTGAAAAATCAACCATTCCAAACTTTTTCAAAAGATCCTTGACATATTTATTTTGGCTGATGAAGATACCATCACTTCTTTGGCCGACTTGAAGTCCAAGGAAGTAACTCAGTTCCCCCATTATACTCATTTCATATTCACTTTGCATAAGCTTGGAGAATCTTTGGCACAACTTCTCATTAGTAGAACCAATGATAATATCATCCATATAGATCTGAACTAGGATCATATCTTCACCATGTTACTTGTAGAAGAGAGTCTTGTATATGGTTCCTCTAGTAAAACCATGCTTCAATAGGAAATCTGACAGTGTGTCATACCAAGCTTTAGGTGCCTGTTTTAGTCCATAAAGAGCCTTGAGTAAATTATACACAAAATTTGGGAATTTTGGATTCTCAAAGCCAGGAGGCTGTTGCACATAAACTTCTTCTTCTAGCTCACCATTCAGAAAGGCACTTTTGACATCCATTTAATACACTTTAAAATTTGAATGTGCAGCAAATGCTAGTAAAATTCTTATAGCTTCAATTCTTGTAACAAGAGAAAAAGTTTCATCTTAATCAATCCCTTCTTCTTGTGAGTGCGCCTTTTGCAACCAACCTTACTTTGTTTCTGGTAACTATACCATTTTCATCCATTTTGTTCCTGAACACCTATTTTGTTCCAATAATGCTTCTGTTCTTTAATACAGGAACTAACTCCCAGACTTTGCTTCTTTCAAACTGATTCAGCTCTTCCTGCATGGCAGATATCCAGTCTGGATCCAGCAGAGCTTCATCAATTTTCTTAGGCTCTACTTAAGACAGAAAATATACATGTAGGCACTCATTAGTTGTTGCACTTCTAGTCCTCACACCAGCAGTAGGATCACCAATAATTGTTTCTCTGGAGTGACTTCTATCCCACTTCATTGTGTGAGTTTGTTGACTTGTGTCTTCATCATTTCTCCATTATTGGTATGATTGGTAGATCTTTCCTCTCTTTCTCACCCTGAGTTTGTGATCAAATTCAGGTGTTTGAGATGAGCTCCCATTCCCATGATTTTCCTATTCAGTAGACTCTTCATTCATCATTTGTTGTGCATTACCTTCATCTTCTCCATCAGAATCACTATCAATGTTGAGATTTTCAAATGCAAGGGCTTCAGCTTCATTATCATCAAGGCATTCCAAGCCCGGACACTTGTCATCATCAAAGGTCACATTTATGCTTTCCATAATCTTATTTTGATCAATTACATAGACTTTGTAGGCTGTTCTTTCCAGTGAATATCCCAGAAAAATTGCTTCAAAAACCTTTGAGTCAAATGTTCCCACATATTCAGAGTTGTCTTTCAAAATATATCACTTGCTTCCAAACACATGAAGATGCTTTAAAGTAGGCTTTCTCTTGGACATGATTGAGTATGGTGACTTGACATGTGCCTTGTTAATGAGATATATGTTCTGAGTATAACATGCAGTGTTGACAGCCTCTTCCCAGAAACTTGTTGGCAACTTGGCATCTTGCAGCATTGTTCTAGCAGCTTCAACCAATGTTCTATTCTCTCTCTCAACTACTCCATTTTGTTGAGGTGTCCTGGCAACTAAGAATTCTTGAACAATGCCTTTGCCTTTGCAGAATTCACTTAATGTAACATTTCTGAATTCTGTTCCATTGTCACTTCTCAGTCTTTTCACACAATTGTAATCTTCAGCCTGCTTTTCTATCTTCTTGATGTGCTCAATTATGATATGTGGAGTTTCATCTTTAGAGTACATGAACTCTACCCAAGTATATCTTGAGAAATCATCCACCATCA
The DNA here is from genome assembly GCF_009905375.1 of Apium graveolens. Taxonomy (NCBI): domain Eukaryota; kingdom Viridiplantae; phylum Streptophyta; class Magnoliopsida; order Apiales; family Apiaceae; genus Apium; species Apium graveolens. The sequence goes on from NC_133652.1 coordinate 31,047,232, forward strand.
CAAGTGCATATCTGTTCCTTGAAATTGATAAGATATTTACTGGCCCAAACAAGTCCATGTGAATAAGCTGCAAGGGTGCACTAATAGAATTCACAGTTTATGACTTGTGACTAGATCTTTTCATCTTTCCTTTCTGACAAGCTTCACAGACTTCAACTTGAGCAAACTCCAGCTTGTGCATGTCTCTCACTAACTCCTTTTTGACTAAGTTGTTAATTGCCTTGAAATTCAAGTGAGACAGCTTCTTATGCCATAGCTTGCTTTGTTCTTCTGATGCCATGGTGTAGAAGCAGCAAATACCATCCTTATTTATTGAGTCCAAGTCTGCAACAAACAAGCTTCCTTTCCTTGTTCCTTTCAAAGCAATTTCACCAGTTTTCTTGCTGATAAAGGTGCATTCTTCTTTATTGAATAAAACTTCAAAGCCTTTGTCTGCAAATTGGTTAACACTGAGAAGATTCACCTCAAGACCAGCTATTAGTGCTACATCATCAATGACAACATGTTCAGAAATAATCTTGCCATATCCCATTGTGAATCCTTTGTTATTATCTCCAAAGGTCACTAATGGGCCAGCTTTCTCCTCAAACTGTGATAGCAGGGCCTTATCACCTGTCATATGTCTGGAACATCCACTGTCAATGATCCATATGACTTTCTTCACTTTGCCCTGCACACAATGAGATTCAGTTGTGTTTAGTGACCCAAGCAGTGTTGGGTACTTTCTTCTTGTTAACTGATTTAGCAGAAGTAGAGTGATTTATTTCAGATAAAATAGAGTTCAATGATTGTTGTACATTTTTCCTTTCTGATGTAGACTCAATTTTGTTTCCTTAAGATCTACTCTCAGTTTGTGGAAACTTTTCATCACTTTTAAGTTGCAAGGGATGTAATCAAACTTATCACAAAATGAGTAGGGATCATTTAAATCTGCTTCATTGTATTTGCAAGTTCCTTCTGTTGGCTTACTAACACCTTTTTTATAAAGGTGAGTTAAAATGATTTATAGAGCCACATTTTCCACACTTCTTGCCAGGAACATCTGCAACATAGGCCAGATTATTGCTTTTGGTTATCCTCTTTCTCCCATTTCTATTTTTCTTCTTCTTTCTTGCATCTTCAATCTTGGTTTCTTTGACAGAAGTCTTGGTACTATGATTGTCCATAAGATTTTCTTCAGCCTTTGAAGATTGAATTGAACTTGCATTTTTCATTTCATTGTCCTCATCTGCAATTTTTTGCTTGATGATCAATTCTTCTTCACTGAAGTTTACTTCACAAGTCTTAAACACAGGTGACCCAACATTTCTCAGCATTGCTGGATCATTATCACTCTTTGTTGCTTTTTCTCTGTCACCAGTGTTTTTCTTTTTGATGTTTAAGGCATAATACTCAAGACCAATAGCAATGTTTGCACATGGTTTGTTTTTCTCATGGTACTGACCAACCAATTCAGATGCATTGTTGAAGGACTTCAACTTTACTTCACTTTTCTCCAGTTTTTCCCTTAGCACAACCACAATCTCATTTGCACACTTGAGCTTATTTTTCAGATAGCCATTTTCTTGTTTCAAGGCTTCAAGCTCCACTATCAACAATTCAGCTTCTTGTTTTTCACTTTCAAGCTTCTCATTTAACTTTGTTAATCTGCTAACTTCTTCATTAACAACAACCATACTTGTATGAATATGAAACATTTATGTGCTCATCTTTTCAACAGTTTCCTTATATTGATTCACATTCAAATCAGTGGAGGTAAGAGTTGGTACCTGTGATTTAGATGAGGATGATTCTCCTTGCTCCAAGGCCATGATGGCATAGTTTCCAAGTTCTTCATCTTCATCATTTTTAGAATCATCCCAACTTTTACCTTCTACAATATAAGTTTTGCTTTGCTGTTTCTTCAGAAGAGCTTCATACTTTGCTTCAAGTTCAAGATAAGTTTTAGGTCCCAATATGTTTTAGAAGGGGGGGTTGAATACAAACTATACCGTTTAATCAAATTTAGTGCGGAATAAAAAATTGAAACAAAATTCAAGTTAAATAAAACTATTATTAAAATTGAAAGGTGTTACAACAACGGTATCGATTACAAGGGATTAATCTCAAATTAATTATCACAAATCTAGAATAAATTTGACATGAACATTTTCTATTTTTTGCAATAAAAAGAATCAAATGCTAAAAGCAATTTGAGATTAAGTTCTAGGGATTTTAATCCGCTAGATAGTTACACAAGAACAAGAGAATAATTTCTAGTGGTTTAGATTTAACTTTAATTGCTAAAAATATATGATCTTGAATTGCAGCAGTGAAGAGATGAAATGTTTGTTTCGGCTGCTGTGCTTTTGTTCTTGAGTTGTTTTAGAATGTATTCACTTGTCAATGAATGATCTGCTGCTTCTGTCTTTTATAATTCAATCAACAGAATCCACTTGAACTAGCATAACTATCTGAGAATTGGCATGACTTTCGGTGAGACAATCTTTTGAACTAGCATGACAATCGGTGAGACAATCACTTGAACTAGCAAGACAATCGGCATGACAATCTGTTGAACTAGCAAGATAATCCCATAGCTGGTAGAACTTTTGGTATGACAATCTGTTGAACTAGTATGACTTTCGGTATGACAATCCAGATTGTCATACCAGTTCAATTGATTGACATGCTGAATTAATATTGAATATAAATTCAAAATTAATTCTGAAAATTCATAATATTAATTCAGAATTAATTAATCAATTAATTCAATTAATCAATAAATTAATCTTTGTAGATATAATTTATTTTCTTATTTAAACTATATGATTTAATTAATTAATAGAGAATTAATACTACTCTTCAACAGCAACCATTCTTCTGAAAATCTTCTGAAAATCACTGTCAATTATGAATCAATTCCACCACTTCAATGTTGACGCTCGATGTACTGTCTGGTTCATGAGTGACTAACTCTCGTGACGTTTCTTCATATCTTGACTTTGATAACTTGATTTTCTTCAGATCAAATCCCTATAATTATCTGATACCCTGACAAGATCTCCGTCACTTGATTAAATCCATAATCTTGATTTATATCACTGAGGCTTGATCAATTTCTCAAACTTCTTCCAGTGAAGTAATTCCTCAAGTCTGTAGATGAACCTTGTTTCTAAATCCTTTGACAGATGTTACTTTGTGAGATCTCTTTGACGGTAGATCCACTATTTACTTGTTACATTCTTATTTGAGTTGAGTTAAATCCTCGAATAAACAAATAGGCTATGACATATGCCTTTCAATCCCACCCTATTTGTTTGTTAGACAATAACAACAAATACCTAGAGGATAACTCAACTAACAAATAAGAAAAAGATGTAAACAGAAATGCAAAGTAAATAGCAGAAAAATTCTGGATTATATTTAACATTTTCTAGATTTCAAATAGATGTTCCTCTAGACTAAACATATCTTCAAATAGTTTCATCTTCTTTTGTACAACACTACTAGAAAAAGTAGAATAGACATCGGCTAAAAACTGATGTCTATGAACAAAAAAATCCGATGTCTTCGTGGGTGATGTTAAAGACCCCCCATTTAACATCGGTTTTAAACTGCTGTTAAAGAAGACGTATAACATCAGTTTTTAAAGATGTTAAATTTCTAATTCATATCTAATCATCACATATTATCATAATATGATATTTTTATCAATTTAAGCATACATGAAATAGGCAAAATATTTTCATTTACCCATTAAACTGATGTTACTAATACCAGTAACAACGGTTTTCAAGATAAACCGATATAAACATAACTTTTGACATCGTTTCTTTATTTTAAACCGATATCTATTGGTGACAAACCGATATCTATAAAGCTTAATAACATCGGTTTTCTGTTTTAAGATTTTTTTTTATTGTAGTATTTAACATCGATTTTAATCGGTATTACCGATGTCAATGTTCAACTAAAACTGATGTATTATGTTAAAATAACATCATTTTTCATTAATATAAATGGTGCACATTTTAAAAAATGAATGCCAAAAAACTTGTCAAAAGAAGAAACTATTAAAATCAAACTCCAATGATCATTACCAAATCAAATCGATCAAGTCCTACAACGATGAAAAACCGAAAACTTGTAATTCCCATAGCTATGCCTATAATACAATTCATACATCTATGTAATAAATGACAACTGATTACCCACATATCATTTGCCAACTAAACTACGGAAGCTTCGCCATGGAATATTTCCAAAATATGGGCTCAGTCCACATGGAAACAAGGATGTTCTTGACTGTGATGTGGCACAATCTCTTCTCTCCTTAGGCATCTTGATACATGCAGAAGACTGTCACCAAAGAGAGAAAAAACATTGCACTATATATTATGTCAAGCAGAATGAACTTACCATAGCAGCAAAAAATTGTAAACAACTATATTTACCTTGTACATTTTTTTATAAATATATGTTGCAGTTCCATGAGCAAGTAGAACATTGTGACCTACAACATAAGGCTCATTTGCAGAATTTCCATCCTTGCAGTACAAATAGCTAATAATTTAACATCTTCTCGGTGCCTCAAGCACTAAATCATAGCCTTGAATGGAAAAAGTATAGGGCTCATTGAAGGTCATCTGGTGTTTAACCCTGTCACCAAATTCCTGGAAGTATGTCTTAGCAAATGTGACAAAAGTCATCACTGCAAAAGCAATTATCTTCTGATAATCGAAAAACTTCACATACCTTTCTTCCCGGGTGAAACTTCTTCATAAAATGAACATTTTCCTCTTCTCTATCTTTTAAAAGATAGTTGCCTTTCCTTTATTATATTTAGCATAAAGATTCACTCAGTAGCCAGTACCAAACACCTACATTGGGTTACTTTTGGTGTATAACAAGAATATGAAGCCAAGGAAGCATACTCAATTTCGTATTTAGAAGCCAGGCGTGTATATTTGTCTGCATTTACTTTCGCAATCACAATGGAATCCTTCGATTCAAAAGGGAAGAAGCAGCTTTATCCAACTGCAGGCAACAATTACAATTTTCAGTATCATGCTCATCATGGAACTGAGAATAGTTCCTAGTATTTACGCCATAATGTTACCAAGCAATCCATAAAGTACATAGGAGCTCAAGTACTTCTCAATTTTAGGCCTAGATCAGAGTAACTTTTGAGCTTTTACAGATCCTTATTGTCTTTTTCCATTTTCCTCTTTCTGGTAAATTTTATGACTGTGAATTACAGTCAATAATCAGGCTGTGAATTACATTAGAGTATCCAAGAATATGTTATGATCCAAACCAACTCCAGACTCAACAATTACTAATAATTATGAAATTGATATCAGATTGTCTGTAAATAAAAAGCATATTTGCCCAGCAATAGCAAGATCAGCCATAACCAACTGGTTAGCCCAATCAGTGGCAACCATCAAGCTCATCACATCCACAAAGCTAACCTGCTTACTACTAAGTTCATTCTCCAGATCACCAGCATCAGACACATCAATTGCCCAATAAGCACTAATAAAGTTATGTTAGCTCAGTTTACTAAACATACATGGGAACTGGTAAAGAAGGCAGATCTACCATTGATTCATCTGAGTATCCAACACAAGATTATGTGATGTAGGCCCTCGATATTGGAAGACAGCATAAATGTATATTCCATCTGTTAGCATACCAAGATGTGAATGTGCCATTTTTTCTTTTGGCATATCAAACCTTCCGCCCCATGTATTGTTAGTAAAGTTGTAAATGTCGACATGATAATGCACCAAAATCATTATAAAAAATGATATAACACAATATTGAGTACCAAAAAGTTAGCAAACACAAAAACATGAGTCCAAGAATTTACAAGATCGATGGTGCTATATCAAGTAAACACAAAAAAAGATCATTAATCTATAAAGCAGCTCCGTCGAGACAGGGGACATGTGTACTAACCGTCTATTTTCCAATTAATTAGAAGGGCAGACCAATCAACACAAGTATTTGATAACACTCTTTCCTGGTTCTATTTTTCGGCTTTTCGAAAACCACAACTTTACTAACTAATCATAAATATACATAAAAACTAGCGGGGATAACAAACATAAATAGTATGTGTAAACAAATACATAGAAGTCTTTTGTAATAAAGAAGTTGCTACAAACATTATAAGAAACATTATTCTTAGGATTAACAAGATTAGGGAAGAGCTGAGGAGAAGTGTGCCAGTTAGATATGTAAGAATTAGAAGAAGCCCAAAAGAGATCTTTACAGACCCTTGCAAACCCAGCTTCTGGTATTCCAAGATGTTCACTATCAATGTCCATGAGTTTCATCTCATCTTGTGACTTGTAGCACCATAATAAGATTAGCGAGAAGCACAACCCATTAATATATTTTTTATAATGTATCACCTACATAAATAATTTAAACAATTACTCATCTAAAAAAAACTTTAACATACTCAATTCAAACAATTACTCAGTTATTAACAAATTAGGGTTTAAAAATTTACCCAATAAAAGCTTTGACCTCCACCGCAAAGAGAGCACAAAGAGAGCACAGAGAGAGCAGTCGAGGAAAGAAAGAGCGATACTTTTACTTCAGTTGAGCGAGAGGGATGGAGTTGTTCTTCAGTCGAGTAGATCTTCAGTCGGGCAGAGAGAGACGAGAGTTTTTGATTTATTTGATTTTATGTTTATGTTTTTAGAGATGAGAGTATGTATATGTGTTTTTAATTTTTAATTTTAAGTGAAAAGTTGAAAAGAGGGGGAGGGAGATAAGGATTGAAATTTTTTCAAGGCAAAAACGGGGGAATTTTAAAGAGGGAATCAATTATTTGGCTAAGGGGGAAATGGGGGAGGCGTGCTGGATTAAAATTTTAAAACAGACATATAACATCAGTTGGTATAAATAATCGATGTTTATATAACACAAAGACACCGCTTGATTAAAACCGATGTAAAAAATACTTTTTACATTGGTGCCAACAACAACCGATGTCTATTCTACTTTTTCTAGTAGTGCAACCACATTTCCTGTTGAGACGCGCATATCTCTCTTGCTTCTCCCCCTATGAGAATCAACTGCTTAAAGAAGATCACCTTCGTTTACCACATCTCCCGTACAATAGGATCCGCAGATAAAAACCAATGGTACTCCCCTTTTGGAAAACATCTTCTTCCCTTACTAGGAAATCACCTTGTGTTTACCACCTCTCCCGTACAATAGGATCCGTAGTTACAAACAACAATGGTGTAGTGTAGTGTACATGTGCTTTACCTTTCTCTTCCTCCCTGCTATTTCTCCCCCTTAGTTGAGGAATCCTCCAAACTATTACTTAAGCTTTTATCTCCCCCTTAGAGAAGGAATGTATGCCGTTGTCTGAAGGAGTTCTCATATTTCACTTGGTTGGAAAAGAAATAACAAGTAGTTTCTCTTTCTTCCTCACTGTGAGTGTGTGATTCTGTTTAGTGTACCTCACATGTGTTTCACTCTTCTCTCCACTCGTGTTTACACTCATTCTCACAAGTGTATCACTCCTCTCATAGCTCCAACATTCAGCTGTACCTGCAAGGAAAATCACTTTAGCCATCCTTAAGGAGGTCACAGGTGGTGCAATGGGAGTTCACAAATACCCATCCTTGTTAAACTCGTCAGATGAATCTGAGTCATAATCTACAAGTTGCTAGTTTCCCTTTTAGGGTTCCAGATTTAAATTTTGGGAAGGTAAACAATGATCCAACGAATTTAGCATAAAGATCAAAGTTCCCTTCTAATGTCTGTGAAGACATTTCCTTGTGACTCATCAGGTAATATCTGAATCATTGTCAACAAGTTGCCGATCTGCGCCTATGTCAGATCCACTATCCGTAGATGCATCCAGGGGATTTAAACCTGGGGAGGTAGACACTGACCACTGACATATGGCTATTGGATTAGTATCCTCTCCTAACACCTGTAAAGGAAATTGGTCCATTAAAGAACCTTGAACAATCGAATCTGACCTTAAAATGGTCGAAACTCTTGCTCCGTCAACTCCTCCTTTGTGTGTGTAACCTTTCCTTGTGCATCAAGAATTGTTTATGTTTGAGGTGGTGACATTACAATGGATACCCTGGCCGACAGGAAAATTTCAATAGACGCACCCTGTTGAGAGGATGAATCTAGTAACTGTTTTTGTGCCTTTTCAGCCATTACATCTTTTTGAGAAGATGTATGGGAGCTAGCAGTTGTCTCGGTTTAAATACTACTCATCTTTGTAGGAGACAGAGCTGATGGGTTGACTTCAGAACCTTCCTTATGTGGTACACTAAGGCACTATCTCCCCCACGCTCATTCATACTTCATTTTAGTAGTAAGAGAGTTTTGGTTGGTTCTGTTTCTGTGTTTGTCTTTACAGTCTGGGATAGAAGTTGTGGGTTTTCAACCTTATGACTGTCAATGAAAGAAATCCATTGGAGGCTGAACCTGTATCACAGAACATATGGCAATATAGAGATAAAATGTACTTAAGATCTATAATGAATGAAAATTATACATTTAATCTTTTGAGAGAAATGATGTACAATAGTGATTTCAAGAGATTTTAATGAAATAAAAATCACTAATGTAAAAAGAAGTTTAATTTTCTCCTAAAACTGTTCGAGTGCATAAGTCTGTTTTTATGCGTAAAAAGATAAATGATTTGATAAGACACAGGCTGATGACCTAGCAGTATTAAGAAGAGAAGGAAAGATTTGTCTTTCAATATGAATGAGTTTTTGTTAAAGTAATGATCACTTAGGGTAAAGTCTAAGTAATTCTCATTCATGTCAAAAGCTCACAATTATCTGCAACAAAATATTAACAATATATCATTGACTGATACTTGTCAAGTACTTTAGATACCAATAATTATGTTGCATATGATTTTAATATAATTTTAAAAAAAATCAATGAATTAAATACCAAATATCTATCAAAGAGATATCAGCATTCAATTTCATATATCATACAATTGTTAACTCCTAACAATTGTACTGCCTCAAACAATATTTACAATTACAGAAAATACAAATAAAAACTTATATAAATATAGCAAAAATACATAAAATATTTACAAGTTCAATGATAACATTACCAGCTTGCAAACAACCATATCCCTCAGTTAAACCTTTGCTGTTATCTCCAAAGGTAACCACTGGGCCAGCTTTCTCAACCACATTTTATAGCAGGGCTCTATCTCCGGTCATATGTCTTGACGATCCGTTGTCAAGAATCCACACTACCGGTTCCACCTGTTTATTGCCCTGCACTACAAATGGATTAGACCTTCTTCAGAACCCAAGCTTGGTCGGGTCCGGCATACTTGTAGAATTGGCCTTTGTCAGGCAAAACAACATTCTTAATTTTTATGTTCTCAACTTTCTCAATGACTGGACGTTTGACCTTGTAAATAGCCTTAAAAATTTTATGTTTAGACTTAGGCACAAATGTCTCCTTTCTAGCCTTAGGAAGACTAGCAGTCTTAGACCTATCATGCTTCCTATTATTCACATGCTGACGAGGAGTAGTCTTATTACTAGAAATATGCTTACCATTAAAATAAGCATACATTAAATTGAAAGCACAAGACATACATTTAGGAACACCACATACTTTATGAAAGGGATTAACAACAGACAAAATATGCATGGTAGACATGGCATTTTTGTTATCCAACTCATGTGTGTCTGAGTTAGTCTCAGTTGCTTTCACAACTTTGATTGGAACTTTCGACACACTTGACTTGGAAACAACCTTCTCATTAGCAAGATCTTCAGCACGTATTTCTTCTTGAATAATAAAGGAGGTCTCATCAAATGGTTCAGCAATTGATCCTTTATAGAGGGGTTTATCAACACCCTTAAGCACATGTGGTACTTCCCTACCTTTAGCACAGACATGAAGAGGGGAGTTTATGCCTAATTCTCCAATAGCAGCATTGTAATCAAAACCTATTTCAGATGTTTGATTAACAGCTTGCTTACTGTAGAACTCTTTAGTCTTCGAACAAGAATTAAGGTAAGCTTTAACCTTAGTCTCAAGACCGGTGATCTTGTCTTTGAGAATAGTTTTGAGTTGTCTATAACAGTTAACTCTATTCTCTAGAAAAGATACTTGTTCTTTTAATTTGTCTTGATTAATATGCACAAGTCTTAATTCATTGACCTCTTTCTCAAGGTCTTTGATCTGCTGACTTAACAGTTCATTATCATGACAAGCACAATCTAAGGAACCTCCTAGATGATAAACTAATTCAGCATTAGTAAATTTTACCTCTTTTCTTGACCGTGAAGTATTTCCATCAATAACCATAAGAGCAAGATTCCCTTCTTCTTCATCTTCACTATCAGTATCATCCCAACTTCTTCCCTTTGCCAGATAAGCCCTTTCAGAGTTATTCTTCTGATTTGAATCATAAGAGTTCTTCCTTACTTGCTTTGGCTTCCTGCATTATGTGGCAAAGTGTCCCAACTCATTGCAGCTAAAGCATCGAATGGTGCTCCGATCAACCATCCCTGTTTTGTATCCACCACTACTGGTGTTAGAGGATGAAGATCCACCTTTCTGGAATCTGTTGTAGTTGGACTTGTACTTGAACTTGGGATTTCTCTTGAATCTGACATTGGAGAATCTCTTGACAATCTGGTCCATTGACTCATCTTCCAATTGCTCCAGCTCTTCCAAGGAGTAATAATCATCACTGGATTGATTTGTAGTAGGAGGATCATATTCCAGCTACTAATACATTTTCCTCAGCCTTGGAAGACTGTACCATTCTCTCTGACTGTTGAGATTGTTGTTGTTGTTGTTGACCTTCAGCTACTAAAGCAGTAGATGTGTTGACCACTCTATCTTTCCCGTAGACTTCCTTCTGCTGAATCTGCTCCAACTCATAGGTTTTTAACACACCATAGATTCTATCCAAAAAAATCTCACTCAGATCTCTAGCTTCTCTTATGGCAGTGATTCTATGTTCAAGATGAGTTGGCAGTGTTAAAAGGAACTTTTTGTTGATCTCCCTGATTGAATAATATTTTCCATTTATGTTCAGGTTGTTGATCAATGCATTATACCTCTCGAACACTTCAGTAATTCCTTCTCCTGAATTGGATTTAAAATGTTCATACTCAGAGGTTAGGATCTCTAACTTGTTCTCCCTAACTTCCTTTGTACCTTCATTAATCACCTCAATAGTTTCCCAGATGTGTTTGGAATTTTTACAGTTCATCACATGTCTGTTCATCAAGGAATCAAGGGAATCAACTAAAATTAATTGAAGGCTGGCATTTAAGGAGGCTTCTTCCTTTTCAGCAGGAGTAAAATCCTCAGGCTCTTTTGCATAGGTTCTAGCTTTGGTAATTACAACATCATCTTCTATCACCTCTGGTTCAATAACCATCGGAATTTTTGGACCCTTCTTTAACAAGTTCAGATATTTGGGATTTGCAACTTGTAAAAACAAGAGCATCATCTTCTTCCACATAATATAATTTTCTTTATCAAATAAAGGAATTTTAACGGTTCCAACTTTTTGTGAAGTTATTATGAATTTTTGAATAAATAAAAATTCAAGGAGTTGAAAAATCACAAAAGTTTAGGATCTTGATTTGTTCGTTAATCAGAGGGCTCTGATACCAATTGTTAAGTCCCAATATATTTGTAGAAGGGGGGTTGAATACAAACTATACCGTTTAATCGAATTTAGTGCGGAATAAAAAATTAAAATAAAATTCAAGTTAAATAAAACTATTATTAAACTTGAAAGGTGTTACAACAACGGTATCGATTACAATGGATTAATCTCAAATTAATTATCACAAATCTAGAATAAATTCGACATGAACTTTTTCTATTTTTGCAATAAAAAGAATCAAATGCTAAAAGCAATTTGAGATTAAGTTCTAGGGATTTTGATCAGCTAGATAGTTACACAAGAACAAGAGAATGATTTCTAGTGGTTAAGATTTAACTTTAATTGCTAGAAATATATGATCTTGAATTGCAGCAGTGAAGAGATGAAATGTTTATTTCGGCTGCTGTGCTTTTGTTCTTGAGTTGTTTTAGAATGTATTCACTTGTCAATGAATGATCTGCTGCTTCTGTCTTTTATAATTCAATCAACAGAATCCATTTGAACTAGCATGACTATCTGAGAATTGGCATGACTTTCGATGAGACAATCTTTTGAACTAGCATGACAATCGGTGAGACAATCACTTGAACTAGCAAGACAATCGGCATGACAATCTGTTGAAATAGCAAGACAATCTCATAGCTGGTAGAACTTTCGGTATGCCAATCTGTTGAACTAGTATGACTTTCGGTATAACAATCCAGATTGTCATACTAGTTTAATTGATTGTCATGCTGAATTAATATTGAATATAAATTCAAAATCAATTCTGAAAATTCATAATATTAATTCAGAATTAATTAATCAATTAATTCAATTAATCAATAATTAATCTTTGCAGATATAATTTATTTTCTTAATTAAACTATATGACTTAATTAATTAATAGAGAATTAATACTACTCTTCAAAAGCAACCATTCTTCTGAAAATCTTCTGAAAATCACTGTCAATTATGAATCAATTCCACCACTTCAATGTTGACACTCGATGTACTGTCTGGTTCATGAGTGACTAACTTTCGTGACGTTTCTTCATGTCTTGACTTTGATAACTTGATTTTCTTCAGATTAAATCCCTGTAATTATCTGATACCCTGACAAGATCTCTGTCACTTGATTAAATCCACAATCTTGATTTATATCACTGAGGCTTGATCAATTTCTTGAACTTCTTCCAGTGAAGTAATTCCTCAAGTCTGTAGATGAACCTTGTTTTTGAATCTTTTGACAGATGTTACTTTGTGAGATCTCTTTGACGGTAGATCCACTATTTACTTGTTATATTCTTATTTGAGTTGAGTTAAATCCTAGAATAAACAAATAGGCTATGACATATGCTTTTCAATAAGCCTTATCTTTCTTTGCCTTCTTGGGTTTCCTGCATTCTATAGCAAAGTGGCCTAGTTCATCACAGCTGAAGCACCTTATATTAGATCTATCAACAGATCCAGTTTTGTAACCACTCTTGCTATCAGAATTGTACTTCCCTTTCTCTTTCCAGCTGCTGTCTTTATTAAAGGACTGTCCTTTACTTTTGAAGTATCTTGGCTTCCTTGCTCTAATGTTAGAGGATTTTCTAGCTAGATAGGCCATTGACTGATCTAGCTCATCCAGTTCTTCAAGAGTGTAGAACTCATCCTTCTCCAATTCTAGTATGACTTGCTCTTATGAATCAATTGTTCTCTGCTCGCTTGTTGAGGCAACTGGAATACGAGATCATGGTTCATCATTAGATGTTTGACCTTCATTTACTATTAAAGCACTTGAACAATCTACAGCATGTCCTTACCCAGATCTCAATGATTGCCTTTGAATCATCTCTAGTTCATAGGTTTTGAGAATTCCATATAGAACTTCCAGAGTTATTCTGCTCAAGTCTCTCCATTCCTTGATTGCTGATATTTTCTGTTCCAAATGGTCAGGGAGAGTAAGCAAGAACTTCAGATTCACTTCTTCAGCTTCATAGAATTTGTCATGAAGCTGCAAGTCATTTATCAGCTTATTGAATCTTTCAAACACATCAGTAATGCTTTCCTTAGGCTTAGCCATAAAATCCTCATACTGTGAAATCAGTATCCTTCTTTGATTAGATCTAACCTCCTCAGTTCCTTCACAGAGTATTTCAATCTTCTCCCATATTTGCTTGGCAGTGTCACAATTAACAATATTGTTATACATCACATTGTCAAGTGACTCAATCAATATTTACTGCAAGCTGCTATCCAGGGAGACTTTCTCCTTTTCAGGGTCATAATACTCAGCTGGATCTTTGGGAGCATAATGAGCTGGTATGACCATGTCTCCATCTGTAGATTCCTCAACTCTTACCATAGGAATGAAGGGTCCATTCTTGAGGATCTGAATATAGAATGGATTGGCCGACCTGATAAACAGCATCATTTTCTTTTTCCAAAGAGTGTAGTTAGCTTTGTCAAAGGTAGGAATTTTGATGCTACTGATTTTCAGTGTATTCATTTTTCCAAGATCTTGAATCTGTTTACTTTCAGATTTGGCTCTGATACCACTTGTTAGGTAATGAATCACACACAGAGGGGGGTGATGTGTTTTTCTGATTTTAGGCTTTTCTTGAAAGTTAATGGTTGAACAAAGTAAATTAAATCTTGTATAGAAAAGTGTTCATGCAGAATATAAGCTTGCATAAAATAAAGAACACAGATCTTCAAAACTCACTTAATTTTTGTATTAAAAATTAAGATGTTTTGCTACAAAATTTTTAAGTTCTTTGAAGTTAAAGAGCTCAGCTTCTTCTCGAGAGTGTTACAAGAATTTTGATCTAAATTATTACTTCTAACTAGAGAACCAGTGTTAACTTTATATCTCAGTTAACTGCTGGTTTACACAATGGATAATAAACATGCTATTAAATTTTCTAAAGTGTCACTTGTCATTTCTATTTATAGAAAAGCAAATCTTCCATTTCTGGCTTAGCATATCTTTGGCATCCCGTGTTTACTTTAATCTTCCTCTTTCAGTTAATCTTTGCCATTGATCTTGCACACTCTTCAAGCTGCTTTTTTTAGACTTGCCAATCCAGCTGTTGGATTTTTGTTGATTGTTTATCTTGGATATTAAACTGATATGCAATTCTGTACTTTGAGAATGTACTTCGAGATCTCCAGTTTGAATTAATAGAACACTTGACATCTCGATAAGTACATAGGCTTATCGAGATCTCTAGCTCTCCATAATGAGTTTGTCTTGTAGAGGTCTTCAGCTTGTCGAGATCTCTAGTCTTCATATCTTCACTTTGACTTGTAGATATGTCTGAGTTCTCAAATGAATGTAGACTTGTCGATAACTCTGAGTTCTCTAGTGAAGGAATGACTTGTCGATATCTTCTTGAGTTCTCGATTAGCTTTCCTGACTTCTCTACTCCCGATGGATATTGCTTATCCGTCGAGTAGTGATGGCTTATTCATCGAGTAGACTTTGTTTATCCATAGAGTAGATGTTGCCTATCCATCGAGTAGATATTGTTGATCCGTTGAGTAGACACTGCTCATCCATCGAGTAGAAGTTGCTCATCCATTCAGTAGATATTGTTCATCCGTCGGTACTCTCTGGAGTTCGAATGACTTCTCGATAAGTCATTCTGGAGTTCTCGAATGATTTCTTTATAACATTAAATCTGTGACTTGTAGAGATCTTGACTTAGAATATTTTTCTCAAAACAGATTTATTCAACTCTTCAAAATTCTTCTAAGGCATGATCTTCTTGATCTTCTTCCAGATATAATCCTTAGGCTTGATACTGTTTTAGGAAAAAGACTCTAGTCTGCTCCTTTGCATTTTTATAGACTTTAAGTGTTACAAGTACAAAATACAAATTTAGATAATAATACAACTTACTTAGGGTTGACCCTAAACTTAACTAATTACTGAAAATAACTGTTCATTAATCTTCTACTCAGATCATAGATGCTAATGACATTGTTAACTCCAGTAATCTTTGATATCATCTATTATATATTACAATAGATAAGATAGATGAAGTTGAAACTAATTTGTTTAAAAATGATTTGAATAAGTCATTAGAAGATAATCTGTTAGTTTGTTGAGATAAACCTTCATAAAGATAAATATTGAATAGATCAAGTAGATTTATCTTGAAAGAGTTTGTTTGAGATAAAATAGAAAGTAGATACCCAATCAAACTTAGAACTACAACAAACTCTATCAAACAAAAACAGTCAGAAGTCTCTAGACTATCTGATAATACTGCAATGTCTCGGATAATGCTGCTTTGTTCTCGATTGATTGTCTGAAATTATCATCAGAAACTGGTGCATTAACATCAAACTCTCACATTAACATATTCTTCTTCCCCAAGTATTAAACTTTTAACAACCTACAGGGTTCATTCTGCCGCTAAATATAGGTTTAGCATTATTACATTCTAATGAGAGTTTATTGTCCACTTTACCATCTCCAGCGTAGGTAAGATCAATGTCTGTAGGTTCGACTTCACAGGGAACAGACACACGGCAATTCAAAGTTATTGCCTTGTTTGACATTGAGGAGCCCTTAAAATTTTTAAATTGAACGCCTGCAATCTTCACTCTCGAAGGCTGTCATAACCGAACACGCAAACAGAATCCACAAATTAATATGGTTTAATTATAACTTAGTCTTTAAAGTATTAGACAATGTACACATAAACCCCTTAACAAAAAAATTGTATATTTTAAATCTTCAACTATGAGATTTGTACACTTTAACCCTTTTCTTAAATTTTTACCGAAATCACCCTCGAAGGTTATAATGTTCGCAATTGTATACTTCAAGGGCAACATAGTGCGCAGATCATTTTCTTATCCCTTTTTATTTATCAAAAAATAATATTATTTAAAAAAATGAATTGTATATTAAGAAGTGACAAATGTCCACAAATTAATTGTTATTTTAAGGATTTATTAAGTAATGAATTTTTATTTGATATACTACCTTCTATAACTTTATTTACAATTTTTTGATATTTTGAAAAAAAATTCAATCTACACAATTTTTACTTAAATTATATATTACATACTATTATATATTATTTAAATATTTATATTTTTGATTTTTAAGATATAAATAATTTCAAATCCAATCAACTATTTATTATTATATATATATATATTACTTTTTATGAATCCCAATAGAAATTTAAATTACTAATAATAAAAAATTCAAAATTAGAATATGATAAATTATTTAAATTAGTTTATTGTATAATTTAATTAATATGATAAACAATATTATGATAATATGATAAAATTAATAAAGGGTTAAAGTGTACAAAATTAATAGTCAAGGGGCAAAAATATACAAAACTCGTAGTTAAGGAGCGAAAATATACAACTGTGAGGGTAATATTGGAATTTTTTTTAACAAAAGGGTTGAACTGTACAACACTTATAGTTAAGGGGTTAAAATGTATAATTTTTTTGTTTAAGGGTTTATGTGTACAATGTGTTATACTTTAAGGGTTTATGTTATACTTTAAGGGCGAGATTATAATTAAGCCAATTAATATAACAATACAAAATACTATAAATGACAATAGCTGACTGTGGATGGATCAATGAGTTCATACCCCTGGTTTTGTTGCAAAATAATTTTGATCAATGAAAATGGGATTAAACACCTTGTCGAGAATTATATCCGTATATGAAATGTTGCTTGCTTGAATCACTGGCGACTCGTGGTATGTTTTGATCCGCACACCATTTGTTGTGTTCCTAAGGAATTACTTACAGCAATATTACCAACATCTTTGTCTTTGTCATCTGGACTTCCACCAAGACTACCAATACTGCATGAAATTTCCAAAAAAATTAATAACTTACAAAGAAGTTGTAATTGAACATCTATATCTGCTTTATATGTCTGTTGATACAGAAACTAGGTGTATGATCAATTACCTGATGCCATTAGAGTCGGCTGCTTTCATATTGACTCCTTTGCTATTAAGTAGGAGTGTATTAATATTTTCATACTTGAGCTGTTACAAATGCCGAACGTAAGAGCCTGCATCCATGACCAAAAAAGCACAGAGTTAACACCTACAGTTTATATAATTTTTTCAAAAAATAAATATAAAAAAAACTATAATATATAAAATAAATATAATTTAGATGTTGGAAATGATCCAACATCTGGCTTTGCCTTTAAAGTACCCTTAACTATAATAGTTACAGGATTAGTGCACGGCCCTTTAAACTTTAGCTCTCCCACTAGCCATCCCCCTGTGGTACTAAAAGTATTGCTGGTGTTTTTGATTGACAGGCATCAGTCCACGCCTTATTTACTTGCTGACAAACAAATCCATGTATGGTGGTAACAGTTCCCCGGCAAACATTACATCAGTTTATAATTTGAAATGTTTTCATTGTATGATGATTAACTTGGAATCTCGGACAGGTAATAGCATACATAGCATGCACACAATGCCATGAAACGTCTAAATGTACAGTAAAACCTCTATAAATTAATATAGTCAGGAACTGAGACTTTTATAAATTTAGAGAGGTATTATTTAATTGATAAATTATTACTGTAGTTATTATTTTATACAGAGTATTCGGTATTAAATAAAATTAAATTTTAATTACATATATAGAAAATGAAATAAACTATCCTGATTTATATATTGTACCTAATGTAATGCATTTTAGTTAGAAATTCAATGTAAATCGACAATATTTAATGTAAATGTGTTAATTTGATTTTTTTTAAATAATTTTAAGATGGTATTAAATACAATACGACATCTTGTACATAAAAAACCGTTAAGCGCAAAAGATACTCAAGACTTTTTAAATTAATGTGAAAGGTAAACTTAATTATTGAATGGAATATGGGAGGTTGAGATTAAGTGTCCTGTAAATTTAAGTTTTTAAAAAAATAAATAATAAAATAACTATATTTAATATAATTATAACAGATATGAATTTTAGATTTATTACAAATATTAATTTATGATATTATTGAGTCTACATTATTATTTAGAATTTTTTGAAAAATATTATTTTATTATATTATTGAAATTAGTCATGTTTTGAACTCGCACAGTCGGGACCAGTAAAAAATATTATTTTAGAAAAGTTATTAATTTTATGAATATTAATTTATGGTACCATATAAAAACAACGGGATAGAGGGGATTTTAAAAATAAAATAATATTCAAAGATTAAATATTATTTATTTAAAGTTAATTAAGATTAACATAAATTTTTATTTCTTCTAATCTTAATTTGATTTTAATTACATACCATTAAGTTTTATAATTTTAAGACAGTAGTATGACTAACATCGGCTTACCAGTAGCAGGAGGACCAGATCCACCTGTCACACCAGGTGCAATAATAACTGGTGATTCTAAAAGATTTTGAAGATCATACAACTGACCATTTGACACAACTGAGATTACTGAAACTGATAATTTCAATATTTTCCCGAGCTCTTCTCCTCACTCAAGTCGGAATCAACTTCCATTTGTGCAGGAGTGGGAGTGTAAGTGGTTAGGTTGTAGGTGGGGATCCTGTAAAATAGAACCGGAGGGGGTGGCTTCCCCGAGACACCTCCGGCGTTAGAATGAAACAGGGTTTGGAGACGAAGGATAAAATAGGAATTACTATATATGTGGGTGGTGTGTGTATAGGTATGTAAGAGAATAGAATGAGTAACCCCCAAAACCCCTTTTTTAGGGCCTTTTATAAGCTTTCAGTTTAGAATTTTGGGGGTTTGTACCTTATCATCTTGACCGTTGGTGGATTTTTTGGATCATGGAACACCTGAAAGTCCGTGATTCACTCACGTATCTCCGGATCCGGACCGTAGGAAGGTTCTAGATCTTGGTGACCTGGACGGCCGGGATGAGGACACGTGTCCAGGTGTCCTCTGTTGCATTTTTTGGGCCCTGGGCTCCTCCTATTGGGCTTTCCCTGGCCACTACTAAATATGGCCTATCATTTGCCTCTCACTCCCTTATGCGGGTTTCCCGGATGGGGGAGTAGATCTTGTTGGGCTTTTTGTATCTAAAGTTGGGTTCCTTGAGTTGCTTAGAAGAACAATTGGGGTTTTTCTATGATTTGTAGCCCCTAACTCCAGAGGCTTATGCATATGAGACTTCAGAGTTGACTTAGGTTAGTCTTTTGATTTGTATCCAAGATTGTGTTCCTTGAACTATGTAGAAGAAAAATTGGGGTTTTTCTTTGATTTGTAGCCCCATAACTCCGGGATCCTATGGATATGATATATCGAAATTGACTTGGTTAGTATTTTTGTTAGTCATTTTTATTTGTATTCAAGGTTGGGTTCCTTGAATTATCTTGAAGAAAATTGGGGTTTTTCTTTGATTTGTAACCCCTAACTCCGGGGTCTTATGGATATGAGACTTTGGAGTTGACTTGGTTTGTTGAAGGTTGTATCTTGGATAGAGGGTTTTTAGTATAAGAGTGAAAAGATAAGAACGAAATGTCCTTGATTTGACTGAACTCTTCAAAGTTTTAGCGGATCATCCGGGATGTTAGAATTCTGTTGGGATTCGAATAGATCTGACATATATTCATATATGTATATGTATATTTGCGAGTAACTTTTTTCAAATTCCCCCCCAATTTCTTTTTGAAAGGACGTGATATGACATAATTACCGTGGGATAATTATTAAAAGTGACAACGGGGTTCATATCTTCTGTAGAATTTACGTTTTTCGAGACCAATTGGGAACCGCCACGTGTACAGGCTGTCTGGCCATTAACTCACGCCTGTTCACCTCTTCACTTCCCTTTTATCCCCTTTATAAATAACTTTCTTTCTTCTTACATTTTTCTTTTACGCTAACGATATACAAGAATAGAACTCCTTAATGTCTCCGAGTTTTCGAGCTTTTTCTGGAGATTTAACTGCAATCAAGTTCATCGAAGCCTCAAATCTTTCTCCTTTTCTGTCATCTTCTTTTGTATTATCTTTATTTCATATTTGCATGTCATCGTTTTGCTTGAA
The DNA here is from genome assembly GCF_009905375.1 of Apium graveolens. Lineage (NCBI taxonomy): Eukaryota > Viridiplantae > Streptophyta > Magnoliopsida > Apiales > Apiaceae > Apium > Apium graveolens. Next base: position 31,067,895 of record NC_133652.1, read on the forward strand.
GTAATCTGACTGTTTGTCTTTTCTTTAGGTTTTGAATGCACGCTTTATATCAGCGATAGTATAATGTTAATTGTAGTTTTGTGTTTGATTTATGTGAAATACGTGTAGATTTTGTTTGATCTCTATGCAAAAAAGTGGGGTTTTATTTTTCGGTAACTTGGTTTAACTCCGGGAAAGAGCTATGGTGTTCTTGATTTTCATTTGTGTGTATGTTTTCATTTGTGTGTATGTGTTATAGATCTATGGTTTGCTGTTTTGGTTTGTATGGAAAGTATTTCTGAGTTTGTTTTTATTTTTGTGTTTGGGTTCGGGTGTGGCATTGACTCCAGGTTATATATATAGTATATGCAAGATAGACGTTTTAAGCAATTAGCTAACCGTAGAAAGAAGAATCCAGATCATCCCCATCATATAGGTGATATAGAGTCATCTTCTTCTTCTTGGTCTTCTAGCGAAACCTTAGATATGTCTGCCCGAGTTGAAAGACATGTCCAGGTTTTAGCTGAGACTTTAGTTCTAGGGCCCGGGGGTACTTTGGCCAATGATGATAGGTCCTGGGAGGATGTGGATCATTATTTTGTCCAGTGTAGGAGGGATCTTCGTCCTTTGGGATATTATTACCGGTATTTATCCGAGGTGTGTGGGGGGCGGAGGGTTTAGAAGGTAGAGAGCCCTATGACTAGAGCTGCAAACGAATAGAACCGAGCCGAGTTCTGTCCGAGACGAACCGAGCATAATTATTTTTAAAACGAGCCGAGTATAAAAAACGAGTCAAAAAAAATGTTCACGATCGGCTCGTTTATAAACGAGCCGAGCCGAACACGTGTTTGCTCACGAACAACCGAGCCGAGCCGAACTCGAGTCGAGTTGTCCACCAATAGTTCGCATATATTTTTTAATCGACCAAGATTAAGGTATAATTTATAAGTTTGCAAGTTATATGGAGATCAAATACTAATTTCATCTTATAATTTTATACACATACTCACACTCAACACTTGTTTCTTAATCTATATAATTTTATCAATTTATTTTACTAGTCGAGTTCTAAGAACAAAATCAATTTTATTTTAAATTATTGAGACATTTATAACTTTAGAAATTGGATATTACTTTTTAAATTATTGATGTCGATTATCAAAGATTTAGTAGTTTTTGATATTTCGATTAAATTGGTTTAGATTTGAAAAGACATATAAAATAAAATAAAATAAAATAAAGGAAGCAAGCCCTTTTAAGTGGTCGAGAAATATAATTATTAAAAATTATTTTATATTTTTTTAAAATATTATAATGTTATAATTTATTTTAACAACTCCCTATTTCAATTTATTCGACATCGTAATTTTGGTCGATTTTATCATAAACTCATCTAATAAAAGTGTGAGGTGAAATTTAGGGTTAAATTTAATTAGAAATGATTTGTTAAAGTAATCAAGCTCTAGTAATATGTATTAAATTAATTAAATTAATTACTTTATTTTTTTATTAAAATATGTATTAAATTTTAATTAAATTAATAATTTTACTTTAAGATAAGTATTAAATTTTAATTAAAAAATTGAAATCTTTACACAAGTGATTAGTAAATATTTATTAATTGTTATATATAAAAATTCTATCCGAGCCGAGTCGAGTTACTGAGTTCGATCCAAGTCCGAGGTAAACGAGCCAAGTCCGAGTCGAACATACAAAAAACTTGGCTCGGCTCGTTTAATTATTCAAACTTATTTTAATGTTCGCGATTGGCTCGTTTAATAAAACGAGCCCATCCGAGTTCACTTAAACGAGTCGATCACGAGTTTTGTTCACGAACGGCTCTGTTCATTTGCAGTTCTACCTGTGACAAAGCTGCCTTAGATAAGATGTTCTTTAATGATCCGGGAACCCGTTATGAGTGTGCCCCGGTCCAGAAGGATATAGGCAATAGATATACTGATGCCGAGGTGGATAGTGCTATGAGGTTGGCATTTAACCTTGGAGATGAGTTTGAGTAGAGATGGCTGGAACCGCACGAGCTTGTTTATCATAGGTCTGCTGGGGGATTTGTTGGGATTCCTCTAGATCATCTTCGGGGAATGAGGTTGGGCTTGCATCAATTTACGAAGCCCTTGTGCTGGGATGTTTATGGGATTCCTTTTACCCAGTTGGCCCCCAACTCATTCAAATGGATTAGTTTGTTACTGGCTTGCTGCCATGTAAAAAACTATATCTCGACTTTCAAATTTTTCCACCACTTGTTCAAGATTAAGAAATCCACTAGTAAGTCGTTATTTAATTTTCTGTTTAAGCTTGAGGATTGTGGATTCCCAGTAGATTAGATGGTGATGTTGGTTATAATGATGAATTCACTTAGGGGTTGTATAAGGAATTCATATTTGTCCGGAGGGACCTGGAGTTTAGGCCACTATACAAACAAAATTTAAAAAAAGATAAGATTTCAATCCAGCGGCTCGGACAAAGGGCTCTCACGATGGTCAATGACTTATGTGGGGCACTCGGAGGGCAGTGGACCCGAGATACATTTATTGATAATGTTGAAATGCATGTTGCTGGATGTAAGTTGTTATACTCTATTATTTTGTGTTGGCGTTATGTAGTATTTTGTTTGTATCTGGGGTTAATGTGTGTCTTGTGTTTTATTTCAGGTATTCTGAAGCTTCATCCACTCCCGAACAGCATGTCTGCTGCTCTTAAGGATTTGGCTGCAAGGTGCAAGAAGATCGGCGGCTTGAACAACCTTGAAGCTAGTAAGGGTAAGAAGAATGCTGAAGTTGCTTCTGGGTCGGAGCCTGTGGTGAACGACGCTGGTTCCACAGGTCCTAGCAGCCGGGTGGAGCAGGATGTGGTTCTCGGGGAGGTTTTGGTTCCTGAAAAAGTGGCTGAAGGGGAGCCTAGAAAAAGAGAGAATCTTGTCGTTGGGGCTGACGTTGAGGCCTCGGAGGAATGGGAATCAAAGAAGATTGCTACCGAGCTTGCTCCGGACACCCCGGAGCTAGCTTGACTCCGGAGACGGGGAGGGAGCTATTTGAAAATTATGCTACTAATGTTGAAATGAGGCAGTATCGAAGGGAGCCCCTGGATGACTAGCTGGGATACAAGAGGATCTTACTGCTGTAAGTATTTTGATTTATGTTTGTGTTTTTCATGTTCTGAATTGTCTCCGACATTTTATTTTCTATTATAGTCGAATTCTATAATCGTCGGGCTCGTTGCTATCACTCGGTCTCTGAAAGCAAAAGCTAATGCCAAGAAGCGGCAAAAAATGATTTGGAGAATGCCAACAGGGAGCTTAAGAAGCTGAGTTCTGCTCATAAAAATATTGCTAGGTCCCGAATTATCGTAGAAGGGAGGTTGAATACGATAATCACTAAATTTAAAATTCTTTCGAATCTTTAGCGGATATAGATTTAGTGCTCGATTAGTGGTTTCGTGTTCTTGAGAAGAATAGTGTTTGAGAATATAAAACGAGGAACACAAGATATTCGGGGAAGTATATATTCATATATAAATCCGTGAGGGGTGTTGCTACACACCGGTAAATAAATTAACCGGCTACAATTTAAGAACAAAAAAGTTCCTAGCTTCTACAAAGATTTACAAATCCAATCATATACAATGATCTAGCTTTTGGTTGTCTAAGGATTTAATTACCGAGTAACGATTATAATGCCCCTGTGAATATACAAGAATTAAATCGGACATTATAACGTTACTCCAGTGAGAAGAATAACGGATTTACAATATGCCCGGAGTTTCTCTGTATTTTTTTTCTACTAGTTTTATCTTCTCTCGTCAGAGAAGAAGATAAAAACTCAGAATAATAAAACTGATATCTTCTGCTTCAGATGTGTAGACTTTATATCAATTGAAATATGTGGCTCTGAATAAACCACATAAATTAATTAATAATTAATCAATAATGTTGTGGCTGAGGTTTCTGTGGCGACCAAGGTAATACAAGCTCTGTGGCGACCAAGAGTGAATTTTGCCTTAGAAAAATTCAACTTAATTTCTCTGTAGTGACTAGAGTGTATAGAGGGTAAATTTTGTCTTAGAAAAATTCGACCCATTTCTCTATGGCGACCAAGGTAAACCTAGGCTGAATTTTCCTTGGAAAAAATTCAACCCATTTCTCTATGGCGACCAAGGTGAACCTAGGGTGAATTTGCCTTAGAAAAAATTCAACCCATTTCTCTATGGCGACCAAGGTGAACCTAGGGAGAATTTGCCTTGGAAAAAATTCAACCCATTTCTCTATGGCGACCAAGGTGAACCTAGGGTGAATTTTCCTTGGAAAAAATTCAACCCATTTCTCTATGGCTATCAAGGTGAACCTAGGGTGAATTTGCCTTAGAAAAAATTTAACTCATTTCTCTATGGCGACCAGAGGGATGAAAACTGCACTTGTGAAATTATTCTTGCTCTCATTTATTCCCTAAGTATCACACTAAGTCAAGATTAGTTCCTGTACTGAAATATTGAACTGTACATCCAGGATATTGCTTCTGAAGATCACCTTGACTTAGTTTTTTTAAAGCATTGCATTCACTGAGCTGTTCAGTTGTATACCATGCGCACCTCTTCTCGTACTTTAAAAGATAAACGTTCAATCAAAATATGTTCCTCAACTTAACAATTCTTCTATAAATAATACCCAGATTCCTTTCACGAGCTGTTGACGCCTAGTGCAACTGGTCTGGTTCACAGACGACTAACCCCGATTCGGGTCTTCGTATTATATCCATGATTACATTGTTAAGCTTGCAACAACTTTATTGCTTTGAACACTGACTATCAATGAACAACTGTACTTTCACCGGAATTCTTTCTGGTACTTTAGACAACGTCTTCATTACTACTACGATCTTGAATACTTCATTCACTATTTTTCACTAACGCTTGAACATATAAATAAACTCCTTTTAGTGAGTATAACTTCAAGACTATAGATGTCTTCTTCAACCTCTGTCTATACCATGTCTTCAATTCTTCAGATTCCTATGCTTCATACACTGTCTATCTTCAACCAATGCCAATACACTGAAATCTTCTGGTAGCACTTATACACTGAATCTTCAACATTTCTGAAACCCTGAAAGTCTTTAACCTTTATTCTTCACTAAGGCATGAATATATTAATGAACTTCTTTCAGTGACTTGTAAACAGACTTCAGGCCTTCTTCTAATCCTTTGATTCTTTGTATTTGCCTTGTCTTCATTTCTTCTGATTTCTTGTGTAGATGTAGTAGTATAAACCTGTCATGTTCTAGTGTTGTTCTCGTATTGAGTTATCACGTAAATGTTCATACAGCTTTGCAATCTCACCAACAATCTCCCCCTATTTGATTGTTAATCCTAACAAACAAATTAAATATAGAGGATAACTCAACTAACAAATAGAAAAAGTAAAGTACCGGGACTTGTAAATAATGCTACTGGTTTTCTGGATCAAATACTGCATTTTCAGATTTCTTGAGCAACTGAAATGAAAGATGCTTGTTCCTCTAGCACTGAACTGATCTTCAAGTAGTTTCGTCTTCATTTCCTTAGTTCTTCAAGTCTCTGCCAGATAAAACTTCTCAGTCTTGAAGTAATCATCAGCAACTTCTTTTGTACAACCATATTTCCTGTTGAGAAGCACATATCTCTCTTGCTTCTCCCCCTATGAGAATCAACTGCTTAAAGGAGATCACCTTTGTTTACCACCTCTCCCGTATAATAGGATCCGCAGATAAAAACCAATGGTACTCCCCTTTCGGAAAACAGCTTCTCCACTTATGAAGAATAGTGATGAAACAAACCACTTCTTCTGATCACTAGGAAATCACCTTGTGTTTACCACCTCTCCCGTACAATAGGATTCGTAGCTACAAACAACAATGGTGTGGTGTAGTGTACATGTGCATTACCTTTTTTCCTCCTCCCTGTTATTTCTCCCCCTTAGTTGAGGAATCCTCCAAACTGTTACTTAAGCTTTTATCTCTGCCTAAGAGAAGGAATGTATGTTATTGTCTGAAGGAGTTCTCATATTTCACTTGGTTGGAAAAGAAATAACAAGTCAGATTCTGATCAACCATGTCCCTTTAAATGCTGCAAGAATGACTTCACTGTTGATCATCAAGTTCACCAATCTTCATAACTCCTTATACATCCCAAATATGAGATCACCAATTTTTACCAATTGTTAGCTCCCAACTTGTTAGTTCCCAAAGTATTCTAATCCAATCTGTAAATGTTAGGTCCCTAAGAGTTAGGTCCCAATCATAAACAGATTCGAGACCCAAATTATCAAGAACCAGTGTTTAGGGATATGGAATAGGATATGGTGTTTCTCTTTCTTCCTCACTGTGAGTGTATGATTCTGTTTCGTGTACCTCACATGTGTTTCACTCTTCTCTCCACTCATGTTTACACTCATTCTCACAAGTGTATCACTCCTCTCATAGCTCCAAAATCCAGTTGTACCTGCAAGGAAAATCACCTTAGTTATCCTTAAGGAGGTCACAGGTGGTGCAATGGGAGTTCAAAAATCCCCATCCTTGTTAGACTCGTCAAATGAATCTGAGTCATAATCTATAAGTTGCTAGTTTCTATATTAGGGTTCTAGATTTGAACTCTGGTAAGGTAAACAATGATCCAAAGAATTTAGCATAAAGATCAAAGTTCCCTTCTAATGTCTGTGAAGACATTTCCTTGTGACTCATCAGGTAATATATGAATCATTGTGAACAAGTTGCCGATCTGCGCCTATGTCAGATCCACTATCTGCAGATGCATCCAGGGGATTTAAGCCTGGGGAGGTAGACACTGACCACTGACATATGGCTATTGTATCAGTATACTCTCATAACACCTGTAAAGGCAATTGGTCCATTAGAGAACCTTGAACAATCGAATATGACCTTAAAATGGTCGAAACTCTTGTTTCTGTCAAATCTTCCTTTGTGTGTGTAACCTATCCCTGTGCATCAAGAATTGTTTATGTTTGAGGTGGTGACACTACATCGGATGCCTTGGCCGACAGGCGAATTTCAATAGACGCACCCTGTTGAGAGGATGAATTTAGTGACTGTTTTTGTGCCTTTTCAGTTATTACATCTTTTTGAGAAGTTTTATGGGGGCTAGCAGTTGTCTCAGTTTTAATATATCTCAACTTTATAGGAGACAGAGTTGATGGGTTGACTTCAGAACCTTCCTTATTTGGTGCACTAAGGCACTTTCTCCCTCACGCTCATTCATACTTCATTTTAATGGTAAGAGAGTGTTGGTTGGTTCTGTTTCTGTGTTTGTCTTTACAATCTGGGATAGAAGTTGTGGGTTTTCAACCTTATGACTATCAAATGAAAGAAGGCCATTGAAGGCTGAACCTATATCGCATAACATATTGCAATGTAGAGATAAAATGCATTTATGATCTATAATGAATGAAAATTATGCATTTAATCTTTTGAGAGAAATGATGTACAATAGTGATTTCAACGGATTTTAATGAAATAAGCAATCACCACTGTAGAAAGAAGTTTGACTTTCTCCTAAAACTGTTCGAGTGCACAAGTATGTTTTTATGCCTAAAAAGATAAATGATTTGATAAGATACAGACTGATGAACTAGCAGTATCAAGAAGAGAAAGAAAGATTTTGTCTTTTAATATGAATGAGTTTTTGTAAAAGCATTGATCACTTAGGGTAAAGTATAAGCAATTCTCATTCATGTCAAAACTCCATAATTTATCTTTATAAAATTATAATCAACAACATTGTTTGTTGATATATAATCTTAATAAGAATGATTATGCTACTTATTTCAAATTATAGTGAATTTGTCAGATATAGCAACTCATATAAATTCACTAGAACTTAAAATCTCACAATTATCTACAACAAAATATTAACAATATATCATTGTTTGATACTTTTCAAGTACTTTAGATACCAATAATTATGTTGTATCCTATTTTAAATATTAAAATAAGATATCAATGAATTAAATACCAATTATTTATCAAAAAGATATCAGCATTCAATTTCATATATCATACAATTTTTAACTCCTAACAACTGTAGTATCTCAAACAATACTGTTTTGATAAATAAAGCAACATTAACCAACATTGTCTTGTTTGCAATCTTAGAAAAATATTCTAAGTTCCATATACTTTGATCCATTGAGTATTGCATCTATTATCAAAGTGTTAGGAATTTTATATTAGTATAAGTGACTGAGGATAAGCATTAATTACTTAGAGGAGTTATAAGTAATGTCACAAATACTAATACTTCACAATTAGTTCATAGTTGAACTCTTAACTAAATATCATTAACTGATATAAGTCAAAAATTACACACAATTAATCATGCTACAATCATATTCTGATTTCAGTGAATTCTTGAGATATAAGCATTGCTAAATTCACTAAAATCAAAATCTCATAATTAACTTATAACACACAAGTTACAATCAATATACTAGATATCAATTATTGACAAATTTAGTTATAATCAATCATGCTACTTATTTATTATAAGTTAGTTTTAATTATGGAGCAAATAAAATCATTGAATTGCTTCAATTTCCATAATCCAAACTACCCAAAATGAATACTAAATAAGTAAATACTAAATATCTATGAGTTAGATACTAGCACTTAAATATTTTCATAATTATCCTTGAATAATCACCAATAGGATATATGACCTATATACATGGCTATCACTCTCTGGATAATTAGTAATTTTAGAAATACTTTCTAAGCATATAAAATATTAAGAGTTTTATGCACGTAACTTAGAAAATACTTCAACTTTCAGCAATAGTGATTTTATAAATAAGCATTAATTATTTAGAACAAAAATTCTAAATAATATCACTAATACTAAAAGTATCACAATTATTCGTACAAGATACAAATAACTATGCTATATTTTATTTTAATATAATTCAAATTATGAGACTGATATGGAATGGAATTGTCTACAATCATAATTAAATCAATTAAAATAATATTCAAATTTAATGTTATAATACTTAACTATCACAAATGTATATGACATTGTAATCATGATAATCAAGATAGTAGCACTAAGTACGAGGTACTGGATTACTGATTAATTCACAAGTCCTTTAAATATTGAAGATTTAATACTTGTGAACTTATATGAAGAATTCCTTATAGATGGAATTTCCAGCTAATATGCAATGAATGGTATCCCACACTTATAAACCAGTCTTGAAAAATTAACTTTATCAAGTGATTTAGTAAATGTTTCTGCAAGTGACTCTTTGACTAAAAGACATGCTCTCTAAAGAAATGATACCTGGTGTGAAGGTGCCTTGTCATAGAGTGTTCCGCAGAGTTATTGGATATGAAGTTGTTTCTTATCATAACAGGAAATCAATCTTCTTGCATGAAGTTGACAGCTTCTCAAGATGCTTCTTCTGTCACTTAAGTTGACAACTTCAGAGATGCTTCTCCTGTCTTTCTTACAACCTGCGTAATCTATATCTATATAGCCAAACATGTTAAGCACAATATCTTTAGGGTACTTTACTCCAAGAGTTGGTAGTCCCTTAAGATATCTAATAATCTTGTTAATAGCTATAAGATTGGATTCTCTAGGATCCACTTGGAACCTTGCACTTTGGCATCTTGAGAACATTATATCACTACACATATATAACACTATGTGTGTGCCTAGTGATAAGAGAGTTATTAATATGACGACTCTACTAATTTATATTTAACTATAACTTCAGTTAGAGTGCCATACCATGTCCTTGATAATTTCTTGAGTAGTATACTAGATCATACCAACCTGAAGTGAGCTTGTGAAGAAGAGATTTACATAGTCTCATAGATCTGCAACTGCAAAGTCCATGGACTGTTGTGCATTGACTTCCTCTTTTGACTCACCAACCTGGAGTACACTTATACACATTTACCAGAGTCCAATTCCAGGTCGAATGTGCAACAGGTGCCTGATATATCATAATATCCTCAAGTCTCATCACTAGTGCTTTCTGATAGATACTGCTTCCAGATAATAACCTAGCATCCAGTTTGGCCTTGTCCCTCGTAACAATTCCATTGTCATCTAGTTTGACTTCTAGTTATCCTTGTACCAATTACAATATTATCATTTGGTTTGGATACCAGCTTCCCTTCAATCTGCTTGCTGACTGATTGAGCTCATATTGCTTTGCAATCACCCAATCAATCCGAATCTATCAGAGCTTCTGTAACTTTCTTAGTATCTTCTTCAGATAGAAAACTAGAGAAATAATCATTCACACTCAGTAGCCCTGCTAATCATTACTCCACCATCTGGATCACTTAAGAACTAGACTCTAGGGATAATATTGACATCAAACCCTTTGTCTCAGCAGATATGTTTTGTAGTGTCCTCTGATTTTCAATGTGATGTTGTGTCTGACTAGTTAATCCTTCTATTGCTCCCCCTAAGCTGTTGCTGGGATTTCCTAAAAATCCTTACCCTTGCTGACTGGCCTCATTGAAGTAATGAGTTGTGTAGATACACTGTCATTTCACTATTTGGATATGAATCATCAATACCATTAATTTCACCTTTAACAGCTTGGAGCATGGAGTTGTTGAACTGTGCACTTAGACTTTCAATCATCTTTTGTTGATCAACCACAGTTGCCCTGTAGATTGTAGACTCCACTGAGTAGCCATGAAGAATATCCTTACAAGTCTTAGCTTCAAATGCTAAGATCTTCAAACAACTGAAAACATTTCATTGTTTTCTTCTATAGAACATTCTTTCCAAACACTTTCAGGTTATCCAGTGTTTGCTTATGTTGGCCATTAACTCATTAGTGGTCTTCATTTATACATCCTAATCAAGGCTTGATCTTACTTGTTGCAAACTGTATTGACTGCTTCAGCCCTTTGGTAGTTAGAAAGTCTTGATTAGCTTGACATTGCCCTTGTTGCTTTAATCAAGTTCAGGTTCTTCCTTTGTATCACTCCATTATGACACGGAGCTCCCAGTGCTGAATATGTATCGGAATATTCTTGATGTTACAGATATTAATCAGAACTGCTTCTTGAATTCAGTCCCATTATCTGACCATAAGATCATTTCTTTTATAGTTGCTTCCAGCTTTATCTTCTTTGATGTGATCAATCACCATCTATGATGTCTTGTCTTGATAACGCACGAACAACAACTTTGTTTAATAAGAGTAGTCAGCCACCATCACTAAGGTATTTCTTGACTTTGATGTGATGTTGTCTTTGACTCCTCTTTCTGACATGCCTCACATATTTCATCCTCCTGAATTTCAGATGAGGCAGTCCTCTCACTAATCCTTTTTCATAAAAGAAATCCTTGAGTTGATGTTCAAGGGTGAGAGATTCTAATGCCATAGATAAACTTTTGTCAGATGAAGCTTTACAGTAAAAACCATTGACTTCACCTTTATTGAGATCCTGTTTCCCTTACTTTTGACAAGAGCAAGCTTCTCAACCTTCCTGCTTCAGATGAGACACTGATCCTTCGTTGAATTGACATTTTGTCCTTTGATGCAGAACTGTCTGATAAGAAGATTTGTGCCTTGATTCTTCAGCAATAAAGATGCTTCAATTGTTATCAATGACTCCAATAATTAGTTGTTATCAGTGATAGCAATTGTTGAGTTCATGATGACATCCCTTTTCTGTATAGCTTGTCCCGTAATGAAAATATTTGTTATCATCTCCGAAGATTATTGACAGATTTCAATCACATCTGATTATAAGGCTCTTTCTTTGATCAAATGCATTGAGTATAAATTACCAAGAATGCATATGAATCAATTGACCTGTTATGTCCTGCACTCACAAATGGATTAACAGTTCTTGGTACCCAACTTATCAGTTTGGGTCCAAATAGATTAGAGATATTATTATAAACAGAGATAACAACAGCTACAACCTTATCATGCTAATTCTTATCTCTGACTGACCATTTACTCCATTTTAATACCCTTGACAGATTTGTCTCTAGGCTAGGGAAAAGTGGCTCCAACCTTACATAAGAAGGACTAGCAGTCTTTGCCCTATTGTAATTCTAAACATGCTTTTTCTATAATTAATGCAAGTACTAAGAGATGCAATCATGGCATGGAAATAATCAAGTATTGAAATAGGAGTACATGGCATTCATTCAGAAACATTACACATAATATTTAAGCAAGACAAGCATGATATGGAACAAACAGAATTAACAAATAAATCACTAATTCTATCTAGTCTGATCCCATTGAAGAATCTCACCTAGCTATCTCAATCCAAATATAAACTAATACATCTTAACAAACAATTTAGATTAAATGGATAAATCACATTGTATTAGGATACAGAAAATAAGCATTAGCAAAGGTCTTATATGCTAGAAAACATATATCTCACTAAAGCACTAAATCATGTTTAACAAATATTCAAATATATATTTAAGATCATCTAAAGTAACATGCACAAGTTAAATATCAATCCTAGTTAGCAGAAAAATATTCTAGTGAACTAGTTCAGCATTATCTAAGTGTGATGCTATCATGCTTGTGCGAGTGTTAAACATTTAAACACTAAGATCTTAACATGCATTGAATATTAAAAATAAAATATTGCAGTGGTTCAAGAATTTTTAAATCTGAGATATGTTAGTTGGATCATCTTCAGAGATTGTTATGAAATCAAGATATTCATGATTCTCGTCATTTGATCCATCCCAACTCTTTCCCGTGCACTATAAGTTTTGACTGGATGCTTCCCTAAGAAAATATTCCACCTTTGTCACAGCTCTTCAACTGAATCCCTACTCATCCCTGTTTGTCAAACTTCATGTTTCGTTGTAGTAAAACCCCTGATAGTTACTTGACACATATATCTTGTCATACCTGTAGCTATCAAATCTTGTTTATGTCCCAATCTCAGTCTTGTAATCACCCCTTGAACTGAATCTGTAAAAATCTCTGCTTCGGAATAGTTAGGCTTGATCCTTGGATATAGCCAGTGTTCTAAAAAGCGGGAATCAGAATTGTTCGGTGGAGGGACCTTTCAGTGATTAATCGGATAATCGGTGATTAATCGGATTGATTAATCGGAGCATTAATCGGAAGAAATTTATTTATAAATAATAAAAAATAATTCTATTTAAATGTCATTAACCTTCTATAAGATTTACAAAAATAAAATCACATATCATTAATTCAGTATTGATGTTTTAATAGTAAGATTTATAAAAAAACTACTATCACGAGTCCATAATTGATATTTAAGTAATTTATACTAATTAATTAATACCGACTACTCACTAATATTACTTGATAATTAGAAATTACTAAGTACAAATTCAAATCTTAATATTTTAAATTACTACCTACTTGATATTTAAGTGATAATTATTGAATAAATTTAGAATACCTCAAAATTGTGAATCTATCGAGCAAGTAAGTTGAGTATTGAGATTTGAGAATAATTCATTAGGGATTTGTATAGAGGATTTAGGGATATAAGAATATACGATTGTTTCTGTGTGTAAAAGAGTCAATATGTTAATATATTATTATTAATATTAATTATTAAATGTTAACTGTTAATGATTATTTTAAAAAAAACTTTATTTTTTTTAAAAAATATTTTTTTTATTAATTTCAAACTTTGACCGATTCGGCCGATTTTTGACCCGATTCGGCCAATTTTTTCCGAACTGCCCGACTTTTGACCGATTTTTCAAAAAATCATACTTTGACCCGATTTACGATTAATCGAGACGGGACCCGTCCGAACTCCGATTAATCGGCCGATTAATCGGTTAATCGGCCGATTTTTAAAACACTGGATATAGCATAAGTACTCCTTATGAATCTGATGCGACTAAACTTCCCTGACAAGTGAAATACTTTCTTGAAGTCCAATCCCTCAAGTGTTTCTACCTGAGCTTCTTCTGATTCAACTATCAGTAACTCTTACATTATGTCCTGAGGTTCCAACTTTACTACCTGTGATTGAGATGTTTGTTTGTCCCCACTATTCTCTCTGACCTCCACAATTCTTGTATGTATGATCTCATTGATTCCCGGGTAAATATAGCATTGGTACAAACCACTGTGTGACTGTATGATCTGGATTCATAGAGTTGTATTTTAATTCATACAAGAATTAAATCGGACATTATAACGTTACTCCGGTGAGAAGAATAACGGCTTTACAATGTGCCCGGAACTTCTCTGTATTTTCTTTGCTGCTAGTTTTATTTCCTCTCGTCGGAGAAGAAGATAAAAACTCAGAACAATAAAACTAATATCTTTTACTTCATATGTGTAGACTTTATATCAATTGAAATATGTGGCTCTGAATAAACCACATAAATTAATTAATAATTAATCAATAATATTGTGGCTGAGGTTTTTGTGGCGACCAAGCTAATACAAGCTCTGTGGCGACGAAGAGTGAATTTTGTGAAAGGCATATGGCATAGCCTATTTGTATATTCGAGGATTTAACTCAACTCAAATAAGAATGTAATATGTAAATAGTGGATCTATCGTCAGAGAGATCTCATATAGTAACATCTGTTAAAGGGTTAAGAAACATTATTCATCTATAGACTTGAAGACTTAATTCACTGGAAGAAGCTCAAGAAATTGATCAAGCCTCAGTGATATAAATCAGGATTGTGGATTTAATCAAATGACAGAGATCTCGTCAGGGTATCAATTAATTACAAGGATTTAGTCTGAAGAAAATCAAGAGTATCAAGGTCAAGACTTGAAGAAACGTCACGGAAGTTAGTCACTCATGAACCAGACAGTACATCGAGTGTCAACATTGAAGTGGTGGAATTGATTCATACTTGACAGTAATTTTCAGAAGATTTTCAGAAGAATGGTTGCTGCTCAAGATTAATATTAATTCTCTATTTATTAATTAAGTCATATAATTTAATTAAGAAAATAAATTATATCTGCAAAGATTAATTTATTGATTAATTGAATTAATTGATTAATTAATTCAAAATTAATATTAAGGATTTTCAGAATTATTATTAGATTAAAATCTATTAATAGTTCAGTAAGACAATTTGATTTGAACTACTATGACAATCGGTATGACAATTGATAGTCATACCGAAAGTCTTGCTAGTTCATTCTGATTGTCTTGCTAGCTATTGGGATTGTCTTGCTAGTTCAAAAGGATAGTCTCACCGAAAGTCCTACAAGTTCAAATGGATTGTCATACCAGTTCATTTGATTGTCTTGCCGAAAGTCTTGCTGAATAAACTAGATGGTTTTGTTTACTTAAACAACAAAACACAGCAGAAGACAATAATGCAACAATTCAACAAAAACACAAGTCAAGAACTCAGCAGAAAACAAAGGCTCAACATTTTATTTTTCATCTGCTTTATTCAAGATCAAAATTCTAGATTGAAAAGTTAAATCCAATCCACTAGAATTATTTATCTTGTTCTTGTGTATCAATCTAGCGGATTAAAATCCCTAGAACTTAATCTCAAATCGCATTTAGCATTTGATCTTTTAATTGCAAAAATAGAAAAAGTTCATGTCGAATTTATTCTAGATTTGTAATAATTGATTTGAGATTAATCCCTTGTAACCGATACCGTAGTTGTAACACCTTTCAAGTTTAATAAAAGTTTTATTTAACTTGAATTTTGTTTCACTTTTTTATTCCGCATTTTATTCGCTTAAACGGTATTGTTTGCATTCAACCCCCCTTCTACAAACAAATTGGGACCTAACATTTTGCCTTAGAAAAATTCAACTCAATTTCTCTGTGGTGACTAGAGTGTATAGAGGGTAAATTTTTCCTTAGAAAAATTCAACCCATTTCTCTATGGCGACCAAGGTGAATCTAGGGTGAATTTTCCTTAGAAAAAATTCAACCCATTTCTCTATGGAGACCAAGGTGAACCTAGGGTGAATTTGCCTTAGAAAAAATTCAACCCATTTCTCTATGGCGATCAAGGTGAACCTAGGGTGAATTTGCCTTAAAAAAAATTCAACCCATTTCTCTATGGTGGCCAAGGTGAACCTAGGGTGAATTTGCCTTAGAAAAAATTCAACCCATTTCTCTATGGCTACCAAGGTGAACCTAGGGTAAATTTGCCTTAGAAAAAATTCAACCCATTTCTCTATGGCGACCAGAGGGATTAAAACTGCACTTGTGAAATTATTCTTACTTTCATTTTTTCCCTGAGTATCACACTAAGTCAAGATCAGTTCATATACTGAAATATTGAACTGTACATCCAGGATATTACTTCTGAAGATCAATATACTGATCAGGGTGACTCCTACTATAAGGTAGTGATCACTTAACTTAGTTTCTTTAGAGCATTGCATTCCCTTAGCTGTTCAGCTGTATACCCTGCACACCTCTTCTCATACTTTAACAGATAAACGTTCAATCAAAATACGTTCCTCAACTTAACAATTCTTCTATAAATAATACCCAGATTCCTTTTACGAGCTGTTGACACCTAGTGCAACTGGTCTGTTTCACAGACGATTAACCCCGATTCAGGTCTTCGTATTATATCCTTGATTACATTGTTAAACTTGCAACAACTTTATCTCTTTCTACACTGACTGTCAATAAACAACTGTACTTATATTGAAATCATTTCTTGTACTTTAGACAACGTCTTCATTACTACTACAATCTTGAATACTTCATTCACTGTTCTTCACTGACGCTTGAACATATAAATGAACTCCTTTCAGTGAGTATAACTTCAAGACTTCAGATGTCTTCTTCAACCTCTGTCTATACCCTGTCTTCAGATTCCTATGCTTCATACACTGTCTATCTTCAACCAATGCCACTTATACACTGAATCTTCAACATTTCTGAAACCCTGAAAGTCTTTAATCTTTATTCTTCACTGAGGCAAGAACATATTAATGAGCGTCTTTCAGTGACCTATAAACAGACTTCAGGCCTTCTTATAATCCTTTGATTCTTTGTATTTGCCTTATCTTCATTTCTTCTGATTTCTTGTATAGATGTAGTATTATAAACCTGTCATGTTCTAGTGTTGTTCTCGTGTTGAGTTATCACGTAACTGTTCATACAGCTACGCAGTCTCACCAACAAAGATCGCCGGTGAGATCTGGGAGAAGCAGGAGCGGGCGGAGGCTAAGATGAAAGAGATGATTGAAGAGAACAAGAAGTTGAGGGAGGAGTTGGCCGGACGCCCTACACCGGAGCAGGTGCTGACTGGATTCCAAATTTACTTTTAGTTTCTAACATGTATATAGCATGTCACCTTTTAGGATGACCACCAATTAGTTTTTACCCAAATACTGCGGATTATAATTGACTAATTGTTATTGTGCCTGTTTGGCGCTTCTTTTTCTTGACTTTGGGCTAAAGCCCATTCCAACCACTCCGAGACGGTTGAGCAAATCTATAAAATGATCAAAAATTCAACTTAAAAGACAAAATGAGCCTGTTAACCATCAGATATTTTCTTGATAGCGTTCCAACTTATTTCTTTGTTTTAGTTGTAGTTGGGGTAATTTACACTTGATTAGATTTATATAATCAGTTTATAACCTAAAATATACGGTTTTTTCAACTAATTGTTTTTTTTATTATTTTAATATATTTTTAACATTTTATTATTAAATTTTTAAAATGATGGTTAGTTATCTTTTGATTTTAATGATGTTTTAACCCCTTTTAATTATATGATTTTGTTTTAACTTGTTATGCCAACCAAATTTAATAAATTAAATTATATTTAGTTTTTTTTAGCCTCAATCAATAGTAGAATTTTATTTTCGTCGAGAGGAATTGTGTATATTATATAGTTTTATCTCGGGATCATTATCCTTATTTTTAAATTTTTTCTTTTTTTATTTCATATTCATGTATTAGAATTATTCAATCAAGCAATTCGTAATTTACATTTTGATTTATGTTTTGCTTTTTTTAACTTATAAGTCATAATTTACCAAACACATTATCAACTTATAAGTAATTTATACATAAAATTATCCAAACACCTAAATAACTTATAAGTTACGATATTCATCATTTATATGACACTTTTCAATTTTAAGTTATATGTTACATTTTTTTAAAAATCTTAAACAGGCCATGAATATGATGTACTGATATGTGCTTTTACATCAATATAAGAAAAGCATATCAGCGCAAAGAAAAAATTGACGAGGATTTTAATATTTGATCAAAATTGTATTTTGATATTGTTATGTCCAAATTTTGGATATGGACTCTAAACATACCCATCTCTGATGACGCGGGATTGGGTCAAATTGAAAAGAGTTGGGGCTCCGGCCCCCCTCATAATATAAAAGACTGAGATTCAGCCTAACGAAGATTTTAAAGATGGAAGATAACCCTAACGACATAAATGAAATCAACGCAACAGGGCGGAAGTTCAAGCCCATTATGCTAGAAGGAGTTTCGGCCCACCACTATAAAGGACTCGAGTTCACCTCCATAAGGAGTCCGGGTTCACCCCTCTTAGAGATTCTAGCACACCTCTCTGGTAGAGATTCGGGGTTACCTCTCTCTAAAGGATTTGGGCTCTCCTCTCTCTCATAAGTTCGGGCTCTTCTCACTCATGGGTTCGGTCTCTTCTCCCACTCATGGTTTCGGGCTCCCCCGCTAGCAGAGATCTGGGCTCTCTACACTAGTAGAGATGTTCCCCTATCGCTTCGCTAGCAGAGAGTCGGGCTCTCCTCTCTCTTCGCTAGAAGAGATTCGGGCTCTCGCTTAAAGGATTCAGACTCTCTGCGCTCGTAGATATGATGTCCTCTCTCTTCACTAGCAAAGAGTCGGGCTCTCCCCTTTCTTAGTGAAGATTCGTGCTCTCACCACTTTAAAGAATTCAGGCTCTCTACGCTAGCAAATATGCTCTTCTCTCTCTTCGCTGGAAGAGATTCGGGCTCTCATATCTCCACACTAGCAGAGTGGTTCTCCTCTCTCTTCATTTGCAGAGATTCGAGATCTCCTCACTCTTCGCTAGTAGAGATTCATGCTCTCCCCTCTCTCATGGATACAGGCTCTCCCATCTCTTAGAGATTTGGGCTTTCATATCTCTAAGGGACTCGAGCTCTCATCTCTAGTAGAGATTCGGACTCCCCTCTCTCTCACAGACTCGGGCTCTCTTCTCTTTAAGGGATTCGGGCTTTCCTCTCTTGTAGAGGTATAGGCTCTTATCTTTAGTACATATTCAAGTTCACCTCTTTGATGAGCTCGACCTCACTTTGCTAGGAGGATCTCCGACCTCACTTCGCTAGCGGAACCTTGGGCTCTCATTATGGGTGGGATTTAGAAGATAGGTTGCGAATCCACAATACTTGGACTACTGTGAAGACTTGAAGTGTGGTGAGAAGCTAGCCAACTCACATCATAAATAAAAATACATAAAAGAAATCCACTAAAGAGAACGTAACAAGGCCACAATGGCTCACTTCATAACTTTTTTTGGGAGGTGGAATAACCCCACCACGAGATTTGGTGCGAGCCGAGGTGGTCAGGCCAGCTCGTATCACCCAATTTTGATTATGATATGGATAATGGACCATACGTGACTAGGTTATTCGTGAATCTCGGGACCGAAATGGGACATTCCCATAATTACGAGAAGAAATACGGAGATGTCGCGAGATTATATGAAAACGTGTGGGGCTGACCGAGATTTACATGATTAATTTTCTGAATGCATGACTTAGAGATGAGTTTGGGCTGCATGAACATAAAAACTCCAAACCTAATTGTGTGACTTGTTCCCCAAAAAATACGTTAGACTTGATCTCTATAAATAGGGTACGTAGGCACCTTGTATGATTATGTAAACTGACACTCGACAAAGAGTAAGAAAAAAACCCATTTTCTATTCATTTATTGAGGAGTCATCATATAAGTTCAGTCACCACCACAAACAACCTTTCTCTGCCACCAAATACCATCCTAAATCTTTATTCCAGCCACGAACATCCATCCAAGATATTGTTATACCAAATTCTTTCAACAATAGAATTGTATTGTATCAAAGTTATTCAAGCACTTTCATTATGTGCTAATAATCTATACTCATAGGTATGCGAATGAAGTGTGACTTATTTATGGACACTTTGAAATCATATCAGTTTAGGTAATTCAAGTAAGATTATTGTAAAATGACTAAGTAAATTAAACTTTTAAACCAAAATTAATAATAAAATAACCTAAACTATTGAACTTATAAATTAAAATATTTATAAAATAACCTAACCTAAACGGACAATTTTTGACTTGAAATAACCAATTAGTTATCTAAATATATAATGCCCCCGCTTGAAAATATAAATTTCATTTCAAATTCTGGATTATATTAAATCAGGTATTTGGGAAGTATCAACAATATAAATTTGGAATTTTTTCAAAGTCAACACAATTAATAAACAAGTTTAAAAATTAAAAAAGTAGCAAAATACATGTTTTTTCAAATGAAATTTTCCAAAATAGTTTTAAAAAAATTCCATTCATTTTTTTTTCAAGTAATTTTTCTTGGAAAACACATTTTTTCTCAAGAAAATTTTTCGGAAAGCTCTTTTCTGTGAAAATTTTTCGGAATTTTTTTATGGGAAATATTTAGAGAAACTTTTTTTACATGAAATTATTGGGAAAAATTCTCTCAGTAAAAAATTTCTTAGAAATTTTTTTACCAAAACAAAAATTATGTCTGAGATTTTTTCCCGGGTAATTTTTCTCAAAAAAATTTCCCCAGAAGAATTTTTCAAAATAATTTTTTTCCCGAGAAATTTTCCCCAACAAATTTTATATCCGTGAATATTTTTTCCGGTTTTTTTGTTTTGACAATTTGTCCTAAAAATATGTATTTAAAAGTTATATTTCCAGTGATAAAATTTCCTATAAAGAAAGTTCAATTTCAAATTCTAGATTAAAAATTCTAAATTTAAAATGAAATTAATATACCCAATCGCTGGCTAAAGAAAACCGGATAAAGAATGTCACCCGACTAAACAAATGAAATGACCATTTTAACCCCAACAGACAGTAGCCTCTCTTACCACTTTTGCTTCTCATCCTCGCCAATCATTCACAAAAATGGCGGCCCTCGAAGGAACTTTCACTCTCTTCTCCTCCTCCCCTTCATTTCCATCAACAAGATTTGCATACCCTTTACACCAAAAAACTTCATCTTGTAAAAATTTCCAACTTTCCACTTATACCCCTGCCCATTCTCTCAAAAGCCCAGTTTTGTCCTCTGTCAAAAAATCAAGAAAATCAAGTTTTGAATTGTTCACAGCAGTTCAAGAAGAGATTGGAGTAGAAGAAAAGGCAGAGGATGTTCAATTGTATCAGAAAAGAAAGCTTTTTGTTTACAATTTGCCTTGGTCTTTAAATGTTGCTGATATCAAGAACCTGTTTGGTGAATGTGGCACTGTCATAGATATTGAGGTACTGTTAATTGAATATTATAGACAATGTTTTACTATATTTTATGTTTAATTATGGATTTTTTTGTATATAGACTATAGAGTGAATGGTGTACATATCTAAATTAAATTTTGCATGTTTTTAGAGTGTGCAGTAGAACTTGAACTCATGTATATATGAATGTGTATGTGTGCGCGTAGATTATAAAGAAGAATGGGAAGAGTAGAGGGTTTGCATTTGTCACAATGTCTTCTGCAGAAGAGGCTCAGGCCGTTATCGAAAAGTTCGACTCTCAGGTGATTTTTAACGTGCATCATTTATATTTTTGTATTTAAACAATTAGGACTATTGTTAGCCAACTTAAAGCAAGCATGGAGTCTGGGGATTGGACTTCGTATAATTTGTGACAGCAATTAAAAATTTAGTATATGCTGTACAATCACTTTAATCCGAGAACAGAGACTTTTCTTTATTTTCTCTTTTTGGTTTAGTTTCAAATTAACTACATGGGCGTAACTTATTATATGTATTTGAAATGTGAATATGGACTAGAGAGTTTGCAATCTCTTTGCCTGCTATACGATTATTAATTTATTATAATTAAAAACAATTTTACTGTTGCTGCAACAAGTAATCCATTGCCATTGTAAATTTGAATGACTAAATTGCTAAGCATATTACAGAGACACCTTTTTACTGCCCCTTTATATGTATAGTTATCTCTCTTCCTCTCTGTGGGTAAAAGAGCATGGTCACAGTTATTCTCAAATTTTGACGGAAGAGGCTTTGCTTTTTAGGTGGCAAATAAAATACGATATATTTGCTACGAGTGAAAATTTCTTGAAATTATTTGATGAAGAAGACAGTTTGCATCATGTTGAGTCTGTCTTGATTTAGTTTGTTAACTGATACAAGGGAATGAGGGATGCTGATAAAAAAATTGAATAAAACAGAAATGTGGAGAATGATGATAAGTGCATCAAACTCTCACATTAAAACATTAACTGCAATGTTCAGAAGTTAGTTCTTTGTTCGTACGAAAATTAGTTTTTTGTTCATAGGAAAATTTTATGAAAGCTGGCTCACAGGGATTCAAAGCCCACTAGACTGTTAGGCTTTTAAGACTAAGGAAGTAAGAACGGGGGTGGAAGAATTTAATACGGTTAGTAGAATGTATAGTTGGTATTGTTTAACATGATATTATGCTTCAGGTTGCTCTGTAAATGTCCAGAAAATGAGAATCTTGTAAGTTCAGTACCAATTTTTATATTAAGCTTACCTCATCATCATATTTGCTCAATTAAATTATAGACGGTTAAGCATAATTGTGTCTCAACATTATCATTGTTTCTCAGAGAGCTTTTCAATGGGAATATGGGTTTTACTATCGAGGTTTATATATAAGCAAACATTAAGAGTAGTTTTACTGGATAGTATAATCCTGAATAGTCATATTTTCTTCCTATTACTTTTTTGGATAATGTATAAACATTTTGGTAAGAAATAATTTCGGTCATAGTTGCTGACATCTCATTTATAGTATGCAACTTATGAAATTATTTATCACTGGAGGTAATACTATGTTCTGAGAAAGAATCAGCCTATTTTTTTTGGCATCATCTCTCTTAATTCAAGATCTTTGCATCACAGGAATTGTCAGGTAGGGTTATCACTGTAGAATTTGCAAAGAGATTGAAAAAACCTTCCCCGCCTCCTCCTGATAGTGCCCCTTCTGGGAAAGCACGCTATAAACTCTATGTGTCCAATCTTGCATGGGAAGTGAGAGCTAACAATCTCAGAGAATTTTTTGCTCCCAATTTTAAGCCAATTTCGACCAGAGTTATTTTCAATAAAAATCCTTCAGGAAATTCTGCGGGTTATGGATTTGTCTCGTTTGCTACAAGGGAAGAAGCAGAGACTGCAATTTCCGATTTAAATGGAAAGGTAAGTTGGTTTGCTTCTTGTGTTGCACATGACTTCTATTCCTATTTTCTTATCTGTTCCTCAAATTAACTATCAATCATGTGATCCTTTATTTTTTGTTAATCAATTTTGCAAGGGGAGCTTTAGTTGCTATCTATCTAACCGTGCAAAGTGAATGTTCAAACTATTTGTCATAATATTCATTCTACAAGCCTTAGCAGTTAGCTTGTGAGCCTGAGCTTTCTGCCAGTTCAGCTTATATTATTGGAGATTGGACTCCTCTGATGTTAGATCATATACATTTTACTTTTAAAATTTGAATTGTACTAATAGTGTATGGATATGTATCACTTATCATGACTCTGGCTATATATGTTTTGCTACATGCAATCTTTACACATGGTTTACTTGTATGATATTTAGCTAGTACTTGTGAGCTTGAATAGGAAGATTATAAAGATGTTTTCACTTTTAATGCAGGAATTGTTGGGCAGACCAATTACTTTGAAATTTAGTGAAAAGCCCGTAAATGAATCTGCAGATAAAGAAAAAATTAGTTTTGAGGAACAGCCTGGAGAGTCATAGTTCCTAGTTCGATGTTAATTTTTTGGCTTCTTGATTGACTAATCGATGTATGAGGAGGATATAGTGCATATACGTGCAGAAGAAGTTGATGGAGAGCATTATGGTTTCAAAGGTATTGCATTTACTCCAGTCTCCACATGGACTCTGTGAGTGCCCAAATTAACTATTTATGTATCTACCTGAAATGTCAGAAACTGTCCATGCTATGCATAAGTTCTACTCATTTTTTTGTTGTTGTAAAGAACTAAAGAATATACATATAATAAAAATATTTAGTAAATTTCCCTGTTAGCCGGTATTTACAGCAGTGCTTACTAGAAGGTAAGTTACTCGTTTGGATAAAAAATTGATAACCTGCTGTTTCTCATGATCCTGCAACTTACCAATTTCATATATCACCATTCGACAACGTGTTTTCTTTATCTTGTTGCAATCTCCACAAATTGATGATGCAACATCATTGGCTGAGAAGGCATGTAATCTTACATTCGAAGCCTGTCATAAACATACGCCCAAATAGAATCCACAAATTATGTCTCAATACAAAATGCTATAAATGACAATAGCTGACTATGTGGATAGATAAATGTGCTCATACCCCTGGTTTTGTGCAAAATAATTTTGATCAGTTATGATGGGATTAGACACATTCTCCAGAATCATGTCCGGAAATGAAATGTTGCTTGCTTGCAGCACTGGCGACTCGTGAAATGTTTTTATCCGCGCACCATTTGATGTGCTCCTCAATGTCCAATTACTTACAACAACATTCTAACATCTTTCTCATCCTGACTTGTACCAATACTGCATGGGATTTCCACAGAAATTAATCCTAATGTAATTCAATATCTATATCTGTACTTCAACCAATACAGCTTCTCCTTGTCCGTAAAGAGTGCCTCCACCCATCATATTGATCCACGTGCCAGAAGGAAATGATCCAAGATCTGGTTTTGCCTCTACAGTACCCTGAACTTGATTTGTTATAGGCGCAGGATTAGTGCACGGCCCTGTAAACTCAAACATTATTGCAGTTTATATTTTGAAATGTTTCAATTGTATCATCAACTCCGACAGATAGTAGCATACATGCAAAAATATGATGTCGTGAAAAGTTTAAATGTATACGAGATGTACAAATACTCACTGCAGTCATGTCAGCATGTCCGTCTCCATTCTTTGATATATGGAAAAACAGTAGCACACCATCAGGCGTACCAGTAGCAGGTGCACCAGGACCGGGCACACTAGCAGCTAGCTCATTAGGCAAACTAGTAACAGGCGCAACAGGACCACAAGCAGCAGGTGGTTTTAAAAGTACACGAAGATCATATTATCTAAGAAAAATGACTATTTGCTACAACTGAGATCACTAAAACTGTAATAAAATAACATTCATCTTGAATATTTTCATTGTAGACCTTGTATTCATAATTCATACTGGCTTAAATAATAAAAACTGAATCGCTCAACTGTGGATGGTGCAGTTAAGTGCCAATACAATATTTAGCTATACTAAAGCCCTAAAAATACATAATTGCAATATTAACCTCTCCATCACTTTGTTATGATGTTTGATTTGGGGCGGAACACATTTTTTTTAACTTTTAACTTAGTGCGGGGTATTTGCTCTGTGACAGATTAAGTTTATTGGAACACTTAAAACAGAAAAGTAAAAAGTTATGAAGTTGAGAGATATTTATTTTTGGCTTTTGGCTTTTGTATCATAAAATGTCATTGATGATTGATCTGAATTCTGTGCATCCTTTTATCTAAACTAGCATTGTTTCACCGGTCTTTATTTAGTGATGGTAAAGTTCACATTTCATCTTCCTTTTCCCTGTCCAGTACGTACCTTTTTCCTACACTTGTCAATATCCGTGTTGCCGGGCTCGATTATAAGCGTCAGATAAAGATGCATATAAGCGTCTGATTTAAGAAGAAGATCGAATGAGACACATTTATTGTGCAAAAGGCATGCATTTTGGTCCCAACTGAAAAAAGAAGGTGTGCATTAAGGTGCGCATAAATATTATTAGTATCTATTTTTATTTGAAAACTCAAAAAAGAAATCGATACTCGACTGGTCACATGTTAAAATAGCTAATGGATTATATGACCTTAATATAGATACACATATGACAACTAGAGTAGAACGAAAAAAGCATAAGAAAATAGATTCGTATTCAGAAAGATTTATGCGAATCCTTGAGTAAATTTCATAACCGGTTGCAACTTAATTGAGTTGTTGTTTGTCGAGATTTACAAGTACGAAGTATAGAAACACAAGCATATATACATTGACTAATTAGTTATGTACAACCACACAAACACTAAAAGACAAAAAACTGCAGGACAAGCATGCATGTAAATAATAGGAGGATGCCCAGATGTACGCAAGTCGATCAGCCAATAAAAAAATGAAATGGTCGTCCCACCTATTTTACGTATCACAAACTTGTACATCACCGAATGATGCTCTAATCCTTAATCTTCCCCCCCTTTCCTCCTTATTTATACCCTTGTCTCCTCAAATTTCAATTATTGTGCGGAACTAGCCAAGATACTTGCTCTATTTTGGGATCTGATGGATTAACATTCTTCCATAGGAGTTTTCTCTTATCAGTAACTGTCAATTTGTTCAAATCAACTTGAGCACTGTCAGAGGTTGATGTATTGATAACTTGATCAAAATTTGTTGTTTCTTCTGTAGCTTGTTGTTCTTCACTCTGAACAATTTGAGCTATGTCAGAGGTTGTCTTAGATTCTTCAGTTATCTTCCTTCTTTTCATAGTTTCAACAGTTTCATCTTCAGCAGCCGTATCATCAAAAACTTGAACCATTTTGCACATTGGTTTCATTAGGAGTTGAGGAATCTCCATCTCATGTGTCTTTGTTGGTTCATCAATCTTTCTTTTCCCTTTATCCTTGGGATCAATTTCAACTTGTGATCTTGTCTTGGACTTTGAAACCTCAGAGCTTTCCTTGATCACAATGCCTTTTACCTTAGGCCTTAGAGGTTTCTTAGCATTAGAAGCTTTAAACTTGAGATTTGTCTTCTCAGCTGCAAATATAGCTTGGTCCTCCTTTAAAGCCTCTAAATCCATTCCAGGATTATGCTTGAGAAATAGTCTCAAGCATCTTGGTTATGAGCAAGTATACCTAATCTAACTTTCAATTATTTATACCTAATTTGCTCTTTTTATAGAGCAAGTATCTTGGTTAGTTTTGTACCTTCTCGATGTGGGACTAAGTGGATGTAGACTAAAAGCTATAATAGCTTTCAAGTCTAGTATGATTTTTTAAGTTTGTTGCAAGTCCCATTATATAGAGTTGAGAGAAGATATCTTGCAAAACCTTCCCGATGTGGGACAAAAAGAATTATTCAAAAGCAAAGCTACAAGTCATAGTTGGTTTATTTTGAAGTGTTGGCTTCATAGCCTTGGGTTTGATAAAGGAAGAGATGTTACATCTTTTATATCTCATCAATGTTGGACTTGGTAAAGCCTAGTTAAACCTTAAAACTCTAATTTTTACTTGATTATGAGAAATTTATCTATTTCTCTTTATATTAAAACTTTAAAACCAAATTTAATTGGCTATATTGAAGCCAAGAGAAAGTTTTAAGTTTTCTAAGTAGAAACTAAAACTAAGTTGGGTTTATATAGGCATTGGAGGAAGGTTGTTCTCATTCTCTAATCAATGTAGGATATATGCATCTTAGGTAATAAAAAGGAGATCTCACAACCCACATCGACAAGAGAAGAGAAGAAGACTGAAGATATATAGAAGAACTTGACCTTAAAATTTTAATAAGTAGAAGTAAGATTGATGAAGCTAATGGTGTGAGTTTAAAAGGGTTCTTATATGTTCTAGATATTATGTTCCTTACTTACCTTTTTTTTCCCTACCTATCTTTGTACCACATTGAAAACGAGAAGTGAAGTATATTAGAATAAATAGAAAGGTACCATTATATGTAATTGTGAAAAAGGAATAAATAGAGGAAGTCATGTGATAGTTTTTCTATATTTTTCCAACTTCCCTACTATTGTACCACATCGAGGATGTAGGAAAAATGAATCATTACTTTCCTTATTTAAGTTTGTATAGTTTCCTTAAATAGAACTATCCGCTTCGGTTGTTTCAACCAAGGAATTCGGTTAGTTTTTCTTAATCGCGAACTTAATTTCTTTATCTTATTTAGTAATTTGGTAATTATTAGTTCAGTTAGAAAATAAATAGGTTATATTAATAATAAAATTTATGTGCATTTTTGAATTATGTATTTAGGAAGAAAGATCGACAGTAAAATCAATTCGAAGTTCGGGATTCATAGAGAATAAATTATGCGGTGCACTGTAAGTATATACTGTACTGATTCATTGTTGATGTTTTAAATGATGATTTGAGTTTGAGTAAGGCTTCACTGATGAAAAATGAGTATTCTTGCATTGATATTGATGAACTGATGATGATACTTCCTAATCGAAAGTAAAGCTAAACCGATTATTTAGCTGGCCGGGATCCCAACTTGATGAATTGATGAACCTGACATGCTTGAATACTCAGTTTTAATCTTGTGAGAACTATATGATGTATTTTTGTTGATTGTAGTATATTTCATGTCTCTTTATTCGAATATTTATTTGATGAACTTTGATTTCTCGGATAAACCTCAGTTGAATTCTACTATATATGCTTACTAAGCTTTCTGAGCTCACTCGTTTATGTCACTAACTTCCGCAGGAAAGAATTTTGGAGAAGGATGTTCAGGAAAGGATAAGTATGTGATGAACTAAGGCTTAGTAGACGATGAATGCGTATAGTATCTTAATGAAAAATGCTTGTGTAATAGGCTTTTGGTTGTATCGTGAACTTTGGTTGTAATACTTGGAATACTGTAAGAATTATATATTATTATTTAAGTTTAAGGTTGTGTAAGCATATATTGAGTTGATTGGTTTGGTTTGGCGTTCCCGGGTTCGGGTTTCTGAGGTTATCCCGGGGTCCGGGGCGTCACAGGTGGCATCAGAGCTAAGGTTTAGGAATAGGATGAATATAGGATTTCGAATCGCGGTAGTCCAATTTTAGGCCTAACGTACGCTTAGAAAATGCGTAGTCGTAATTCTTGAACATGGTCAATATAAGGTGTATGACGTGTTTAGTACTCGATCGATCGTTATTATGACGTATATCATGATGTGTGCGGTACATATTCCGAATGAAGTATGATTAATATTATATGTTGAATTGTAGGAGAAGATGACTGATGGAAATTCTGATGGGATTGGATCCAGTGTACAAATTAGCCCTGAGATGTTGTTGATTTTGGGAGAAATGAAGAATATGTTTAAGAGCCTAATGGAGGGGCGAACAACTGCGGATACTCTCGAAATAAATGGGGAACGTGTTGAAAATATGGAAAAAGAAGGCGAGAATAAGCGAAGGTGTACATACAAGGCTTTTAAGGATGCAGATCCCCCGATTTTTAAAGGAGAATTGGATCCACATGTTACGAATGTATGGATTAAAGAAATGGAGAAAGTGATAGAGATATCGAAATGTTCAGAGGAGCAAAAGGTAAAATTTGCAACACACTCATTAAGGTGGGAAGCTGTATTTTGGTGGGATACGGTTAAACAGACTGAGGATTGTTCTAAAATGGCTTGGACAAGATTTAAGGAATTGTTCTTTGATAAATATTTTCCTACCTGTATGAAGAATGAGATGAAGTTTCTAGGACTAAAGCAAGAAGGAATGTCCGTGTCGGAGTATCTCTCAAGATTCTTGGAACTTTCCAGGTTTGCTCCTCATCAGGTTGATACTGAAGCCAGAAAATGTCAGAGATTTCCAGAAGGGCTGAAACCCCAAATTAGAGAAAATGTGTCCTTGTTGGAGTTGGAACAATTTGATAAGTTGGTTGGGAAGGCGAGGATTGCAGAAAGGGACTATGAAGCTCGCACTCAATTCTTCAACAATAAGAAACAAGGAAGAGAGACAGAATTGAGTGTTAACTCAGGATTTAAGAAGGACAACAAGAAACTACATATAAGGAAGAAGGAGATTTTTCGGGGAAGTGATAAGAGGATCATCGCATCTGAGTATAAGAAATGTGGACTGAAACATGGTGGTGATATTTGTTATCGAGCTGATGGGTTGTGTTACAATTGTGGAGAAAAGGGACATATAGCTTCTCAATGTCCCAAGCCTAAAGTGATTTCTTGTTACAGTTACGGACAACCAGGTCAATTATAAAGGGACTGCCCACAAAAAGAAGACAGGAAAGAAGTGGAAACTAAAGGAAATAGGACTTCTACAGCAAGACCTTTTCAACAATCAGCACCTAGGGCGGTGGCACGAACCTACACAATGACAACTCAGGATGCCGAAAAATCTCATGATGTTATGTCAGGTACGCTTCAACTTTGTGCTCAAGATGTTCATGTGTTGTTTGATTCGGAGTCAACCCATTCTTTTGTGGATACAAAATACATTGATAAGTTAAATGTACCTGTGCAAAGTCTAGATAATGGATTTCTGGTAAAACTTCCAAACGGTAGAAATTTGTTCGTAGATAAAATTTATCGAGATTGTCCCTTAATGATTGGTGAACAAACCTTCTTATTGGATTTATTACCGTTAGAACTGAGGGACTTTGGAGTGATTCTGGGAATGGATTGGTTGTCGAAGCATAGGGCGAATCTAAATTGTTATAAGAAGCGAATATGTTTAACCGGCTCGAACAAAAAGAAAGTATATTTCAAGGGAGATAGTGTAGAAAAACCCAGTGTTATGATATCAGTTTTAAAGGCTTGTAAGATGTTAAGAAAAGGTTGTGAAGGTTTTCTAGCATATGTTGTAGGGAATGAAGGAATTAAAAATAAAGTTGAGGATACACCTGTAGTCAGAGAGTTTTTAGATGTCTTTCCCGAAGAGTTACCAAATTTGCCCCCTGAAAGAGAAGTTGAGTTTGGGATTGAATTGATCTCGGATGCCCAACCAGTATCGAAAGCACCATATAGAATGGCACCGACAAAATTAGCAGAACTTAAGGTACAATTACAAGAGTTGTTGGATAAAAAGTTTATTAGACCAAGTGTTTCTTCTTGGGGAGCACCAGTGTTGTTTGTGAAAAAGAAGGATGGTTTTCTAAGATTATGTATTGATTATAGAGAGGTAAATAAGTTGACAGTAAAGAATAAATATACGTTACCACGACTAGACGATCTTTTTGATCAATTGCAAGGAGCCACTTACTTTTCGAAGATTGATTTGCGCTCAGGTTATCATCAGTTGAGAGTAAAGAAAGAAAGCATTCCATTAACGGCATTTAGGACTCGATACGGTCATTATGAATTTGTAGTGATGCCATTTGGGGTGACAAATGCACCGGCAGTATTTATGGATTTGATGAATCAAATATTTAGGAATTATCTGGATAAGTTTGTAATTATGTTTATCGATGATATTCTTATTTACTCGAGAACTGAGGAAGAACATGATGAACATTTGAGGATGGTGTTACAAACTTTGAGAAAAGAACAGTTGTATGCTAAGTTTTCAAAATGTGAGTTTTGGTTAAGAAGAGTAAGTTTTCTTGGACATGTAGTTTCGGAAGAAGGAATTTCAGTTGATCCTTCAAAGATTGAAGTAATTATAAATTGGGAGAGACCAAAGACTGTGACAGAAATTCGAAATTTCTTAGGGTTGGCCGGATATTATAGAAAGTTTGTTCAAAATTTCTCTAAGATAGCGGGACCGTTAGCGAATCTTACAAGGAAGGACGTTAAGTTTGTTTGGTCGGAATAATGTGAGCAAAGTTTTGATGAGTTAAAGAAAAGACTAACGTCTGCTCCGGTACTTGGATTACCAGATGGAACTGAAGACTTTGTGATTTATAGTGATGCATCAAGAAAAGGTTTGGGGTGTGTGCTAATGCAACGCGGTAAGGTAATTGCTTATGCATCTTGACAATTAAGAACATGAGAAGAACTACCCCACCCACGATCTGGAATTGGATGCAGTAGTTTTCGCTCTTAAGATTTGGAGACATTACTTGTATGGGGAAAAGTGCAAAATTTATACTGACCGTCAGAGCTTAAAGTATATTTTCTCACAGAAGGATTTAAATATGAGACAGAGAAGATGGTTGGAGTTGTTGAAAGATTATGGTTGTGAAATTTTATATCACCCCGGTAAGGCAAATGTTGTGGCTGATGCATTAAGTAGAAAATAAGTAGGGAATTGTTCGAGTATTGAAGGAGAACCCATAAATCATAAGGAATTGGAAACATTTAGGATTGAATTTGTTAAGAAAGGAGAGGAAGAGAGTTTAGTGTATCAAATCGAGGTTAGACCCATCTTGTTAGAAAAGATAAAGGGAAGTCAGAGACAAGATGAACGCTTAAAGGAGATTTGGAATAATTCAAATTCAGAATTAGGTAAAAAGGATTTTAGGAAAGGTAATGATGAAATCGTTAGATTTCGGGATCGAATATGTGTGCCGTCTGACGTAGAAATTAAGAAAGAAATTTTGTCTAACGCTCATTCATCACCTTTTTCGGTACATCCTGGATCTACGAAGATGTATAAGGACTTGAAAGAACATTTTTGGTGGCCTAAGATGAAGAGAGAAATTGCGGAGTATGTAGAGAGGTGTTTAATTTGTCAACAAGTAAAAGCAGAACACCAAAGGTCTGGGGGATTATTACAGTCTTTACCTGTCCCTGAGTGGAAATGGGAGCACAAAACGATGGATTTTGTACTTGGTTTGCCAAAGTCACAAAAAGGAAATGATGTCATCTGGGTTATTGTGGATAGACTGACGAAGAGTGCACATTTTCTGGCAATTTCAGAATCATCACCATTAGAGAAATTAGCAAAATTATATATACGGGAAATAGTTATGTTGCATGGAGTACCTGTTTCAATTATTTTTGACAGAGATCCTAGATTTACGTCTAGGTTTTGGAATAGTTTTCAAGAAGAGATGGGTACTAAGTTAAGTATGAGCACGGCGTTTCATCCTCAGACGGATGGGCAATCAGAACGCACAATTCAAGTTTTGGAAGACATGTTAAGAGCTTGTGTATTGGACTTTAAAGGAAGTTGGGAAGAACATTTACCTTTAGTAGAATTTGCGTACAACAACAGTTTTCAAGCAACAATTGGAATGGCTCCATACGAGGCTCTTTATGGACGTCGATGTAGAACGCCGTTATGTTGGGATGAAGTTGGAAAAAGAAAATTTTTAGGGCCTGAGTTAATTCGTGTAACTACCGAGAAAGTCAAGTTGATTCAACAAAGAATTTTAACGGCTCAAAGCAGACAAAAGAGTTATGCAGACAAGGATCGTCGAGAGGTGATGTTTAAGGAAGGAGACTTTGTATTTCTTAATATTTCTCCCTGGAAGGGCATTATGAGATTCGGGAAGAAAGGAAAGTTAAGTCCACGTTATATTGGACCATTTGAGATTCTTAGACGGGTTGGAGAAGTAGCATACGAGTTAGCATTACCACCGAGTTGAGGGCATATTCATAACGTTTTTCATGTATCATATCTGAGGAAGTATATTCCAGATCCATCGCATATTATAGATTATGAACCGATAGAAATTCGAGAAAATATGCAGTATGAAGAATTTCCTGTTGAGATAATAGATCGTCGAGAACAGAAATTAAGAACTAAGGTGATACCTCTTGTGAAAGTGATTTGGCGAAACCATGAAATAAAGGAAGCAACTTGGGAACCCGAAGAGATGATGAAATCAAAATATCCCCATTTATTCAATAAGTCAGGTACGAAATAAGTTTAAATTTCGAGGACGAAATTAGTTTAAGGGGGGAAGAATGTAATATTCAGATGAAATTATAATTAAGTAAAATAAATTTATGTGCTTATATTATTTTTACAAGTATTATGCATATTATTAAAATATTTGATTAAATTTTAAATTTTGTCTTGTGTATTGTTGGTTTGCTCGAATATGTCAAGCTCCCATAAAAAAATAAAAATTTAAAAGAGATACAGACCAAAGTGATAGGACGAGGAAGAGGAATGACGGAAAGAGGAAAGGATGATAAGAGATAAGCGCTGAATAGGAATAGAAAGATGAAACTTTTAACTAAAGCACACAAGCTAAAATAAATTAGCCCGCATCTTTTACTAGACAAAGCCTAGTAGGAAGGAACATTGCACTTGAAAGTGAAAATGTTGCCTTGGAAATAAAATTAGTAGTAGAGCTCTTTTTATAGAGCAAGTATCTTTGTTAGTTTCACACCTTCTCGATGTGGGACTAAGTGGATGTAGACTAAAAGCTATAATAGCTTTCAAGTCTAGTATGATTTTTTAATTTTGTTGCAAGTCCCATTATATAGAGTTGAGAGAAGATATCTTGCAAAACCTTCCCGATGTGGGACAAAGAGAATTATTCAAAAGCAAAGCTACAAGTCATAGTTGGTTTATTTTGAAGTGTTGGCTTCATAGCCTTGGGTTTGATAAAGGAAGAGATGTTACATCTTTTATATCTCATCAATGTTGGAATAAACTTTCTCTTTTATAGCCAATTAATATAAAGCCTAGTTAAACCTTAAAACTCTAATTTTTACTTGATTATGAGAAATTTATCTATTTCTCTTTATATTAAAACTTTAAAACCAAATTTAATTGGCTATATTGAAGCCAAGAGAAAGTTTTAAGTTTTCTAAGTAGAAACTAAAACTAAGTTGGGTTTATATAGGCATTGGAGGAAGGTTGGTCTCATTCTCTAATCAATGTAGGATATATGCATCTTAGGTAATAAAAAGGAGATCTCACAACCCACATCGACAAGAGAAGAGAAGAAGATTGAAGATATATAGAAGAACTTGACCTTAAAATTTTAATAAGTAGAAGTAAGATTGATGAAGCTAATGGTGTGAGTTTAAAAGGGTTCTTATATGTTCTAGATATTATGTTCCTTACTTACCTTTTTTTTCCCTACCTATCTTTGTACCACATTGAAAACGAGAAGTGAAGTATATTAGAATAAATAGAAAGGTACCATTATATGTAATTGTGAAAAAGGAATAAATAGAGGAAGTCATGTGATAGTTTTTCTATATTTTTCCAACTTCCCTACTATTGTACCACATCGAGGATGTAGGAAAAATGAATCATTACTTTCCTTATTTAAGTTTGTATAGTTTCCTTAAATAGAACTATCCGCTTCGGTTGTTTCAACCAAGGAATTCGGTTAGTTTTTCTTAATCACGAACTTAATTTCTTTATCTTATTTAGTAATTTGGTAATTATTAGTTCAGTTAGAAGATAAATAGGTTATATTAATAATAAAATTTATGTGCATTTTTGAATTATGTATTTAGGAAGAAAGATCGACTATAAAATCAATTCGAAGTTCGGGATTCATAGAGAATAAATTATGCGGTGCACTGTAAGTATATACTGTACTGATGGTTGATGTTTTAAATGATGATTTGAGTTTGAGTAAGGCTTCACTGATGAAAAATGAGTATTCTTGCATTGATATTGATGAACTGATGATGATACTTCCTAATCGAAAGTAAAGATAAACCGATTATTTAGCTGGCCGGGATCCCAACTTGATGAATGGATGAACCTGTCATGCTTGAATACTCAGTTTTAATCTTGTGAGAACTATATGATAAATTTTTGTTGATTGTAGTATCTTTCATATCTCTTTATTCGAATATTTGTTTGATGAACTTTGATTTCTCGGATAAACCTCAGTTGAATTCTACTATATATGCTTACTGAGCTTTCTGAGCTCACTCGTTTATGTCACTAACTTCCGCAGGAAAGAATTTTGGAGAAGGATGTTCAGGAAAGGATAAGTATGTGATGAACTAAGGCTTAGTAGACGATGAATGCGTGTAGTATCTTAATGAAAAATGCTTGTGTAATAGGCTTTTGGTTGTATCGTGAACTTTGGTTGTAATACTTGGAATACTGTAAGAATTATATATTATTATTTAAGTTTAAGGTTGTGTAAGCATATATTGAGTTGATTGGTTTGGTTTGGCGTTCCCGGGTTCGGGTTTCTGAGGTTATCCCGGGGTCCGGGGCGTCACAGGTGGCATCAGAGCTAAGGTTTAGGAATAGGATGAATATAGGATTTCGAATCGCGGTAGTCCAATTTTAGGCCTAACGTACGCTTAGAAAATGCGTAGTCGTAATTCTTGAACATGGTCAATATAAGGTGTATGACGTGTTTAGTACTCGATCGATCGTTATTATGACGTATATCATGATGTGTGCGGTACATATTCCGAATGAAGTATGATTAATATTATATGTTGAATTGTAGGAGAAGATGACTGATGGAAATTCTGATGGGATTGGATCCAGTGTACAAATTAGCCCTGAGATGTTGTTAATTTTGGGAGAAATGAAGAATATGTTTAAGAGCCTAATGGAGGGGCGAACAACTGCGGATACTCCCGAAATAAATGGGGAACGTGTTGAAAATATGGAAAAAGAAGGCGAGAATAAGCGAAGGTGTACATACAAGGCTTTTAAGGATGCAGATCCCCCGATTTTTAAAGGAGAATTGGATCCACATGTTACGAATGTATGGATTAAAGAAATGGAGAAAGTGATAGAGATATCGAAATGTTCAGAGGAGCAAAAGGTAAAATTTGCAACACACTCATTAAGGTGGGAAGCTGTATTTTGGTGGGATACGGTTAAACAGACTGAGGATTGTTCTAAAATGGCTTGGACAAGATTTAAGGAATTGTTCTTTGATAAATATTTTCCTACCTGTATGAAGAATGAGATGAAGTTTCTAGGACTAAAGCAAGAAGGAATGTCTGTGTCGGAGTATCTCTCAAGATTCTTGGAACTTTCCAGGTTTGCTCCTCATCAGGTTGATACTGAAGCCAGAAAATGTCAGAGATTTCCAGAAGGGCTGAAACCCCAAATTAGAGAAAAGGTGTCCTTGTTGGAGTTGGAACAATTTGATAAGTTGGTTGGGAAGGCGAGGATTGCAGAAAGGGACTATGAAGCTCGCACTCAATTCTTCAACAATAAGAAACAAGGAAGAGAGACAGAATTGAGTGTTAACTCAGGATTTAAGAAGGACAACAAGAAACTACATATAAGGAAGAAAGAGATATTTCGGGGAAGTGATAAGAGGATCATCGCATCTGAGTGTAAGCATATATTGAGTTGATTGGTTTGATTTGGCATTCCTGGGTTCGGGTTTCTGAGATTATCCCGGGGTCCGGAACGTCACAATATTATTATGTATACTGTTATTATGCAGAGGTTCTACTCTACTATCAAATTCCCAGCGAGATGTTTTGTATCATACTATTACTGTTATAATGCTCTTGAGAGAAAGAACAGTGTGCAAGCATGATACTTATCCCTTCTCATTTTTATTCTTATAAAGTATGAAAATATGATTCAGCAGAACAGTGTGCATGCATGATACTTATCCCTTCTCATTTTTATTCTTATAAATTACTATCTTTGTTTTTTTAATTGTAACTTTGATTTTTGCACTCATTTTAATCTGTTTTGACCCGATAATTAAATTATTATTTATAAAAGTTTCTTTTTGTAAATAAAAATACACAACGTAGCTATTTTTAATTCATGAAAAGAAAATTTTAAAGATAATATTTTTAACTAATAGGTCAAAATATATTGAAATGTAAGTAAAAATCGGCCTATTAAGTTAAGTTTCATTCAGGCCCGAGGCATATAAATATGATTCAACAGAAGACATCTGGAGCTCTTAAAATGAAGATTTAGCAGCAAATTTAAAAGAAAAAAGAAAACAGAGAGAGAAGAAATAAAGAGAAAGAGAGAGAGAGATAAAAGCTGGCCGGAAAGAGAAATGAACAGAGAGAGAGGGAGACCCGGAGACGTGCATCGAACCCACAAATTAACCTTTCTTCCTTACCAAGAAGCAGCAACATGCCACAGCTTTTTTTTCAGACCTACCAAAACCTCTGTGCATTCCAACTCATTAATGTTTATATATATTAGTATGTTGGATAGATAAAAGATTATGTTAATGTAACTCGAAACAAATATACATAAAAAGGTATCAAAACTTGTGAATAAAATATAAAATAAAAATGTGTGTTTGTAGTAATACCCGCAAATGCACGACACTTCGTTGTCAGGGTGGTAACAAATGAGGACAAATATATATGGTACCCTACGTTTCCTGGCTCTCTTGGTCTTTGCTTCTCATCATACTGTCAATAAACTTTTTGGAACTCGGGAAAAGATAACAATACAAGATATACATGTGCTCATTTTTTTGTTAATTATATAGCGATAGAATATATATATTTATGTATATTTTAAATGATTTTTATTTTCATTTAAATTAAAATATATATTTAATTGAATGTTTATTAATTAGATTTATATTTTAGTGCAGGAAGCAATAATTCTAAATTGGAAAGAACTGGAGTTAAATTAAAAAAAAATTATATCATAATATAACATGAATTTTGTAGTAATATCATCGGGAATTATAAAAATATTGTACAGTATATTCAATGCAAATGAACCATCTACAAATAACTTGTACTCGGTTCGTCCAACAAAATCTATACATGGGGAAATTAAGAAAAAATGAAATTTAGTAAGAAAATAAAAAAAATGAAATAAATGATGGATTAATCAATTCTTAATGTATATAATAAATATAGTGAAATAAAGTAGTAAATATAATAACTTATGTACAAAACTTTATCACTATTAAAATTTATAAAATTGAGAATGATATTTGAAAAACAAAAATATATAAAAATAAAGATGCCGGAGGAGGTATATTTTCTAATTGATTGATGTCACAGAACTCGGGGAGTGTAGATGTACCCACAAATCTGTAGGTTAGCCTAGCTACTCCTACTCCTTTCTGTCATAATATTACTTCATTAACGGTCTGTTTGGCACGTCAATTATAAGTTACTTCCCACTTATAAGTTCGTAACAGTTTATCAACGAGTATTTATTGAATTTATAACTTATAAGCTGATTAGTTGAATGTTAGTAATGACCTACATTTTTTCAACTTATTTTGATTTTTCGCTTATTTATTAACCTCCGTTTTAAAATATACTCTTTCCGTCCCGCTGGATAGTTTACGTACACTGTTTGCACGTATTTCGAGACTTTAATAAGGTATAGTTTCATAATTTTTTTTGTTTTTTTTTTAATAAAAGTTTAAACATGAAACTATTTTTTCAGATTTTTTTTTAAAAAAAATATTATGGAAGAATATTTTAAACGAGCATTGAAAAGTTTGCCGAAAAGTAACGTAAACAATCAAGTGGGACTCATGGAGTATATTTTTAAATGTTAACCAAACTTTGAATTCAAGAATTAAGATAATTATATTAAATAATTATTTATTTTAGTTTATTTAAGAAAAAACAAATCTGATTTATAAGTAAAATTATCTAAACACTTATTTAACTTATAAGTATTTTTCTACTTTTTACTTATAATTCACTTATTCATTTTAAGTCGTAAATTACTTATTTTAATACTCCCTCCGTCCCAAAATGATCTTCCCGTTTTGACTTTTCGTACTGTTCACGGTAAGCGATTGACTACTAATTTACGTATAATCTATAAGATCAAACATAGTCATAAATGATTTTGTTGGATTCGTATTTATAAGTACTTTAATATAATAAAATTTTTATATTTAATACTAATACGAAATTAAAGATATTAACAATTAAAAGTGTGTATTGATAAACGTGTTCAGTACAAATAAGAAATATTTTTAGGGACGGAGGGTGTATTTTCCAAATGAACACTAATAATTACCAAAAGCATCATAATAATTGTACAGATATTTATTACTCCTGGTGACATGTGCCTACATAAACGGCTATGTTATCTATTTACAGGTTTTTCTGCTGTGTGTATGAACACACTAATCACATACTTCTATCATTTAAATTTATTTTAATTGATTAATATTTATTAATCATTTACAATAAATATATCAATCATACTCCAAATTTTTTAAATTTTAATACTCAGAGTGTACACACCGGAAGAATTTGATTCTAATTTACACCAACCGGCGACTACTATGGATCGACTACCACTGATATTGTAGGATGAGATACTTGAACGTCATAAATATGTCACATATCGATGGATCCCACGCACTAATCATTTGACAACGATCTATATTTATTGCGTATTATTTGCAAATCTTGAAATGCACTGTCGAAGAGCCTAGAGCTAGCTTTCCTGGTTCTGTCTTTGATGGGATAGGTATTTATTATAACTAAGAATCTAATATGAGAATTTCAATTTAATGGGACTGTGATATGTGTTGGGATCCAGATAATTAATCAATTACTGGTAACTCAGTGTCTTGCGTAATTAAAAGAAAACATGTTCTTTCCCTTTCGGTTTAATGTAAAAAGGTGTCCTTTACCGATTGATTACAGTTACTAATACTCCCTTGATTTTTTTAAGTCCTTTACACTTTAAAAGTTTCTAAAAATAGTATAATCTTATAATATAAAAACTAACTTCATCTACTATTTTACTACATAATATTTATTTTATATATTAAATATTAATTAATTCTTTCACTTTACTTATTTTTCTTATTTTTTATCATTAATTTACATTTTTTTAATATCCGTGTCCAATACAAATTGAAAAAATTAGTTGAGACGAAAGAAATTTACGTTAACTTATTTAGAAAT
This sequence comes from Apium graveolens, assembly GCF_009905375.1. Lineage (NCBI taxonomy): Eukaryota > Viridiplantae > Streptophyta > Magnoliopsida > Apiales > Apiaceae > Apium > Apium graveolens. Next base: position 31,108,579 of record NC_133652.1, read on the forward strand.
GTTACGGTTTAACAAGTTCTCTAAATCATTTTTAAATACTAAAGTGTCACTATATTATGGGCTATTATTTTAATAAAATGGACTTTTTATGCATTAGTATAAATTTCAAAAATAAAACAATATTACCTATATTTAGGTCAATTTTGGCATCATTTCAGGATAATATTACTATAACTTGTTTTTGGAAAAAAAAATCAAAAATAAGATAAGAATTCTTCTCACAAACTAAGATATATACCCAATATTCGGCAACTTATCACATGCTACTAGCTTACCTCTAATTATTTTGCTGAATGCAAAATTACATATGTACTCGTATATTTAGGTTAATTAGCCGATATCCGACAAATGAAAAAGAAGCTAATTAGCCGACAATAATTTCATATATATCCCCTTAAATTAGGTTAATTAGACGAATTGCAAGTCAATACTTTAGAAAATAGTACAGTTTATACATGTATACAAATAACTAACCGAGACTAAAACCATGTCCGAGGACCGAGCCTAATACTAGGTGTAGATACAAGATAGAAGCAGAAACAAGCATAATAAAAAGATTAAACGTACATAATACAAACGAAAAGGGAAGGGAAGGGGGGGGGGGGGGTGGCACTATAGAAACAATAATTCCATGACATGATTCTCTATAGGTAATGGGCAGGTAGCTAAAAATATGATAGAAGCTACGATCCTTAGGGTAAATGTTGAGCATAGGGTAAGCCTATATCTTCTTCTTCTTCCTCTCCTTCAATTATTATGAGCATTTGGTGTACTGCACCTGCTATCTCCTCCGATGATTTCAGGTGACATCCTTCTTCCACCTGCAGATATATATATACATGTTCTTAAAATTTAATTAAAAATTATCATAATTGCAACTTCATCAATTTCTCATCATGTTTGTTTAGTACATATATGTGATTGATACAATATACTAGTTTTTTTAATTTTAAGTTTGAAATTACTTAAAAAATATGAGTTTTAAGTCTTTCTAATATATAGCTCAATTTATTTAATGTCGTCCTAAATCAGGATTCCACTATTTCTCTTTCCGGATTTTATTTGAAACATGTATTCTTAGTTGTAAGACTACACAAAAACAAAAAAAAAAGGACATGCATTTTGACTTGAGAGTCCTCTACATAGCTAGCTATCTCAACAACTACACATATATGTACAAAAGTAAACTGCAGTACACTTTCGTCTCATTTTTATCAACCCCCCAATAATTTTAAGTACGGGCCCTTGAAGTTACCGAAGCATTCTTGTTATTTTCTTTTGTAGTTTTGTGTTAACATTTATATTCACATATATTGGTACCACCCTAAACTCCCAGTCCTCCCCCCCCCGCACTCAAATATGGTCCTTGCTTTGTACAGTAATTAGACCTATCTCTACTTCTCTAGCCAAACAAAGTCTACTTCATTTACACAATTACGGCATCTAACGATCATTCGGTGAAATTAGTCATTTTACAATTATTTTGTGACTGTACAGAACTTTTTGCACAATAATTCATACAAAAAGTTGAGCCGTACCAGATGAATAAAGTAGATTCTTGCATTCTTAAGAGTCATTTTCATCTGTAAAAAAATGCATGAAATTACTGTACGCATGCATACCTTGCTACTGATTGAGTATAGAACCATTGGTTCCAAGCTGGTGACATTGAGGTGAAGTATGGTCAAATACAGTGCCTGAAATCCACCAATTAATCTTGAGAGCTGCCTGAGCCTTCGTCGCGATAGAACCCTAATGTTTGCGTGAGTTTCAACCAAAGTAACTTCAATGTCTGCTATTGCACCATTCGTCGTGCTACATGTAGAGTGTTTGTTAGGGGTTTGAGAGCATGTGAATTGAGGAAATGCAAAGAATTGTGCAAATGGATTTGTCTCGGCTGGCTCTTTTTCACCAGATGCTTGCAGTTGTTGGAATTTTTTGGTTTCAAGGCTTTGTAGAGTATGCTCAAGTTCTTTTACGAAGTCAATAGCACCACCAACTATAGATGCTTGATCTCCCTGCAAATTAGGTTGTAAAATTTAGATTTAGGTTAATGAAAAAAACACTAAACTATGTTGTTTTGGTTTTACTTTCCTTTTCACTTTTGAAATGATTGTGAGAAGGAAAGGGGGAGTGGGTTCATGGAGAGAGTCAACGAAACAGTACTGATGATATCCTCATTTAAAGATTAAAATATATACAGTTATATTAAGTACATAGCATGTAATTTAAGCTTCGAAAAAGTTGGTAAATTACAGCTTTCTTTTTGCTAGAAATTCAAAACTTTATTTCCCTCACACTCAAATAAGGGGAAACTTAGAAGAGCTATAGCAGTTATATATATGTATTTAAATGCAAGATTAAATCATAGCACAATGAGTTGACTAATATACAATATATCATAGATAATTAATTAAGAATCCATGAAAATTGGTACAATTTTAAGTCAAATTCTTGTAAGTTGGTCAACTTGTATTTATTAGCAAAAATTACCATTTCCTTATAACCTAGCTGCATCTGAAAGAATTAACTTCAAGTGTAATTAGGTAACATAATTATACCATATATAGTGGAACACTAACCTAAAAGGTACTGATGATATTCCAATTCACAAAAGTAGACCTATATGTTTGGTTTAAATTAGTTTAAGATTATAATTCTTGTGTTAAATTATCAAAATGAAGAAAAGTGACAAAAACTAACCCTTTGAACATAAGACTCAGGCATGAGACATCGCAGCACGGAAAGATGTTCATTCATCTGTTTCCTTCGATTTCTTTCAACAGTAATGTGAGTCATTCTCTGAGTCTCGGCTTCTTCTTTGTTCTTGCATACTTTGGGTCTTCGCCGCCTCTTCTTCCGGGCTTGGACACCCAAGCTCCGCTGCTCTGCGGTGCTTTCGGGCTTAACGGAGAGATTCATTGAAGAAGAGATATTAATGAGAGACTGCTGAGCAGCTGTAAATTGTTGTTGATAGTTTTGAGAATTTTTATCATGGAGGTGGAAATTGCAAGAATCAGAAGTGGCATTGCAGGAGGTGTATGGATTAACAGAGAATGTGTCATAGATTATAAAGTCTAATAGTTCACTTGAAGAAAGTGTTTCCATGGCCATTTCTCTTTTGTTATCTTCTAATGCACAACTTCGTTTGTCTCTCTGTCACTTTGCCTACTTTTTATAACCCCCCAGTTTTGGTTTGCTCTGGATATCATCCCCCTTTTTCTTTTACCTTTTACTGTTTCATGAAGTTTAAAATTAGCTAGTGTATATGGACTAATGTAAAATCTTATATTTAACATTTAATAAATACACAAATAATTTAAAATAAAAACAAGGTTAAGCTCCTATTATTCACCCTCTTGTTCATTAATTTAATTCCAGCATCCTCGCCCATAATTACAAGTTGGTTTATGGATTGCGAGAGTATGAATAGATGTACGTTAAATCAAGAGTGTCTTCTTCCTCGTTCCCTGCATTCCTGCAAGCCCCTTGGTATATATGCCATGTAAATTAAGCGACTTGATTAAGACCAGGTTAAAAGTAAATGATTGAATTAGTTCGGATAATTTATCTATTCAACACAAAATTAATATGTTTACATAAAAAAATACGCATCAAATATGAAACTGTCACTTTTCACTCGTGTTTAAAACAATTTTCAAACCTGAAGTGTTCACTCATATTTAAAACAATTTTCAATTAATATAACCTACACTAATTAATTAAAACATGTGTTTTTTAAAATAATTTTAGGAGTTAATTTGATACATATAAGACAGTAGTCTTTTTTAAATAGTGGTACATGTCCTCCATTTCACTTAAATGCCACTATAAGCAAATTATTTCACTTAACTAAAAGAGATTATTTTTCCCGAAAACTACAATATCATTCTCATTTTAAAAATGCAAAATTCTTTGCTACCGAGTAAAAAATCCAATTGACAGAACTATTACTCCTTGCTTCCGTTTCATCCGAATCATTACGAGTATGTGCACACCAACACCTGCTAAATAAAATAGAAATTATATTTTCGAAATGAATGTAGTAGTAGCTGTTACTTAATCTCGCACTTTATGCATGAAACGGAAAAAGGCACAATGTCTTTTTACTGTCCTCTCACGTGCACCATTTTAAACTACAGTCTTTCCAAACCCCCCTTTGAATTTGTTTACAGCCCCTCTCTCTGTCCCTCACTTTCTTTTCACTGTGTTCTGGGGTTATGTTTTCCTACACCAGTTTTTCGTAGTAGATGCTATCAACCACACTGCCATTGTGTCTGTGAAGGAGAGCTGCAAAGGACCCACCGTTGTTTGGGCTTATATGTACACATGCATATACAAACAACATCTCAGGCTGTGCAAAAAGCTACTCCCTTCACGTTCAGACTTGAGCAGCTTGGAGTTTGTAATTTGTAAATATTATGTAAGTTAATAATAATACGACTGCCTTACCTTTCACCCATGTTATCATTTTGTGATTTTTTATTCAACGCTTCATGAAAATCACTAGTTTAGAATTTGCCATTCCTATGCTTTGTTCATCTGACGGTGCTGATTGTGCCAAGCGTACGGTCGGCAACTTGCAGATGGGTTGTCCTGTTCCATCTTGCAAAGGAGCTGCTATATATACAGTGCTTGAAAATCCCATTTTCAGTACATCGAAGTTGATGATTTACATTTAGCAAAAAAAAAAAATTTGAAGATCTACATCATGCGCCGTATTTGATAGGCTCAATTATTCTTTTAACTCATAATAAATTATTTTTTTTTCAATATTGTCAGAATTTTAATGTTATGCTTTTTTTTATTGAAATTAAAAATGTTAAAAAACTCAGCTTAATAATCGGTTGTAAAAAACATCTCGGACAAACAAAAATTTAGCTTGTTCACTGCTGCAACGCACTAGCACGGCTAAAAATATGTACTGGCTCAAATTTCGCATTTAAGTCATAACTTACGGTTAAAATCACAACCAATAAAACTATAATAAAAGGGTCGAAGGACGAAAAATAACAATTAGTATTCATAGCTAGCGGATTATTGTTTTTATGCTGTAGTTCATCAGCTTAGACTCTATTATTATTATATATTTTTTCAAAAAAAAAGGTCCAAAAATCAAGTAATTCTCGTAACAATTTTTTCTTAATCTTATAATCTGCGGAGATGAGATCGAGGGTCAGACTTCATCACTTGCGATGAACTCCCGTTTGGTTGAAAAGTGATAAAAGCGAAATTAATAAAATTTATCCTATTATTTTGAGAAAAAACTAATATAACTTTGACTAATTTTACTTATTTCATTTCTCTGGACTGAACGTATATTAATGGAGAGAGTACGGGAGTTAGTTTCTGTGTGATGATCCATCTGAATGGTACCTGATGAGATATTTTAATGATTAGATAGCGTTTGAAACAGTAACTACTAATAAGGAACTAGTACAAATAGTTACAAGGGGTCTCCTTGACTTTAGAGGAAACAAGCTTTAGTTTTACTTGGCTTATCTTTTTAGTAAAGGCCAGCAGCAACAAGTGCACATGCATCGCATGGACCATACCAGACTGCATTGCTAAACAACAAGGTACGGTCGACTATGGAGAATGGAAAATATCATAGTATCACTAATGACTCTTAATCTAGCTGTACAGATACACAAACTAAAGAGTTAAATTATACACAAACTAAAGAGTTAAATTATAATCAAAAGACAAGATGGATATGTCAATGCGTTCGATTAACAGAGGAAAAAATCATCATATACACTGGCATGTCATCAATCTGTGTCAAAATTATACAAGAACAAGCCGAACGTTACAGAGATATTCAAACATGTAAATTTTATTGATAAATATATTTCATTATATAGTAAAAAGAACATATATACTTGTAAGTTCTAATATGGATTAGGATACGGAGATAAAACATTGGATTAGCCTAGTTCTCTTTGCGTGTCAACTTCAATACAGGGCCATATAGATCTGATACTAATATACAATATTAATCAAAAAAAAGTTTTAATGATAGTTATAAAAATATATTAAAATAAATAAAACTATACCAAAATAAATGCTCCCAAGGGAAAATAAGATTATTGTGGGCTACTTTCCCTGTTTCAATCTCTCAACTAAGCAAGTAAGTTGAAAAGATTCTTTCAGTGAAAGTGGACAAGACAACTCCAAGAAAAGAACCAAGAACAATTTGAGGCAAAATCACCAAGGATAAAAATGGTTGCAAGGAAGATAAAGGTTCTGTGTGATCACATCCTACATTTTAAAACTACAATTATTGATTGTGTTTCTAGTAAGCTTACAAGATACAAGCTATATGTATAATACTATCATATAAAAAAAACAGACATATATATGCACAAAAAAAAGTTTGTAGGAAATAAATATATTAACATAAGGGAAATGTTGCTTATCTGGTGATGAGGACTGATGAGAGCTATGGTGCTGGGGTATTGGACCATGGTCCAAGCTGTCAGAACTTAGCAGTCTCTTCAAGCCAGATCCATGTGACAACCAAGCTTCAATATGAATCTTGATCAAGTACATAATAGCAGTCATCCACATTTGCAATCAAAATCTTGTTTTCACACATTTGTCAATATTTTGGCTCCTCGCCTCACTAGCTTAATGGTTCATCACCCTTTTATATTTGTGTACTAATATGCTATGACTAATAGATAGAAACACTACCACGCAACCTATGCACCGAATGTATCTACAATTGGTATGTGAACAAGAGGGAACTGGGAATCCACATAAACCCAAACAAATGCATGTGCAAAAGCTTGTACCTATTGACATTGCGAGATAGATTTAGAAAACTGAATTTCTTCTGTAGGACAACTCAATTGCTTTCAATTAGTACACAAAATGACGCACGCCTATCTTAACTGCACAATTAGATTTTCTTTACCAACTAATGCTACAAGGCAACTGACTATATCGATAATAGTTGACCATAAAAGATTTGATCAAATTTCGTGTACATCGGATCTATGATAGGGTTCACCAAAACTTTAGCTTAAATCCATAAAAATCTGCAATTACAACGGCAACAGATAAAATCGATGAATAGATACTTAAAATAATTAGTGCAGGCACGGGAGAGACGTATATGGTATCTATAGACAAATTCACCAACCCTGTCATGAAATTTGCCTGCATGAGTTACACGTGCAAACATTATTAGTACCTTAAGTCTTGAGATTAAAAAAGGAAGAAAGTTATCTTTTTGTAAGATATTTTAAAGGCCCTCACCAAAAGGAATGTCCCCAGTAAGTTTTTGCTGAATGCTTCTTCAAGTATGGAAATTTTGGGTCCAGGAATATAATCAGCAAGCATTGCCATTGCCAGAAACTAAAATATAGTATGTATTATGCTTCTTAATTCATAAAATAATGAAATTTAAAGTACTTTAAAAATGAACGGTCTATCCTGATATAAAATAAATAGAATAAGAAAAACAACAAGTAGACAATGGTTCAATATATCAAATGAGACAGTAACAATACAATCTAAGCAAAGACAAAATTATGACGACTATTCATTTGCAAGGTACCCTTCTTGGCACACCTCAAAATAAGAGGACTTCACAGATAGTTATGGGATGATCTAAGAGTAAACATAATAGATGCTACTGAAACCCTCTGAATGTTTTGATGAAAATCAATACCATTTACCTTCCCTGCCACCACTGATATAGTAATGATTTCCGGTGCTTTTATTTAACCAAAGGGTCTTTCATATTTACTAAAAGTTTCTGAAACACTTTTTCTCTTTGTCCTTATTTGTTCTTCAATTTCTTTAAACAAGACCTCTGGAGTTCTTATTTTTTTTCTTCCTGTATTTCTCTTTTATAATCTCAAGAACACAAAACAAGATAATTTCAGCATTCCTCAACTACACTTCGGACTCAATCAATAGCCCATCCTTCCAGCCATCAGTCAATTTTTTTTTAAAAAGACAAAAATGCCATCTGGTTTACTATTACAATGGATAAACACACAGAAAAGTATTTCTTCATTTAATCATGCACTGTTAAAAGGTAAAATACTATCAATTGCCTCTATGATTCAGCATTCAGTGTATCTTGGTCAACAACATATCAGTACCTTACTCCCTCCCGCACAAAACTGAAACAGACAACATTTAGAGTTTCCTCCATTCCAGAACAAGGTCCTATGTCTTAAGTCCGATCATTAAGAGTATCATGAACCAAACTTTTTTTATCCTGAATCCAAGCACATACATGCAACAACATATCCTCACACAAAAACCGGAGATGATTAAGTCAAAGTAAAATTGCTATAAAATTGCTATGTTACAGCTGACAACCGCGTATGGGGTCAATAGAAGTCACAACTAGTAGACTTAGTCACAACTCACCCTCACAATAAGAACCAACACATATACAAAAAACAGATATGAGATAAAGATAAGAGCAGAACCTGTAGGTTCACCGCCAGTACATAGGTAACATACGCCAGGTTACACTGCAAAAGAATTTAAACAAAAAATACTAGTGACAATTTATTTTGACATTTTAGAAGCATTTGTCACTAAAAGGAACCATATTCAAAAACCATGTACCATTCTGCGGGAAGGCTTTTCAACGTACTGGTCGAGGAATAATGTGAAAAGCCTGCAAAATCCAGAAAAATAAATAAGTTGCACTTCAATTTTGTGACAGAAAAAAAAATGAAATCTTTAAATATAACTTATATCAGAACAGAAAAGCAAGAATAATGGAGGGGAACTTTGATTTTGTAATTAAGAAAGAAAGCAAGAAATATAGAAATATTCAGATAAAAAATATACCAGAACAGAATTGCAAGAATCCAAACCCTGACTCTAGACCGATAATTTGCACTTGTTGCAGAGAAATGATTTCCGAAAAAGAGATAATTTCCCAACTGGACACCAACAAGATACAGGCCCCAGTATCCTGAGAAAAAAGAGGAAGAAAGGTATGAACATTGTGACCTTAGTTTATTATCCAGCACTAACTGTGAATTGCTTTGACAAATGCAGATGGACCTGTATTGGGTGCAAAACTGAACACTTACATATTGATAGAGATATACCTATCAGTTTCTGTTGAATACATTTAAAACATACAAAGTAATTAATCTGTTTTTATCTTTAACAATTGAAAATTTGATTTCCTGCTTTTTTTTCTTGCTAAATAATTTTCAGCCTTTTAATACCAAATAAGTACATTTACAGATCTGAAGCAATGTGATATGCCAATCATATGAAAAAAGAAAGGCATAAGGTTCTTCCACAAAATCTGATACACGGTCGAACAAAGATATACATGTTCCACAAAACTTTAGCCTAATATACAGATAAAAACAAAAAATATTTAACAATAACCTGGTGACGTGTATATCAAAAGATATCATTTTGTAAGTCCAAAGCCCATTAAAAGATACTTGCTAAAGCTAATTTATGGAAGGTGAAAACAAAAGGAAGCCATAACACCACTCTAGCTCCTATATGATCATGAATCTCTCAAGTGAGTTAATAAAATGAATGTCTTCACAGCTAGATGCTAAATGGGTACGCAATTTAAGTAAACCCAATATTGTAACAACTGATAGAATGACCTTGAATTCTTCTCACCAAATATACTATAGATCCCTTCTTTGTTTTGGCTAATGATGTCTGCTCCCCTTTCTTCAGAAAGCAGATATAAATTTAGTCCACGCACCAAGAAAACTTGATAACCTAAAGCACAAAAGAAAATGAATATCTCAGAGTTATTGATTGGATATCGTTCTGTATAAAAACATAATTTAACCAATTTAGCAAAAGCAAGGGGATACCTATCAGTATTGATGAACCTAGAATCCCACAATAATTTGGGGGAATGTTAACTACTGATGTTAGTATAGATACAGCAGCAAGTGTGAAGAAAAAGTTCCAATGTATTCCATATTCCCCGACGTGAACCTACGAAACAACGTGACGGACATTCTGTAAAAACTGCATTTAAAAAAGTATAAAAGTAGCCAATCTCCATAGAACATTTATAAACCCTAATTACTATTATATTATATATACTTGATAGTCGACTCCTGACGTGAAAGCAATGCGAGCAAACCCTAAGAAAAGAAGTGGACTAGCTGACTGCAGTGCATTTCTCAAACTCCTGAAATGGACAAAAAGACAATTACTAAGTACGTTTTCAATGAATATATTATACAAAAAATGTATGCAATAACTGTGAAGTTTATGTCAAGACAAATGAATATATGAAATGAACTGATAATAAGTATATAAACATATAATATCAAATTGTAGTATATGTTCCAAGTTCCAACTCGGATATGAAAATACAAAAGCTTCTACCAGAATGAATCTATATAAGAGACACGAATGTGAGATAAGGTATATATAACATTAAAACACTCACTCATTTTATGTCAACGCACACTACATAATTATTTATATATCAAATGGAAAGAAATTTTGACCCCATAGGGCAGATTCGCAATTATATAAAACAAATATAATTAAAACTGTAGAAGATGATTGACAATACATAAGAATACTGACGTTTTCATGATGCCTCGTGCTTGTCGTGAAACCAGCGAATTTGCCAATACATATGCACCTACCCCCAGGTCCATCTGATGTATTAAAAATGCAGAAAAGCAAAAAGAATTTAGTTATTTGACAAGTTTGTGACACGGAAAGTTAAATTATGAAGCATTCATCTATTGGCAATGTCAAACTTATCAATTAGTATTTCTCACTTTATCCAATCTCTTTATTACAAGTGAATTCTGATGGACATCTCAGTGTATCCAAATTCCAAACTCACTGGAGGCAAATGAATTATATTGGACATATGATGAAAATCAGAAAAGGAAAAACAGACCATCTGAACTAAACACACTGATGCTAACTTGTGAACATCTATTACATCCCTTGTAGGTTTCAAGATGTCATTAACTTCACCTGTACTATGATAAGAGATTCCCTTCGAAAATAAAATTTCACGTATGTCAGCTGTTTTCTTGGTACTTCATTTTGAAACGCATGTCAGCTGTTTTCTTGGTTCTTCATCTTTTCAAAATGAAGTACCGGTATATTAATTGACAAACTGAATAAATCTTACCACACTAGTTCCATAAGTCTCAGTTTTAGCATAACGCCGAGGAAATATATTGAAGTCAACAGCCAAAATGCAGAAGCATGTAACAAGCATCTGCAGCATTTAACCAAAACTACATATATTAATAATTAACAATGAAAATAAGATCTATGGTTATGTTTGACGCATTTAAGAAGAAAGTATGAATAGAAATAACAAGTGGGACAACATACCATTGTAACCCTGTATGAGGAGATATATATCCTAACAGGCTGGACCCTTTCCCGTGAAACAGAAGAAACAAATCTGCATAATAATGTGTGCTTAAATATACTTGGGGCCAGGAAGGTGATTTCGAAAGAAATGTTAAGAGAAAGAGAATTTAGTTGTATATGCAGCTGTGCTTTACCTTCTATATGTAAAACAGAAAAGTAACACTGTCAACAACAAGATCGCATTAATATAAGTCCAATCTGCCAGGACCTGTCACCACGTAATAGCACACCAAAATATAAACATCTTAATTAGAACAATAATCTAATTACCAAATTATATTCTATTTTTTAGTGATCAAACATGCTGGCAGTAGAACGGCATGCACTCTTGTAATAATTATGAACCTGAAGACCACAGATTAAGAATTTGAGACCCACATACTACAAGTTTGATGAGAGCTGCTGACACTTACAGTTGGAAATATAATAAGAGGAATTACAACGAATATAAAATCCACTGCAGTTGTCACCATGTATGCACTCCACTTCTTGGTAGAAACAATTGCATCATCACTTTTTTTGAGTGAAGCATCCTTGTTATCATGATCTACGGAAAGAGACCATCATGTCTAAACAAAATAATTCACAATATTCATTTGCTATTAAAGTGATGAATAACGCCAACAATGTTGAAAACAATCCTTCAACAAGTACTATAAATTAAAAATTATATCCGTGTTTCCATATTTACAAAAAAATTGCCACAATTATAATGTTGTTCCTCATTTCAGTTTACTGGATATTTAAAAAAAATTACATATGCTTAGATAACTGAAAACTTAAAATTGTTATTAGGCTGAAAGGTGAAAGCTAATATTGTATGTAATTAAGTTTGCAATTGCTGAAGTGAGTCTGCAACAAACTCTGTTAAAAACAATGGTATAATCTCGTACAGTCATTCGATATTCTAATAATAAACCTAAATGCTTAAGCCTGCCAACAATTTCATATACTCGTAAATAGAAAGAAAGCGGGAGCAAGCAAAATGTTGTGTAGTTCATTAAAAGTATTGTATCATACCAGTTGTTCCATGGAAACCAATGCAGCGACGTATGAGTATCGCAACCTAATCGGACAATTTTATTAGCTAACAACAAATCGAACTGTTAAAATATATATCACTAAACTAGAAAAATAAATTGACAAGAGGAAACAATTTAAGATTAACTAAACACTGATAAAAAAAGATATGAAATTAAGAAATTGTACCGAAAGCATTGACGTTAATACGAAGATTTCAAACATTGAGCATCCATTTAAGTTACTAACAAACCTGCAAACACCGTTTTCAGAGTAGCAAAATTCAAATACAAGGCAATAAAAGCAGTCGATAATATATAATTAAATAAATGTATACGTATATATACAGAAAAATAAAATAAAAAGGGGAGTGAGAAGATCGTGACTGTTCTTTCAAATGCTTGTTTGGATTGAGAGATGAAGGCTTTATTACAAGATTCTCCATGAATTCAAATGTGAAGGGGGTTTTGCGAGTTGAAAAAACAGCGACTCCAGTTGCCCCGGTACAATTCGCACGCTCATATATAGGATGATTCAGCCCAAATTTGACATATTGGCCCAAAATATTCAGCAATAGGCCCAATTGACTTTTTCCTTTTAACTTCGAATGTATATTTGAGGGTTTTATTCAGACAAGAAAAAAAGTTTGTGATTTTATGAGCGACGAGCGAGTATCTCGAGTGGTATGGGCTTCGTTTTTGTTGTCAAAGGCAGGGATTTCAATTTCGCTGAACTCCGAAATTTGTTAGAACAAATATGTATTTTTTGTATAAGGTACCGATTCGATTCTCTCTATCTTACGAGATTTGTTAAAATAAATACTTATTTTGTAAGTAATATAAGTCTAATTATTCAGAAGAAAAAAAAAAGTAATTTAATAATTTTGGTAGACAAGAACACTAACTTTGTTAAAAAATAATCCCTCCCTTTTATTTGGCCATAGTTGAATGTCAAAAATTGTGTCAAAGTGATTAATACCTCTTTTTGTAATGGTATCTAACTCTGATTGTTGTGTGATTAGAAAAAATAAAAATAAATAAAGAGACCTCAAACTCTTTAAGGGGTCGTTTGGTTCAAGATGTAGTATCGGGTTGAAATCGGTAATCAGATTAAGGTGGTATGGGGTAAGATATCATATATAACATCATGTGTTTGATTGAGTGCTGGAATAAACATCTTTAATTTAAAATATTTTAAGTCAATAATTTAATTTAATTAACTATATAATTTTATTATTATTTTAATATATTTTTGATTCATATATTTATTTTGTTATTAAATAATTACATTTAAATGCTTAAATAAAAATTAAAATAGTATTTAAAAAGTAAATTCTCATACCGCTTTCTCATACCCGCCTCCCCACCATGCCTTGGGGGTTTGAGAATGGGTATTAAACTTTATTTTTTTATACCCAACATCAGGTATGAGGTTGGAATGACTGAAACTCATGCCTGATTCCAAAATTTGGCGTACCAACCGACCCCTAAGATAGAAGCATCCAATTGATTTACGACCTTTTTGTAGACCGAGAAGTAATTGATAACTTCATTATATGTAGACTAACTACTCGACATAAGTACCATAACAGATTTACTTATAATGAGCTAAATATGAAGGTTCAAAGCCTTTATATAGCTGTAGCAGCCGGAAAACAAAATTCCTAACAAGCTTTCTTGCAAAACAGAAGTAAATTAAGCAATTTTTCATCAATTCATCGAACATCGGACTGTTGCTACTCTTTTTACTACTATGAAACATCCCAACAATGGGTTCGTATGATATTTCTTAAAAAATGTAACTGATGGTTTTAATTCTTGTTTATATTCTGGTCCATAAGGATTGGTTTTTGTTTTTTGTTGGGCTAATTCTGTGTGTGTTACAAGTCAGTGAGACACGTGGAGGACAGAGAAAGGGAAAAGAATGAGATGATGGCTAGGTGAGTGATATATATAAAAGAAAAGGTTAAAGGATAAGATCGTGGGGAGGCCAACGACTTTTGAAGGCCAGGCCTACAGAGGCTGGGCCTACGGCCTCCGAGGGCATGGATTGCTTTCTTTAGGAAGCGGCAAAAATTGAAAAGGAATTATTTTGATAACTTAAAGAGATTTTCTTTATTCAAAAAAAAGGGCATATGAAACGGTTGTAAAGGTGGTTTTAGGGGGTATGATGGGAGAGCGACATGTCTTAAAGGTAGGCCTAAAAAAGGGCACGGGAATTGAGAAGAAGTGGGTTTCACGCGCCCGCTTTTTGCTTTCGTGGGTCCCAAAAATATGCATAAATCATTTGTTCTTAAAAGATTTGACGGTTTACTTCCTTGGAAAATGAGGGAAGTTACCTAATTGCAAACATAAACTCATTTGTCTGCCATCCCATTCTCATTTCTAATTCTCATATATTTTTAAATAGGAGAGACGAAGGAGGGGAGATAAGGGGAAAAAGTCAATTTCGTCTATCAAATCCTCATTCTTGAACATGCATTGCTTTAATTTCAGTGTGAATCTACTTTATGTGTTATCCTTTCTTTTTAGTTTATTTTTTTAGTAGAGTAATGTACTTCATGTATATGTGCGATGTTTGGGAATGGTTCATGGGTTAGAACGAAGATGGAATGAAGGTTGAAATTGATTTGGGGGAGACTGAGAAATTTCACAGTGATAAACAGCAAATAAGAGTCGGGAGTTTAAACTATTGAGGGTAGTACTCTTATTCTGTGAGAGGGTTGATGATGGGTATTACGGTGCGAGTTCTGGGTGTGGGTGGAAAGGAGGTTTCTTTTCTTCTTTTTGTTCATTGTTATTTTTATGTCCTTGTGATGTGGCTATTTTTCTAATAAGGACATTTTTTCCTTTGTAGAAGATTTCAGGATGGGGAAACGCGGGAGATTCGTGGTGAAGGAGAGTGACAGCGAGAGCGTAACAGACTTAGAGAATGAAGCTTTTTCTTCATTTGTTAGATATATTTGAGATGTCATGTCTAATGAGATTCATGTTTAGTTTTCAGATCTTAACAAACAGGACATATCAGGACTTACGGAAATCAGGACTAACTGGAAGTCAGAACTTAATATCAGAACTTAAGGTCATATCAGAACTTAAGTGCGGGAAGACTTTCATATAAGGAAGGAAGCTGATTTACAGTAGAAGATCGAGACTAAATGTAACACCCCCAAATCCGGGGTCGGGGATCCGGGTTGTCACGAGTTCCATTTCCCTTAATAACACCCAATCTTAATAAATAATCAACTACTCTGTACTGTGACCCCACAATAAACACACACACCACAAGTTATAGTCTCAGAGATGAATATCCAAAAATAATCACAAGTCATTTTATTCCACAATTATATGTCAATGCACCTTAAACAGGTTTCTGAATAAATTTACATTTCTTTGCCATTATTACAATTCATGATAAACATAAGTCTGGTACATTATTAGTTGAAAACTTAGCCTATTGGTAATTTCTACCTCAGCTACAGCGGCCTCAACGCTTCCAGAAAGCTGCGGTACATTTCCTATCCGCTTGCGAATTGGGAGCTTGGTCATGTTCATCTTATCTATCTAATGTTGTGTGATGAAAGAAGAAGCAAGGGTGAGCAGCAAGCCCACCAAAATAATATGTATAATGATTAACAATATATGAGCCTTCTCATAGTACTCATGAAAGTCTTGGTCAAAAGAAATGAACCAAGTTGATATCTTAATGCGATGAAGTCGCAAAATATTCAGTATATATATACACATATACTTTTCAAAATATGGGAAGTCCTCTTCCATGCATAATACACACAGAGTTCCAGTGTATAACTGTATAAAAATATCGTTGCAAGGTGATCTCATATATCTAACCTTGTCTCAACGTTTTTCTGAAAATCTTTGTCATGCATAAGATAATCATTTACTAGATATAAGTTTAAAAGATGAAGTTACAAGATACTCCAATATACTTATATCTTTTCCAAATACTACTTGAACTACCACCGTTCAAGTTATAATTAGTTTCAAAAGTTCATCACACTGATGAGACTACAAGATAAGACTTGTATAGATTCAATCTTTGAAATATTTTGAAGGAAATGAAGTTATGATATACTTCATTAAGTCCCGATATATATACACCTATATATATATATACATACGTTTCCTGAAAACCTCTGTCATGTAAAGTATGAACAGAATTGCAATATCCAATAAATTTGGAAAGGAAAGAATTTTGGCATAAACCTGATATCTTGCTAATCAGGCAAAGATACCAATAAGTAACCTTTTCTACTAGTAGATGGACGAATTCCCCACTGGTCATCACCCTGGTTGCAATAGGACCTTATGCTGGACTGCCACTCAGCCACTTACGCATTTGATGGACTCCCACTGAGCCACTTACACTTTCATGGACACCCACTGAGCCCATGTTGCTTATGCCGACTTAATAGATGGACTTACTTCCCGAACCTTGGGTAAGTAATCAATTCATTTATCAAAACAGCAACCTCGTTGCGAATATAAAATACACCACAGAGCCGGATCCCTCAGGTTTTGAGCGAGTATTTAAATCCCCTTTAAAAGGAAGATCTTAAATATAAAAATGAGTTTTGGGATCCGCTCTAACCTTTAAAAATCATTTTGAAGACTCGAAAACACTTTAAAGAGTGTTTGGAGTAATGCTGATTTAATGAAGTAAATCAGTCCCAATATATTTAGAAAATGTCTGAATATTATTATTTAAATAATATTCTCATAAAGATAATCCTTATAAAAATAATCGAAGTAGAAGTATTAAAACTTATACTTGAAATGGATATTAAATAACCAAAGATATACTTATATAAAAGTACTATCTTTATTTGAATAATCGAAAATAAGTTTGATTATTGACACCTTATTCTTTAATGAAATAAAGAATATATTTCAGTAATAAGCGGAGTCGTAATACCTCGAATGAATATTATAAATAATATTTATAAAATAAAGGAGTCATACATCCTCGAATGAATATCCAATTAATATTCAATAATAATATAAAGGAGTCATAAGCCCTCGAATAATATTCGAAATAATATTCAATAAATAATATAAAGTTATCGAATAACCCTTATTTGATTAATAGTTTTGAAAACTATAACCATATATATATATAAATATATATATATATACATATATACAAAATCTACTCGGGATCCTCGACTCCCGGTTTTTTAGAAAATGTTTTCACCTTTTGGGTCCCTATAATAAGGGTATATGCAAATTACCGCTATCCTCTAGCATAGGTATTATCAACTGAACCGACAGGTATATATATGGAAAGAATACGAAATAGGCATGCATATGTACCATATAACATGCTACAATCTATCGCAACATTTGCTAATTAACCAACATGCATCTACTGCAAGATAATGCATATACACATATACATCACAACAACAGTATAACGGATAGAAAACTTGCCTGAGCGACTGGGGGTTACAAATGGCTCGGGACGAGTCTGGTAACCTATAAGCAACAAGTAAGTTGGAATTAAACCAAAGTCACTTGTAAATCTATACTTTAACTAACTTAGACTCTAACGCTTGTTTTGCGCTTACTGATTCTCTTAAGTCACTCGGGTACCCTCGGCTCCACCATTTTTAATAATTTAACCTTTACGAGTTTTAAGGCGATTCCTTCGCGAGTGTCTTACCAACTGCCTAACACACTTACCATAAATGTTTCATACATTAATTAACCCTTTTTGGTCTTTAACCTATGTTTCAAAGTAAGGCGAGGGGAAAAGTTTCGTTCGCGAAACGCCGTTACTTAAAACGGTCGTTTCTCCTAAACCGTGCATCGGAATCAAACGAACTACATATCAAAATGAAGCTCGTAACACGAGCTATCTAGACATGGCAATGGTCATAATCTAGCAGGGGGTTCTCGGGTCCTAATGTTATGCACAAAAACAGTCTAAAGAAAATCAGACGTTACGACGGCTATATTTACGCGATTTCCCAAATTTAAACCAATTCAAACAACCACAATTTCAACTCCAATTCACAACCCAATCAACCTCCATCTAAACTACATTACAACGGCCCCAAATCAACTCAATTTTAACATTCATACTTATGCCTAAGCTTGAATTTAACTATACTACATTCTTTTAACCAAAACAACAAGATTTACCATTCCATTTCAATACCACTTCAACCCAAACTCTAAACCACAAACATTAAGCTACAATATCACCATAATAATCAAAATCATCTTATTAAACATAGGAATCTAGGGTTTGGAGATGATATACCTTCCTTGAAGTGGTGGGAGTAGCTAGGAAGCCTTAAGAAGCTTTGAGAAGTCTTAGGGATGCTTGGATCTTAAAGGAAAACAAGAAAAATTTCAAGTTAAAAACTTGAAAACACTATTCATTGTCTTCTTCATTGATTTAATGAAGAAGATTGAGAAAGAATTGATGGCTTAAACTCATGATATAGCCCTAACTATGCATAAGGATGATTAGGGAATTAACTCACCAATTTAGGAAGCTTGGATCTTGAATTTTTTGAAATTTCTTGCCTTTAAAGATGAAAAAGCCGAGAGCAAATGAAGAACAATGCCTTGGTTTCTTTTTTGTTTTGATGAAGAATGAATTATTTGGCTTGGTTGATTTGGTTTTGTTTTGTTTTTGGTTAATTACCAATTTAACCTTGATTTTGTGTGGTTAATAATCCACCACATCTCCTTCCTTCCCATGTCATGCCTATGTCATGTTGTGATGTCATCTTTCCCTCCTTGTACTCTTCTCATTGGTTGGGTGACATCACTCTCTCTAATCCCTTTGATTAACTTCCTAATTATTTGCCTAATGACCGCTGATCTCTTATACGGTTCGCTTAACTTTCGTTTTCGTTTATCGTTTGAGGGATCATACCCGGGATCTTATTACTTGGGTTCCCTTAACCTTTCTCAATACATTATATTCCTTTTTATGATCCTCTCTTATAATCCTTTAATTTAAATCCTTCGTATCCTGTTACCTTATATTCAATTCTTTTCGTATCTAGTGGATTTCCGGGAAAAATCAAAGTGTTTGAATTTGGATTCTGACGATCTTTACATACACTTATATTCCATATAAAGTACTAATAAAATCTCAGAATATCCATATCAGAACCCCTACATAGTGTGGCATGAAAAGTTTTCTCATTCATCAAAAACACTATTCATAAGGGTTTCAAAAATTTCCAAAAATTGGGGTTATTACAGTCTCCCCTCCTTAAAAGGATTCCGTCCCGGAATCAGATAGAAAATGAATAGGGATACTCTCTTAGCATTACACTTTCTAATTCTCAAGTAAATTTTCCCACATTGTGGTTCTTCCATCAAACTCTGAATAGTTTGATAATCCTTCTCCTAAACACTTGTTCCTTTTTCAATCTATAACCCTTCCTGGTTACTCCATATAGGTTACGTCGGGTTACATGTTTATGTGCTCATATGCCCCTATTTGTCTGGCATCCGAATTACACTTCCTTAAGATTGATACGCGAAACACGTTATGACTTTCTACAGGTTCGGGGGTAGGGCTAGCTCGTAAGCTAACTTTCCAATCCGTCTTAATATCTCAAAGGTCCAATGTATCTTGGGCTTAGTTTTCCTTTCTTTCCGAATCTCACTAACCCCTTCCAAGGGAATACCTATAACAACACTAGGTCCCCTACTTCCCATTCCTTGTCCTTTTTTTGTCAAATCAACATACCTCTTATGTCCATCTTGGGTTACTACCAGCCGTCCTCTGATTAGATCTATTATATCCCAGGTCCTTTGGACTACTGCGGGTCCGAGCATCTTGCGCTCTACAACTTCATCCTAACATAAGGGAGATCGACATTGTCTTCCCTCAAAAATCTCATATGGCGATATCTCAATACTGACATATGATTTATTGTCATGAGAAAACTCAATCCGCGTTATGTGATCATTCCAATTTCTTTCAAGTCTATTGCACAGACTCTCATTATAGCTTTTGCTTCTCACTACCCATTCTTTTCCAGTTCGTAGTCGCTACTACCTTCCGTTTCTAATATTATACTGGTTATAATTCTGCTCGTTAGCGTTCTATAACCTTTTAATAACCACGTCAACCTTAGTATCACGAATGTGTTTCCATTCCGCATACTGCCACCACTTTATTACTCTTTTTTTTCAGTTGTTTCTATTTTCCAAAATTTGATCAATCATATAGAAGTAAAGGAATTTGTTGAGAGATCACTATGATCATGAACACTTGTTACATTGCATAGTTAGTACAGAAGGTGGCCAGCCTTTAGTACTTGACAAGCAATTAAACAATAGCTGGTATCCTACTCGGCTTCTATCACACAGATAGATAGTCATTCGGCAATACCTCCCATTCTGGAAGGGTTGTTCTTCTTAGTTATATGAAATGAAAAGAAGAGAAAAGAAAGAACTGAAGAGAATTGTATATATGAAAAAATATTGCCATAAAATATCTGGCTTGGAACTTACCTCTGAATTATAGAGGTTTGTCATAGGAGAACAAAACATATATGTATTTATATCAACATCAAGTATTATAGCATCGTATTTCACATGCCTAAATATTTATTATTCCACCCATCATTCTACGGACCCATGCTCTTCCTCGAGCTTATACTCAATCACCTATGAAACTCACTCGACATCGAAAATCGAATCTGGAATCTCATTTTATACATCATCGTTAATAGAATTCTATGCTTGCACCGCAACCTTCCTCGTATAGTAATACGACTCTCTATTGATAAGAAAAAATAATATTCAATAGGTAGATACTCTACTTAATTAGTCTATCAATGATAACTTATACACTATCACGACCCGATTAGTGGTACTCAATCTCAACACCCATTCCAATACAACTCTCACGGTTGTAATCAGCTCATTACTCGCAGAATCATTGCTGCCTTACTATGGTCCACCACTGACCTACTGTAGTCATTCATTCCAATCACAATTCATGAAGAACACTCCAAACTCTGACGTACTTTCATGACATGAAGTAGATAAAATTGCAGAAGAGTTTCAATCAAAGTAACGATAGCAGGTTAATACCATTCTTAATCATATGCCTTCGATAGAAGACTTAACTCAAAGGTTCGTTTAGTCCTTTTGAAATATGGTCCAGGCTCGTTCTCAAGATAGTACCTTATAAGATAGATAGCCCGCTCATGGCGATTA
The DNA here is from genome assembly GCF_009905375.1 of Apium graveolens. Classification (NCBI taxonomy): domain Eukaryota; kingdom Viridiplantae; phylum Streptophyta; class Magnoliopsida; order Apiales; family Apiaceae; genus Apium; species Apium graveolens. The sequence continues at coordinate 31,130,199 of NC_133652.1, forward strand.
CACGAATTAAACCTTTACCAACTACTATTACGGCTGGGTATTGCACAGTCATCAGAAGGAATGTCAATCTTCCAAACCATAATACAACCTTCATAGCTTCAACCATCATCACTGTATTCCTTTGGCACAAGCGCCTATAATTATCCTCTTACCTTTAAAGTGTCGGCCACCTCTTTGGCCTTTCCTGATAGTAAAATTTCCTTACAGTCAATGTCATTCTAACCACCTCCAAATAAATTTTCTACCTCATTTCAATCACAGCTTATGTGAAGATGTTTTCCTTAAAATCTGATGAGTAAAAAAAAATCACCATTTTTCCATAAGTTATTGCGTCAGTCTTTAGAGGTTAATCACTGTCATGACTGACTCTCAATCATAATTAGAACATCTTTTCTCTTAAGTACTAATTGCCCTGAACAATTTCGACCATTACTGGTTCGATCCATACCTTCTCGTGGTTTAACACGTGCCCCACTTGGCATCATTATAATTACGTCATATTTCCTTTATCAACATTTCTATTCTCGAGAATTTTGAATATTACCTTTCTCCTTGTAAAACTCTTAAGGTTATCCTTAAATCCTTCATCAGGTACACCCTAGGCACAGGGCATATCAAGATACCATTTATTAATACCAGAATCATAGTCTATATACTTCTGAAAAATTTCTCCACTGATCCTTAAAGGTCGTTATTACCTTAATCCTTTCCTAATTCATACTGTCAAAACTCATGATGTCCCTATTAAGGGTGAAATGCCATCCTTTATGCATTCCCCTTGGATTCGTTTTAAGTTACCGATGTTCTATCCTTAATTCCACCTTAAAAAAAATAATACATGCATCCTTCCATGGATAAATCAAGTCATATATCCCTGATAAGGGTGTCTTATTCAATCATTCCCACCTCGATAGTATATGCCTAATTTTCACAATAACATCTGTATTCAAGATGAGGTCAATCAATATGGCCTCCAAAAGATAACAACGGTTATCCGCTTTTCTTGCCTAATTTGGTAACGATAACAAGGATGTTCTGGAAGATATTGGTCGTGTTCAACGCAAACTTCTTCTTAATAATTCCTTATTTACCTTTGTTGTTTACCTCAACAGTCATCTCAATGTTGGGATATCTTTCATACCTGGCGTCTCCCTTTCTGGGTATCATGCCACCGGTCTTGCACTTTACATTCTTGAAGGTCCTTCCTTCATCCAATTTTCCTAATCTCTTACTTTCTTGTCTCTTTAGTCTATCCGCGTCTCATTATTTATCCTTCGAATTATCTCAAGGTTTTCTCGAATCCTCCCAACTTACAGGGGATAAAATATATGTATCTCTTATGCCCTCAACCATCAATTTTAACTCATGGTGAATCACCCTCATCCTGACAATTACATACTTTTCTATTTCTATTGCTACGAGTCTTTGGGGTTTCCTCATACCCAACTCCCTTATCATTCCTCAAAGTCTATTGCCTTTGTATTCCTTTCCACTTCAGTTTCTTTTTTTTTAATTATTTTTTTTATTTTCCTTTCTCTTATCATTATTTCATGAACCAACCCAACATAAGCATTGATTTCAAACATCCCGTCATTCTGGATTCGTGTCCTCAGAACGAATCTTGACAACTTTTACAACTTAGATTCATAATTCATCATACTCGTCTGCCTTTGTTCTGGCTCTAAAGCTTTTACTCTATCTTTATAACCTTGGGAAGTACTTTCCTGAAAATAATTGACTGAACTTAAATCAGTTTATTATAATCTCTTGCTCCGTGCCTTCCTTGGTCTTTCACCAGCGGGTGGTCTCTCTCTTAGGAGGGTAAGTGATAAAAACAGTCTTTTGTGATTCGTCAATCATTTAGAATCTCAAATGATTCCTATATTTCCTTTAGCCAGGCTCTTGCCTCGACTGGGTCAGCTTGTTCCTTGGAACTCTGAGAGCTTAGCGACTTAGAGGTCCTGAAAGAATTTCACACCACATTGTTTCCTCAAGGTGGTGGTTGGGAATAAAATATAAGTTCTGTTTAGACAGGTCCATGAATTTCCGTATAGGAGTATCATCTCGGGTCTCCTTATCTCGCTCGACTTTTGCTTTCTTAGTCTAGATATTTCTTCCTACTCCCCATAATTGGGGTCATCTTTTAATTTAAAATCTTCATTTTCCACTTTATTATATTCCGGGTTCTTTATATCTTAATTGCGACCTCCCTGATTATCACATTCAAGGTTTGCCCCTAATCTTATTCCTTGTGGGGGCATATTACTTGGAAAATTTTGAGAATCTCCGGATATTTGTCTTACTTACTTTGCTTAAGTCTTCCCCTCGTTTAGTCCTTGCACGATTGCAAATTATGAATTCTCAAGTTCGATAAACTTCATGACACTCTCTTAAGTGTTAATAGAGCAATTAACAATGTGATTTTATCACAAACAAACTGACCTGAACTGAAATTAACGAATATATACATAACCATTTGTTCGAGGGTACAACAACTGAACATATTAAAGAGGATTACATCATTTGAACTTATCGCTCCTATCCCAAAAGTACTACCATAGATAGTCATCTCATCATTAAAACTAATCATTCATAACTTAGGCTAATCATCCAAAAGCGGTGCTGCATGAAATTCTTGTCTGATTGCTCTGGCTCTGCACACTACCATGGATCAAGAAATGCGAGCACGCACGACATCCCTAACCTGCTCCATTAAAGCGGTGATGAGGTCTAGGATAGTTGCAAGTAGAGCTGGATCAATCTAACCCTCAAGATGGCCTCTAGCTATAACACGGGTGGTAGCCTCAATCCTTTCCATGCTATGAGCTAATCCTGCCGGAAGTACCCCACCCTCAATCCTCGGTGTAGTAAGTCGATCCAACAGATCACTCCTAACATTACGGGCCTCAGATAGGCCACCTAAAGTCATATGATAATTGGCAATAAGAGAAGCCTGAGTGGTAACATCTAGCAGTCCATGGGGTGCAGGTGGCGCAGACCCAGGAGATCCAAACGGATAACCAAGCACGGTATCAGGTGACAATGGTGCAGGAGATAAAGGTGGCATTTCCTCAGTATGTGCTGGGCTCTGTACAGGGGAGGGAACAGGAATTGGTGGAACCTCATGGATGTCTACAGAAACCTCTGGAAGAGGGTCTGATACTGGTATAATTGCAGTCGTGGAAGGCCCCACTCCTTCTACCCTCATTAACCTTTGTGCCCTTGGTAACTCTTCATCCTCTAGTGCCACCCTCGCGGCCATTCTTGCTCTGGTAGTCGCCCTGACTACGGTCATTAATTCCTCAGCGGTCCTCTCTTCATTCTCATCAGGATCCTCCATGAGATCCTCCTCAGCCACAATCCTTTCCGGAATAACATCCTCAACCGCAACATTCTCAATATGAATCTCATCCGGTCCCTCATTAGGGTACTCCATCGGATTCACAATTTGATCTCCAGCTTTTAATAAAACATCCTCATGCTGATGCTCCTGAACCTCAGGGTTCGGTGCCCTGCTGCCCTATACGAGAACGAACTATGTTACTATCACGATATTTATAAGGGTTCCCGTAAGGGTTTTAACTGTCAGTACTACATTAGGTAGCCCGACTATGAACTTGGCAAGAGTTCTTATTTATCTTAGTGTACTTATTATCTTAACGTCACTTCATCTCTGAGGTTTATAACGCTTAGCTCTGATACCACTTCTGTAACACCCCCAAATCCGGGGTCGGGGATCCGGGTTGTCACGAGTTTCATTTCCCTTAATAACACCCAATTCTAATAAATAATCAACTACTCTGTACTGTGACCCCACAATAAACACACACACCACAAGTTATAGTCTCAGAGATGAATATCCAAAAATAATCACAAGTCGTTTTATTCCACAATTATATGACAATGCACCTTAAACAGGTTTCTGAATAAATTTACATTTCTTTGCCATTATTACAATTCATGATATACATAAGTCTGGTACATTATTAGTTGAACACTTAGCCTATTGGTAATTTCTACCTCAGCTACAGCGGCCTCAACGCTTCCAGAAAGCTGCGGTACGTTTCCTATCCGCTTGCGAATTGGGAGCTTGGTCATGTTCATCTTATCTATCTGATGTTGTGTGATGAAAGAAGAAGCAAGGGTGAGCAGCAAGCCCACCAAAATAATATGTATAATGATTAACAATATATGAGCCTTCTCATAGTACTCATGAAAGTCTTGGTCAAAAGAAATGAACCAAGTTGATATCTTAATGCGATGAAGTCACAAAATATTCAGTATATATATACACATATACTTTTCAAAATATGGGAAGTCCTCTTCCATGCATAATACACACAGAGTTCCAGTGTATAACTGTATAAAAATATCGTTGCAAGGTGATCTCATATATCTAACCTTGTCTCAACGTTTTTCTGAAAATCTTTGTCATGCATAAGATAATCATTTACTAGATATAAGTTTAAAAGATGAAGTTACAAGATACTCCAATATACTTATATCTTTTCCAAATACTACTTGAACTACCACCGTTCAAGTTATAATTAGTTTCAAAAGTTCATCACACTGATGAGACTACAAGATAAGACTTGTATAGATTCAATCTTTGAAATATTTTGAAGGAAATGAAGTTATGATATACTTCATTAAGTCCCGATATATATATACACCTATATATATACATACGTTTCCTGAAAACCTCTGTCATGTAAAGTATGAACAGAATTGCAATATCCAATAAATTTGGAAAGGAAAGAATTTTGGCATAAACCTGATATCTTGCTGATCAGGCAAAGATACCAATAAGTAGTAGATGGACGAATTCCCCACTAGTCATCACCCTGGTCGCAATAGGACCTTATGCTGGACTGCCACTCAGCCACTTACGCATTTGATGGACTCCCACTGAGCCACTTACACTTTCATGGACACCCACTGAGCCCATGTTGCTTATGCCGACTTAATAGATGGACTTACTTCCCGAACCTTGGGTAAGTAATCAATTCATTTATTAAAACAGCAACCTCGTTGCGAATATAAAATACACCACAGAGCCGGATCCCTCAGGTTTTGAGCGAGTATTTAAATCCCCTTTAAAAGGAAGATCTTAAATATAAAAATGAGTTTTGGGATCCGCTCTAACCTTTAAAAATCATTTTGAAGACTCGAAAACACTTTAAAGAGTGTTTGGAGTAATGCTGATTTAATGAAGTAAATCAGTCCCAATATATTTAGAAAATGTTTGAATATTATTATTTAAATAATATTCTCATAAAGATAATCCTTATAAAAATAATCGAAGTAGAAGTATTAAAACTTATACTTGAAATGGATATTAAATAACCAAAGATATACTTATATAAAAGTACTATCTTTATTTGAATAATCGAAAATAAGTTTGATTATTGACACCTTATTCTTTAATGAAATAAAGAATATATTTCAGTAATAAGCGGAGTCGTAATACCTCGAATGAATATTATAAATAATATTCATAAAATAAAGGAGTCATACATCCTCGAATGAATATCCAATTAATATTCAATAATAATATAAAGGAGTCATAAGCCCTCGAATAATATTCGAAATAATATTCAATAAATAATATAAAGTTATCGAATAACCCTTATTCGATTAATAGTTTTGAAAACTATAACCATATATATATATAAATATATATATATATATACATATATACAAAATCTACTCGGGATCCTCGACTCCCGGTTTTTTAGAAAATGTTTTCACCTTTTGGGTCCCTATAATAAGGGTATATGCAAATTACCGCTATCCTCTAGCATAGGTATTATCAACTGAACCGACAGGTATATATATGGCAAGAATACGAAACAGGCATGCATATGTACCATATAACATGCTACAATCTATCACAACATTTGCTAATTAACCAACATGCATCTACTGCAAGATAATGCATATACACATATACATCACAACAACAGTATAACGGATAGAAAACTTGCCTGAGCGACTGGGGGTTACAAATGGCTCGGGACGAGTCTGGTAACCTATAAGCAACAAGTAAGTTGGAATTAAACCAAAGTCACTTGTAAATCTATACTTTAACTAACTTAGACTCTAACGCTTGTTTTGCGCTTACTGATTCTCTTAAGTCACTCGGGTACCCTCGGCTCCACCATTTTTAATAATTTAACCTTTACGAGTTTTAAGGCGATTCCTTCGCGAGTGTCTTACCAACTGCCTAACACACTTACCATAAATGTTTCATACATTAATTAACCCTTTTTGGTCTTTAACCTATGTTTCAAAGTAAGGCGAGGGGAAAAGTTTTGTTCGCGAAACGCCGTTACTTAAAACGGTCGTTTCTCCTAAACCGTGCATCGGAATCAAACGAACTACATATCAAAACGAAGCTCGTAACACGAGATATCTAGACATGGCAATGGTCATAATCTAGCAGGGGGTTCTCGGGTCCTAATGTTATGCACAAAAACAGTCTAAAGAAAATCAGACGTTACGACGGCTATGTTTACGCGATTTCCCAAATTTAAACCAATTCAAACAACCACAATTTCAACTCCAATTCACAACCCAATCAACCTCCATCTAAACTACATTACAACGGCCCCAAATCAACTCAATTTTAACATTCATACTTATGCCTAAGCTTGAATTTAACTATACTACATTCTTTTAACCAAAACAACAAGATTTACCATTCCATTTCAATACCACTTCAACCCAAACTCTAAACCACAAACATTAAGCTACAATATCACCATAATAATCAAAATCATCTTATTAAACATAGGAATCTAGGGTTTGGAGATGATATACCTTTCTTGAAGTGGTGGGAGTAGCTAGGAAGCCTTAAGAAGCTTTGAGAAGTCTTAGGGATGCTTGGATCTTAAAGGAAAACAAGAAAAATTTCAAGTTAAAAACTTGAAAACACTATTCATTGTCTTCTTCATTGATTTAATGAAGAAGATTGAGAAAGAATTGATGGCTTAAACTCATGATATAGCCCTAACTATGCATAAGGATGATTAGGGAATTAACTCACCAATTTAGGAAGCTTGGATCTTGAATTTTTTGAAATTTCTTGCCTTTAAAGATGAAAAAGCCGAGAGCAAATGAAGAACAATGCCTTGGTTTCTTTTTTGTTTTGATGAAGAATGAATTATTTGGCTTGGTTGATTTGGTTTTGTTTTGTTTTTGGTTAATTACCAATTTAACCTTGATTTTGTGTGGTTAATAATCCACCACATCTCCTTCCTTCCCATGTCATGCCTATGTCATGTTGTGATGTCATCTTTCCCTCCTTGTCCTCTTCTCATTGGTTGGGTGACATCACTCTCTCTAATCCCTTTGATTAACTTCCTAATTGTTTGCCTAATGACCGCTGATCTCTTATACGGTTCGCTTAACTTTCGTTTTCGTTTATCGTTTGAGGGATCATACCCGGGATCTTATTACTTGGGTTCCCTTAACCTTTCTCAATACATTATATTCCTTTTTATGACCCTCTCTTATAATCCTTTAATTTAAATCCTTCGTATCCTGTTACCTTATATTCAATTCTTTTCGTATCTAGTGGATTTCCGGGAAAAATCAAAGTGTTTGAATTTGGATTCTGACGATCTTTACATACACTTATATTCCATATAAAGTACTAATAAAATCTCAGAATATCCATATCAGAACCCCTACATAGTGTGGCATGAAAAGTTTTCTCATTCAGCAAAAACACTATTCATAAGGGTTTCAAAAATTTCCAAAAATTGGGGTTATTACAGTCTCCCCTCCTTAAAAGGATTCCGTCCCGGAATCAGATAGAAAATGAATAGGGATACTCTCTTAGCATTACACTTTCTAATTCTCAAGTAAATTTTCCCACATTGTGGTTCTTCCATCAAACTCTGAATAGTTTGATAATCCTTCTCCTAAGCACTTGTTCCTTTTTCAATCTATAACCCTTCCTGGTTACTCCATATAGGTTACGTCGGGTTACATGTTTATGTGCTCATATGCCCCTATTTGTCTGGCATCCGAATTACACTTCCTTAAGATTGATACGCGAAACACGTTATGACTTGCTACAGGTTCGGGGGTAGGGCTAGCTCGTAAGCTAACTTTCCAATCCGTCTTAATATCTCAAAGGTCCAATGTATCTTGGGCTTAGTTTTCCTTTCTTTCCGAATCTCATTAACCCCTTCCAAGGGAATACCTATAACAACACTAGGTCCCCTACTTCCCATTCCTTGTCCTTTTTTTGTCAAATCAACATACCTCTTATGTCCATCTTGGGTTACTACCAGCCGTCCTCTGATTAGATCTATTATATCCCTGGTCCTTTGGACTACTGCGGGTCCGAGCATCTTGCGCTCTACAACTTCATCCTAACATAAGGGAGATCGACATTGTCTTCCCTCAAAAATCTCATATGGCGATATCTCAATACTGACATATGATTTATTGTCATGAGAAAACTCAATCCGCGTTATGTGATCATTCCAATTTCTTTCAAGTCTATTGCACAGACTCTCATTATAGCTTTTGCTTCTCACTACCCATTCTTTTCCAGTTCGTAGTCGCTACTACCTTCCGTTTCTAATATTATACTGGTTATAATTCTGCTCGTTAGCGTTCTATAACCTTTTAATAACCACGTCAACCTTAGTATCACGAATGTGTTTCCATTCCGCATACTGCCACCACTTTATTACTCTTTTTTTCAGTTGTTTCTATTTTCCAAAATTTGATCAATCATATAGAAGTAAAGGAATTTGTTGAGAGATCACTATGATCATGAACACTTGTTACATTGCATAGTTAGTACAGAAGGTGGCCAGCCTTTAGTACTTGACAAGCAATTAAACAATAGCTGGTATCCTACTCGGCTTCTATCACACAGATAGATAGTCATTCGGCAATACCTCCCATTCTGGAAGGGTTGTTCTTCTTAGTTATATGAAATGAAAAGAAGAGAAAAGAAAGAACTGAAGAGAATTGTATATATGAAAAAATATTGCCATAAAATATCTGGCTTGGAACCTACCTCTGAATTATAGAGGTTTGTCATAGGAGAACAAAACATATATGTATTTATATCAACATCAAGTATTATAGCATCGTATTTCACATGCCTAAATATTTATTATTCCACCCATCATTCTACGGACCCATGCTCTTCCTCGAGCTTGTACTCAATCACCTATGAAACACACTCGACATCGAAAATCAAATCTGGAATCTCATTTTATACATCATCGTTAATAGAATTCTATGCTTGCACCGCAACCTTCCTCGTATAGTAATACGACTCTCTATTGATAAGAAAAAATAATATTCAATAGGTAGATACTCTATTTAATTAGTCTATCAATGATAACTTATACACTATCACGACCCGATTAGTGGTACTCAATCTCAACACCCATTCCAATACAACTCTCACGGTTGTAATCAGCTCATTACTCGCAGAATCATTGCTGCCTTACTATGGTCCACCACTGACCTACTGTAGTCATTCATTCCAATCACAATTCATGAAGAACACTCTAAACTCTGACGTACTTTCATGACATGAAGTAGATAAAATTGCAGAAAAGTTTCAATCAAAGTAACGATAGCAGGTTAATACCATTCTTAATCATATGCCTTCGATAGAAGACTTAACTCAAAGGTTCGTTTAGTCCTTTTGAAACATGGTCCAGGCTCGTTCTCAAGATAGTACCTTCTAAGATAGATAGCCCGCTCATGGCGATTACACGAATTAAACCTTTACCAACTACTATTACGGCTGGGTATTGCACAGTCATCAGAAGGAATGTCAATCTTCCAAACCATAATACAACCTTCATAGCTTCAACCATCATCACTGTATTCCTTTGGCACAAGCACCTATAATTATCCTCTTACCTTTAAAGTGTCGGCCACCTCTTTGGCCTTTCCTGATAGTAAAATTTCCTTACAGTCAATGTCATTTTAACCACCTCCAAATAAATTTTCTACCTCATTTCAATCACAGCTTATGTGAAGATGTTTTCCTTAAAATCTGATGAGTAAAAAAAAATCACCATTTTTCCATAAGTTATTGCATCAGTCTTTAGAGGTTAATCACTGTCATGACTGACTCTCAATCATAATTAGAACATCTTTTCTCTTAAGTACTAATTGCCCTGAACAATTTCGACCATTACTGGTTCGATCCATACCTTCTCGTGGTTTAACACGTGCCCCACTTGGCATCATTATAATTACGTCATATTTCCTTTATCAACATTTCTATTCTCGAGAATTTTGAATATTACCTTTCTCCTTGTAAAACTCTTAAGGTTATCCTTAAATCCTTCATCAGGTACACCCTAGGCACAGGGCATATCAAGATACCATTTATTAATACCAGAATCATAGTCTATATACTTCTGAAAAATTTCTCCACTGATCCTTAAAGGTCGTTATTACCTTAATCCTTTCCTAATTCATACTGTTAAAACTCATGATGTCCCTATTAAGGGTGAAATGCCATCCTTTATGCATTCCCCTAGGATTCGTTTTAAGTTACAGATGTTCTATCCTTAATTCCACCTTAAAAAAAATAATACATGCATCCTTCCATGGATAAATCAAGTCATATATCCCTGATAAGGGTGTCTTATTCAATCATTCCCACCTCGATAGTATATGCCTAATTTTCACAATAATATCTGTATTCAAGATGAGGTCAATCAATATGGCCTCCAAAAGATAACAACGGTTATCCACTTTTCTTGCCTAATTTGGTAACGATAACAAGGATGTTCTGGAAGATATTGGTCGTGTTCAACGTGAACTTCTTCTTAATAATTCCTTATTTACCTTTGTTGTTTACCTCAACAGTCATCTCAATATTGGGATATCTTTCATACCTGGCGTCTCCCTTTCTGGGTATCATGCCACCGGTCTTGCACTTTACATTCTTGAAGGTCCTTCCTTCATCCAATTTTCCTAATCTCTTACTTTCTTGTCTCTTTAGTCTATCCGCGTCTCATTATTTATCCTTCGAATTATCTCAGGGTTTTCTCGAATCCTCCCAACTTACAGGGGATAAAATATATGTATCTCTTATGCCCTCAACCATCAATTTTAACTCATGGTGAATCACCCTCATCCTGACGATTACATACTTTTCTATTTCTATTGCTACGAGTCTTTGGGGTTTCCTCATACCCAACTTCCTTATCATTCCTCAAACTCTATTGCCTTTGTATTCCTTTCCACTTCAGTTTCTTTTTTTTTTATTTTTTTTATTTTCCTTTCTCTTATCATTATTTCATGAACCAACCCAACATAAGCATCGATTTCAAACATCCCGTCATTCTGGATTCGTGTCCTCAGAACGAATCTTGACAACTTTTACAACTTAGATTCATAATTCATCATACTCGTCTGCCTTTGTTCTGGCTCTAAAGCTTTTACTCTATCTCTATAACCTTGGGAAGTACTTTCCTGAAAATAATTGACTGAACTTAAATCAGTTTATTATAATCTCTTGCTCCGTGCCTTCCTTGGTCTTTCACCAGCGGGTGGTCTCTCTCTTAGGAGGGTAAGTGATAAAAACAGTCTTTTGTGATTCGTCAATCATTTAGAATCTCAAATGATTCCTATATTTCCTTTAGCCAGGCTCTTGCCTCGACTGGGTCAGCTTGTTCCTTGGAACTCTGAGAGCTTAGCGACTTAGAGGTCCTGAAAGAATTTCACACCACATTGTTTCCTCAAGGTGGTGGTTGGGAATAAAATATAAGTTCTGTTTAGACAGGTCCATGAATTTCCGTATAGGAGTATCGTCTCGGGTCTCCTTATCTCGCTCGACTTTTGCTTTCTTAGTCTAGATATTTCTTCCTACTCCCCATAATTGGGGTCATCTTTTAATTTAAAATCTTCATTTTCCACTTTATTATATTCCGGGTTCTTTATATCTTAATTGCGACCTCCCTGATTATCACATTCAAGGTTTGCCCCTAATCTTATTCCTTGTGGGGGCATATTACTTGGAAAATTTTGAGAATCTCCGGATATTTGTCTTACTTACTTTGCTTAAGTCTTCCCCTCGTTTAGTCCTTGCACGATTGCAAATTATGAATTCTCAAGTTCGATAAACTTCATGACACTCTCTTAAGTGTTAATAGAGCAATTAACAATGTGATTTTATCACAAACAAACTGATCTGAACTGAAATTAACGAATATATACATAACCATTTGTTCGAGGGTACAACAACTGAACATATTAAAGAGGATTACATCATTTGAACTTATCGCTCCTATCCCAAAAGTACCACCATAGATAGTCATCTCGTCATTAAAACTAATCATTCATAACTTAGGCTAATCCTCCAAAAGCGGTGCTGCATAAAATTCTTGTCTGATTGCTCTGGCTCTGCACACTACCATGGATCAAGAAATGCGAGCACGCACGACATCCCTAACCTGCTCCATTAAAGCGGTGATGAGGTCTAGGATAGTTGCAAGTAGAGCTGGATCAATCTGACCCTCAAGATGGCCTCTAGCTATAACACGGGTGGTAGCCTCAATCCTTTCCATGCTATGAGCTAATCCTGCCGGAAGTACCCCACCCTCAATCCTCGGTATAGTAAGTCGATCCAACAGATCACTCCTAACATTACGGGCCTCAGATAGGCCACCCAAAGTCATATGATAATTGGCAATAAGAGAAGCCTGAGTGGTAGCATCTAGCAGTCCATGGGGTGCAGGTGGCGCAGACCCAGGAGATCCAAACGGATAACCAAGCACGGTATCAGGTGATAATGGTGCAGGAGATAAAGGTGGCATTTCCTCAGTATGTGCTGGGCTCTGTACAGGGGAGGGAACAGGAATTGGTGGAACCTCATGGATGTCTACAGAAACCTCTGGAAGAGGGTCTGATACTGGTATAATTGGGGTCATGGAAGGCCCCACTCCTTCTGCCCTCATTAACCTTTGTGCCCTTGGTAACTCTTCATCCTCTAGTGCCACCCTCGCGGCCATTCTTGCTCTGGTAGTCGCCCTGACTACGGTCATCAATTCCTCAACGGTCCTCTCTTCATTCTCATCAGGATCCTCCATGAGATCCTCCTCAGCCACAATCCTTTCCGGAATAACATCCTCAACCGCAACATTCTCAATATGAATCTCATCCGGTCCCTCATTAGGGTACTCCATCGGATTCACAATTTGATCTCCAGCTTTTAATAAAACATCCTCATGCTGATGCTCCTGAACCTCAGGGTTCGGTGCCCTGCTGCCCTATACGAGAACGAACTATGTTACTATCACGATATTTATAAGGGTTCCCGTAAGGGTTTTAACTGTCAGTACTACATTAGGTAGCCCGACTATGAACTTGGCAAGAGTTCTTATTTATCTTAGTGTACTTATTATCTTAACGTCACTTCATCTCTGAGGTTTATAACGCTTAGCTCTGATACCACTTCTGTAACACCCCCAAATCCGGGGTCGGGGATCCGGGTTGTCACGAGTTCCATTTCCCTTAATAACACCCAATTCTAATAAATAATCAACTACTCTGTACTGTGACCCCACAATAAACACACACACCACAAGTTATAGTCTCAGAGATGAATATCCAAAAATAATCACAAGTCGTTTTATTCCACAATTATATGACAATGCACCTTAAACAGGTTTCTGAATAAATTTACATTTCTTTGCCATTATTACAATTCATGATATACATAAGTCTGGTACATTATTAGTTGAACACTTAGCCTATTGGTAATTTCTACGTCAGCTACAGCGGCCTCAACGCTTCCAGAAAGCTGCGATACATTTCCTATCCGCTTGCGAATTGGGAGCTTGGTCATGTTCATCTTATCTATCTGATGTTGTGTGATGAAAGAAGAAGCAAGGGTGAGCAGCAAGCCCACCAAAATAATATGTATAATGATTAACAATATATGAGCCTTCTCATAGTACTCATGAAAGTCCTGGTCAAAAGAAATGAACCAAGTTGATATCTTAATGCGATGAAGTCGCAAAATATTCAGTATATATATATACATATACTTTTCAAAATATGGGAAGTCCTCTTCCATGCATAATACACACAGAGTTCCAGTGTATAACTGTATAAAAATATCGTTGCAAGGTGATCTCATATATCTAACCTTGTCTCAACGTTTTTCTGAAAATCTTTGTCATGCATAAGATAATCATTTACTAGATATAAGTTTAAAAGATGAAGTTACAAGATACTCCAATATACTTATATCTTTTCCAAATACTACTTGAACTACCACCGTTCAAGTTATAATTAGTTTCAAAAGTTCATCACACTGATGAGACTACAAGATAAGACTTGTATAGATTCAATCTTTGAAATATTTTGAAGGAAATGAAGTTATGATATACTTCATTAAGTCCCGATATATATACACCTATATATATATATATACATACGTTTCCTGAAAACCTCTGTCATGTAAAGTATGAACAGAATTGCAATATCCAATAAATTTGGAAAGGAAAGAATTTTGGCATAAACCTGATATCTTGCTGATCAGGCAAAGATACCAATAAGTAACCTTTTCTACTAGTAGATGGACGAATTCCCCACTGGTCATCACCCTGGTCGCAATAGGACCTTATGCTGGACTGCCACTCAGCCACTTACGCATTTGATGGACTCCCACTGAGCCACTTACACTTTCATGGACACCCACTGAGCCCATGTTGCTTATGCCGACTTAATAGATGGACTTCCTTCCCGAACCTTGGGTAAGTAATCAATTCATTTATCAAAACAGCAACCTCGTTGCGAATATAAAATACACCACAGAGCCGGATCCCTCAGGTTTTGAGCGAGTATTTAAATCCCCTTTAAAAGGAAGATCTTAAATATAAAAATGAGTTTTGGGATCCGCTCTAACCTTTAAAAATCATTTTGAAGACTCGAAAATACTTTAAAGAGTGTTTGGAGTAATGCTGATTTAATGAAGTAAATCAGTCCCAATATATTTAGAAAATGTCTGAATATTATTATTTAAATAATATTCTCATAAAGATAATCCTTATAAAAATAATCGAAGTAGAAGTATTAAAACTTATACTTGAAATGGATATTAAATAACCAAAGATATACTTATATAAAAGTACTATCTTTATTTGAATAATCGAAAATAAGTTTGATTATTGACACCTTATTCTTTAATGAAATAAAGAATATATTTCAGTAATAAGCGGAGTCGTAATACCTCGAATGAATATTATAAATAATATTCATAAAATAAAGGAGTCATACATCCTCGAATGAATATCCAAGTAATATTCAATAATAATATAAAGGAGTCATAAGCCCTCGAATAATATTCGAAATAATATTCAATAAATAATATAAAGTTATCGAATAACCCTTATTCGATTAATAGTTTTGAAAACTATAACCATATATATATATAAATAAATATATATATATATATACATATATACAAAATCTACTCGGGATCCTCGACTCCCAGTTTTTTAGAAAATGTTTTCACCTTTTGGGTCCCTATAATAAGGGTATATGCAAATTACCGCTATCCTCTAGCATAGGTATTATCAACTGAACCGACAGGTATATATATGGCAAAAATATGAAACAGGCATGCATATGTACCATATAACATGCTACAATCTATCGCAACATTTGCTAATTAACCAACATGCATCTACTGCAAGATAATGCATATACACATATACATCACAACAACAGTATAACGGATAGAAAACTTGCCTGAGCGACTGGGGGTTACAAATGGCTCGGGACGAGTCTGGTAACCTATAAGCAACAAGTAAGTTGGAATTAAACCAAAGTCACTTGTAAATCTATACTTTAACTAACTTAGACTCTATCGCTTGTTTTGCGCTTACTGATTCTCTTAAGTCACTCGGGTACCCTCGGCTCCACCATATTTAATAATTTAACCTTTACGAGTTTTAAGGCGATTCCTTCGCGAGTGTCTTACCAACTGCCTAACACACTTACCATAAATGTTTCATACATTAATTAACCCTTTTTGGTCTTTAACCTATGTTTCAAAGTAAGGCGAGGGGAAAAGTTTCGTTCGCGAAACGCCGTTACTTGAAACGGTCGTTTCTCCTAAACCGTGCATCGGAATCGAACGAACTACATATCAAAACGAAGCTCGTAACACGAGCTATCTAGAAATGGCAATGGTCATAATCTAGCAGGGGGTTCTCGGGTCCTAATGTTATGCACAAAAACAGTCTAAAGAAAATCGGACGTTACGACGGCTATGTTTACGCGATTTCCCAAATTTAAATCAATTCAAACAACCACAATTTCAACTCCAATTTACAACCCAATCAACCTCCATCTAAACTACATTACAACGGCCCCAAATCAACTCAATTTTAACATTCATACTTATGCCTAAGCTTGAATTTAACTATACTACATTCTTTTAACCAAAACAACAAGATATACCATTCCATTTCAATACCACTTCAACCCAAACTCTAAACCACAAACATTAAGCTACAATATCACCATAATAATCAAAATCATCTTATTAAACATAGGAATCTAGGGTTTGGAGATGATATACCTTCCTTGAAGTGGTGGGAGTAGTTAGGAAGCCTTAAGAAGCTTTGAGAAGTCTTTGGGATGCTTGGATCTTAAAGGAAAACAAGAAAAATTTCAAGTTAAAAACTTGAAAACACTATTCATTGTCTTCTTCATTGATTTAATGAAGAAGATTGAGAAAGAATTGATGGCTTAAACTCATGATATAGCCCTAACTATGCATAAGGATGATTAGGGAATTAACTCACCAATTTAGGAAGCTTGGATCTTGAATTTTTTGAAATTTCTTGCCTTTAAAGATGAAAAAGCCGAGAGCAAATGAAGAACAATGCCTTTGTTTCTTTTTTGTTTTGATGAAGAATGAATTATTTGACTTGGTTGATTTGGTTTTGTTTTGTTTTTGGTTAATTACCAATTTAACCTTGATTTTGTGTGGTTAATAATCCACCACATCTCCTTCCTTCCCATGTCATGCCTATGTCATGTTGTGATGTCATCTTTCCCTCCTTGTCCTCTTCTCATTGGTTGGGTGACATCACTCTCTCTAATCCCTTTGATTAACTTCCTAATTGTTTGCCTAATGATCGCTGATCTGTTATACGATTCGCTTAACTTTCGTTTTCGTTTATCGTTTGAGGGATCATACCAGGGATCTTATTACTTGGGTTCCCTTAACCTTTCTCAATACATTATATTCCTTTTTATGATCCTCTCTTATAATCCTTTAATTTAAATCCTTCGTATCCTGTTACCTTATATTCAATTCTTTTCGTATCTAGTGGATTTCCGGGAAAAATCAAAGTGTTTGAATTTGGATTCTGACGATCTTTACATACACTTATATCCCATATAAAGTACTAATAAAATCTCAGAATATCCATATCAGAACCCCTACATAGTGTGGCATGAAAAGTTTTCTCATTCAGCAAAAACACTATTCATAAGGGTTTCAAAAATTTCCAAAAATTGGGGTTATTACACTAAAACAAAAGAAGATATGCATGGAAAGAGTTAGAAGACTGGAAGACTTGTAGAAGATATTTGATTGATATATTTTAGGAGACAGAATTATATTCCATATCAATTAGAAGTTATCTTGTAACTGTGTACTATATAAACACAGACTTAGAATTTACACTATATGTGTTATCATTATCGAGAAGATTATACATTGTAACCTAGCAGCTCTTAGTGATATTTGTTCATCACTGAGAGAGAACAACAGTTCTTATTGTAACAGAGTTTATTCAATATACTTGATCTTTGTTACATACTTGTGTTAAATCGATTTGATTATAAAAATACTGTATTCAACCCCCTTTTACAGTGTTGTATGACCTAACAATTGGTATCAGAGCTTATCTGTTAACACATATACAGTAAAGATCCAAACAATCATGTCTGAAGAAGCACAAACTCCAACCAAGCCCACCAAAACTGAAGAAACTCAAAAGACTCAAACCCACAGTCGATATGAGACTATTAGGGTTCCCATACTGAGACCTTTTGAGTATCCCATATGGAAAGTGAAGATGGCTATATTTCTGGAAGCTACGGATTCAGAATACCTTGACAGAATTAATGAAGGACCACATAAGTCTACCAAGCTCTCTGTTGTAGTTGCTGATCAACCAGCAAAGACCATACCAAAGGAGAAAGGTGAGTACACAGCTGAAAACATCTCATCTATTGCCAAGGATGCAAGGGTAAGGCATTTGTCGCATAGTGCCATTGATAATGTCATGTCAAACAGGGTAATAAATTGCAAAACTGTAAAGGAGATATGGGATGCTTTGGAGACAAGATGCCATGGAACTGATGCAATCAAGAAGAACAGGAGGACTATACTCACTCAAGAGTATGAGCACTTTGACTCAAAAGTTGATGAGTCATTAACTGATTTATATGACAGGTTTGCCAAATTCTTGAATGATCTGTAACTGGTGGACAAGGAATATGATCTTGAAGATTCAAATCTTAAATTCCTTTTAGCTCTTCCTAAAAATTTAGATTTGAAGTATACAACCATAAGAGACAACTATGACCTTACTGAAACTACTCTTGATGAAATTTATGGTATGCTCAAGACTTATGAACTTGAGATGGATCAAAGGAGCAAGAGGCATGGAAGAAAGTTAAGGACAGTTGCTCTTAAGGCTAAGAAGGAATCTCCTAAAATGGCTGCCTCAAAAAGGGGCAAAGGAAAGGCTCTCATTATAAAGTCTGATTCAGAGTCATCATATTCTGATGATGATGATTCAGAAGCTGAAAGTTTACCTGAGATGGATGCTGATGAAGAGATGATGAAATTGTGTGCTCTTATGGTGCAGGGTATCACAAAGATAGCCTATAGGAAATTCAGAAAAGGAAAGAAGTTTTTCAGGAAAAGTGGAAGTTCTGATAAGAAAGGGTTTAGAAAGTCTGAAGGCAAGGGAGGAAAGTCTGACAGAAGAGATAACTCAAATGTCAAATGCTACAACTGTGGTGAAAGAGGCCACATATCTCAGCATATACATTTTTGTAGCACTTTTGAATTTCTGCTTTATTACAGTTTATATATTTGTCAAGTGTTTTGTTATCATCAAGCTAAACCCAAATTTATGCCTACAGTTCTAGTAGACATAAATAGGGGGAGATTGTTAGGAATATGTGTATTAGTTTGATGATAAGTTAAACAAAACACTTAAGTAGAAATCTAGTGTTTGTAGCCTCAACGGATAAGACCATCTTGGCTATCCGTTGAAGGAGTAGCTTTACTTAGCAATAAGTTTAGTATTGTAGCACATTTCATTCTCTGGTTTCAAGTTGTAATTCTTAGATCTTGTAGGAAATTATCAATCATGTTGACTACTAATGGATATACAAATAGGAGGGCTAATTGTAAATATTTCATGCCTTGTAATTTTGTATAAGTGAAGAAGTATCAACGGATATTGAAGACCTTCAACGGATAAGAAACAAAGCTTCAACGGATGTCTCTAATGCTTCAACGGATAATATCCATCAACGGATAAGTGCTTCAACGGATAAAGACTTTAACTGATAATGCATCAACGGATAAAGCTTTAACGGATAAAGCCTCAACGGATAAGGCATCAACGGATGAAAGCTTCAACGGATGCTTAGTTCATTAGCAGTTGATAGTGACAATTCACAAGCTGACAGAGGCACATGGGTTGACAGAGACAAACTGGAATGTGGAAGCCTCTAGGAGGAATCAAGAAAATACAGCATTTCCATTCTGATGCAAACAAGGAAGTATTCAAAGATTCACAGATTATCCTAGATTGCATTGGATAGAGAAATGAAGAAGAAACATGTGAAGAATCTTTTCAATTGTATTTTACAGTTTTGTCTTCACTTGTAAACTTGGTGGTATATGAACCAAGTAGCAGCTAGTAATTAGATAAGAATTTTCCTGAGCTGTTTAGAAATATCCAGAGAGAAAATTATCTAGTTTGTACTAGGAAGCAACTGTGATTTAATTCTTTGAATCACAAATTTTCTGAAATAACACATCTCTGGTGGAACAACAAATCCACCAGAAAAGTTTTAAGTTCTTTGTGTTCTTTACATTTGTGTTTGAATATATATCTGTCTGTATCAGCTTCAAGCAATTCACACACATTTGTTCACTTAAACACTTAGCCTTAGAAACTACTCAAAACTTGAAAAAGTTTTGAGATTTACATTCAACCCCCCTTCTGTAAATCTCATTGTTAGTCTACTGGGAATAACAATTGGTATCAGAGCAAGCTCTTAACATACAAAGAGTTTAAAGATCTATTCTGCTAACATCATGAGTAAGAAGGATATTGGAGTAAAGATTCCAATCCTGGAAAGAGATAACTACCATCACTGGAAGGTGAAGATGCACTTACATCTTCTCCTCAAGATGAAAGCTACATCAACTGCATTGAAAATGGTCCTCACATCCCACACAAGGTGGCCACAACTGCTACTGCAACAGTTGCTGTTGGACAGTCTATTCCCAAGCCAAAGGCAGAATGGACTGTTGAAGATATTGAAGAGGTCCACAAGGACAAGAAAGCCATGAACATTATGTTTAATGGTCTGGATCAAGATATGTTTTACAATGTCATCAACAGCCAAACTGCTAAGGAAATTTGGGATACTGTGCAGCTTATCTGTGAAGGCACTGAGCAAGTTAGAGAAAACAAAATGCAGCTTCTCATTCAACAGTATGAATATTTTCACTTTGAAGAAGGAGAATCATTGAATGATACCTTCAACAGATTTCAGAAACTGTTGAATGGATTGAAGCTGTATGGGAGAGTGTACCAAGTCAAGGACTCCAATTTAAAATTTCTAAGGTCTCTACCTAAGGAATGGAAGCCCATGACTGTTTCTCTAAGAAATTCTCAAGATTATAAGGACTTCACACTTGAAAGATTATATGGAATTTTGAAGACTTATGAACTTTAGATGGAGCAAGATGAGCTGTTGGAAAAGGGAAAGAGAAAAGGAGGATCAGTTGCACTTGTAGCTGACAGTGAGAAGGTTGAAGCCAGGAATGAAGAAAAGACAATGCCAAGTCTCAAAATTGGCACAAGCAAATCAGAATCAAGCAAGGGTAAAGAGCAAGTAGCTGAGGATGAAGACAATTCCAATCAGGATGACTCTGATGATATTGATGAATATCTGGCTTTTCTGTCCAGGAGGTTTGTAAAGATGAAGTTCAGGAAAAATACAAAATTCACTAAGCCAAACAAAAACATGGTGGACAAATCCAAGTTCAAATGTTATAACTGTGGTATGAGTGGACACTTTGCAAGTGAGTGTAGGAAGCCAATCTCTAATAAAAAGAAATTTGAGCAAGTTGATTACAAAAAGAAGTATTTTGATTTGCTCAAACAAAAGGAAAGAGCTTTTCTCACTCAAGATGATTGGGCAGCAGATGGGGTCAATGAAGATGATGATGTGGAATATGTCAACCTAGCCCTGATGGCTAGTTCTGATAAAAATGAAACTAGTTCATCAAGCAACCAGGTAATTAATACTGATCTCTCTCAGCTTTCTAAACATGAATGCAATGAAGCCATAAATGATATATCCAATGAATTATATCATTTGCGTGTTTCCCTTAAATCACTAGCTAAAGAAAACACTAGGATCAAAGAGAATAATGTATTTTTAAGTGATATGAATGTTGTGTTAGAGAATCAGGTAATTGAGCTTGAAAAGATTAAACTTAAATGCTTGACTGTTGAGAGTGAACTAAAAGAAGCTGTTAAGAAAGTAGAAATTCTTTCTAAACAGTTAGAAAGTGAGCAAGAGGTAATCAAGGCCTGGAAAACATCTAGGGATGTTAGTGTTCAAATTGCCAAGGTTCAGGAATTGAATCATTCTGTGAGGATGCCTGGAAGAAGAACAAAAAGGAGTTAGAATTAACTGATGGATTGTCAACGGATGTGAAATCAACGGATGATGAAAGTTATCCGTTGAAGGAAGAAAAGGAGCATCCGTTGAAGGCTCATCAATTAAAACAGGCAAGTAATTTTAAAAATAAAAACCTTAATAAGAAGAATGATTCAACTCTCAAGAACTTTATCAAAGAAGGAGCTAGCACATCCAAAGATTCCAGTAAGGTGAATATAGGACACATGACTTTGGATCAGCTGAAAAATAGGCTTAAGTTGGTTGAGGATAAGAAGGAAATTAAAAGAAAATCTAAAAGAAATGGGAAGATAGGGATTAATAAATATAACAATTACACACCTGATAGGTATGCTCCTAGAAAAAGCTGTGTGCATTGTAAAAGTGTTAATCACCTATCTGATAATTGCAAATCTGTTAAAAATGCTCCCATGCCTTCAAATCCCTCCATGCCTAACATGTCTATGTCACCTCTGCATGCTATGCCTGTTATGTCTCATCAGAATCCCCATGCACATTTTGCAAACATGCCATATATTAAATCCTTATTTTACTGCATTTAGTATGCCTCAAATGCCATACAATATGTCTATGTGGAATAACATGTTTGCACAATCTATGCCTTATCAAATTCAATCAAATGTGCTAAGTGATTCTGTGACTAACCCTACACTTCAACCAACTACATCTGAGATCAAGGTTGACCCAAAGCTACCTAAGTCAAAAGATGCAGGAGGAATGAAGTCTAGGAAAAAGACTAACAAGGCTGGACCCAAGGAAACTTGGGTACCAAAATCAACTTGATTGATTTTGTTGTGTGTAGGGAAAAAGAAGGAATCTATGGTACTTGGACAGTGGCTGTTCAAGACACATGACAGGAGATTTCACCCTGCTCACAGAGTTTAAGGAGAGAGCTGGCCCTAGCATAACCTTTGGAGATGACAGCAAAGAATTCACTATGGGATATGGCTTGATTTCAAAAGAAAATTTCATCATTGATGAAGTTGCATTGGTTGATGGTCTCAAACATAACTTATTGAGCATCAGTCTACTATGTGACAGAGGGAATACTGTTTCCTTCAATTCTGAAGCCTGTATTGTCACAAGTAAGAAGGACAATAAAGTGGTTCTAACTGGAGTTAGAAAAGGAAATGTGTACCTAGCTGACTTCAACTCTACATATGCAGAATCCATTACTTGTCTTTTCAGCAAAGCAAGTGCAGTTGAAAGTTGGCTATGGCACAAGAAGCTATCCCATTTAAATTTCAAGACAATGAATGATCTAGTCAAAAAGGACTTAGTTAGAGGAATGCCTCTAGTGGAATTCACAAGGGATGGACTGTGTGATGCTTGTCAGAAAGGAAAGCAAAAGAAAGTATCATTCAGTAAGAAGCTTGAATCTGCAATTGATGAACCATTACAACTGCTACACATGGATCTTTTTGGACCAGTCAATGTATTGTCAATTTCAAGGAAAAGATATTGCCTAGTGATTGTAGATGATTTCTCAAAGTTTTCATGGGTCTATTTTCTTGGATCAAAGGATGAAGCTAGTGAAATCATTATCAATCATATCAAGCAAGTCAACAATCATCCTGATTTCAAAGTAAGGAATATTAGGAGTGACAATGGAACTGAGTTCAAGAATTCAACCATGAAGTTGTTCTGTGAAGAAAATGGGATCATGCATGAGTACTCAGCTCCAAGGACTCCACAACAAAATGTTGTGGTGGAAAGGAAGAACAGATCACTAATTGAAGCTGCAAGGACAATGCTTGAAGAGTCAAAACTCCCAACTTACTTTTGGGCTGAGGCTGTTAACTGTGCATGTTACACTCAGAATATTTCTCTAATCAATCAGGCAAAAGGCATGACTCCCTATCAACTATTCAAGAGAAGAAAACCAACTTTAAACTTTCTGCATGTCTTTGGTTGCAAATGTTACATCTTAAGGAATCAATCTGATCACAAAGGGAAGTTTGATGCAAAGGCTGATGAAGGAGTATTTGTTGGTTATTCTGCTGGAAAATCTTATAAGGTCTACAATCTAAGAACAAACATTGTCATGGAATCTGTGCATGTTGTGTTTGATGATAAAAAGATTGATGGACTAACAGATGAGGGACATCATAAAGGACTCAAATTTGACAACATTGAGATATATTGTGATGATAGTGAAGATGAGAATGATGAAGAAGGCATCTCAAGAAGAATTCAGAATCTGCCTTTGGATAATGCACATAATGCTGCATCCGTTGAAAGTCATAATTCAGCTTCCGTTGAAAGAAGCAATGCAGCATCCGTTGAAAGACAAAGTGCATCATCCGTTGAAGTTCATAATGAAGCATCCGTTGATCACAGTCTGTCAACGGATAATCAATTCACTTCATCAGTTGATAGAGCTCCCAATTCCTTTCAAAGGATCAGCAACTCAGGGGGAGTTTCAACCAATCAACATTCTATCTCACATCATGACAATACTAAGGCAACCTCATCTAGAGCTAATCTGCCACCTCAAAGGAAATGGACCAAGAATCACCCTTTTGAACTGATCATTGGTGATGCTACATCTAAAGTGCAAACTAGAAGTGCTACTCAAGATGAATGTCTGTATAGTAGCTTTTATCACAGGAGGAACCTAAGAGAGTGGAAGAAGCACTATTGGATCCAAATTGGATTTTAGCAATGCAAGAGGAGCTAAACCAATTTGAAAGGAACAAAGTATGGAAGCTGGTACCCAAGCCAAAGAACAAGAGTTCTATTGACACAAAATGGGTATTCAGAAACAAGATGGATGAAAATGGCATTGTCATAAGGAATAAAGCCAGATTGGTTGCTAAAGGCTATTCTCAACAAGAAGGGATAGATTTTGATGAAACATTTGCTCCAGTTGCCAGACTTGAGGCCATCAGAATCTTTTTAGCCTATGTAGCCCATGCCAATTTCAAAGTCTATCAAATGGATGTCAAGAGTGCATTTCTAAATGGGGAATTGGAGGAAGAAGTTTATGTAAGCCAACCTCCAGGATTTGAAGATCCAAACTTTCCAGACTATGTGTATTATCTGTTGAAAGCACTCTATGGACTAAAGCAAGCACCTAGAGCCTGGTATGAGACTTTGTCAAAATTCCTTCTAGATAATCACTTCACAAGAGGTACTGTTGACAAAACTCTCTTCTTTAGAAATGTTAATGGCTTTAAAATACTTGTTCAAATTTATGTAGATGATATTATAGTTGGATCTACAGATGATAAGCTTTGTAAAAAGTTTGCTAAGTTAATGCAAAGTAAATATGAAATGAGCATGATGGGAGAGCTAACTTATTTTTTTGGTTTACAAGTTAAACAAGTTAGTGATGGAATTTTCATTAGTCAAACTAAATACATTTATGATCTTTTAAAGAAGTTTGACTTAATGGATTGTTCATCTGCAAAAACTCACATGGCCACTGCCACCAAGCTTGAATTAAACAAGGCTGAAAAGTCTGTGGATATTTCAAGTTATAGAGGCATGGTTGGCTCACTTTTATATTTAACTGCTAGTAGACCTGATATAATGTTTTCTACATGTCTCTGTGCTAGATTTCAAGCTGACCCTAAAGAATCTCACTTAGTGGCTATTAAAAGAATCTTCAGATATCTCAAAGGGACTCCAAATCTAGGAATTTGGTACCCTAGAGAGTCTGGTTTTGATCTAATTGGCTACTCAGATGCAGATTATGCAGGCTGTAAAATAGACAGGAAAAACACAACTGGCACCTGTCAATTTCTAGGAAACAAGCTTGTGTCATGGTTCAGCAAGAAGCAAAACTCTGTTTCTACATCAACAGCTGAAGCTGAGTACATTGCTGCTGGTAGTTGCTGTGCACAGATACTATGGATGAGAAATCAACTATCTGACTATGGTTTGACTGTTGACAAAATTCCAATATTCTGTGATAACACAAGTGCCATTGCCATTACTGAAAATCCAGTGCAACACTCAAGAACCAAGCACATTGATATCAAGTATCATTTCATTAGGGAACATGTGATGAAAGGTACAGTGGAACTTCATTTTGTTCCAATTGAAAAGCAGATTGCAGACATATTTACCAAGCCACTTGATGAATCAACATTCACAAGATTAGTAAGTAAGCTAGGTATGCTTAATTATTCATAAATTTATGACTTCTACATAATCTGCATTGGAGCCTGAAATGAATTTGCTGCAAGAACAAAGTTGGCTTCAAGAAAGACCTATCCTATCAACGGATATTCCCTATCCGTTGAAATCCAAAATTGTTCTATCAACGGATGTTCATTATCCGTTGAAAGACAAATACATTTCTGGTAATTTTATCCCTCAACGGATAAAATAGTGTTGGTCATCAACGGATAACTATTTACCTTATCCGTTGAAGTGTCACATCAGTTACTTTCAGTAAATCACAGCCGTTGATTTCTTTACTTAACCGTTGATACAGATATACACTGTTGTATGTATTTGTTTTAAAGGCAGTTTAGAATTTCTACAGTTTTATTTATTCTTAAACGGCTGTAATTTACTTAAAAGTATCATTTTATTTACGTTTTAATTCAAGAAAGTATAAAAGCCCATTGAACTCTTATTTTTCACTTTACGCTTTCTTGCAATTTTTATTCTCCTTCTCTTCCAAAATTCTCAAGTTTTTTCTCTGCAACCTCTACTCACAACAATGGCACCAGTAGTCAAAATTATGTCTCAAACAGGATTTGTTTATGAAAATAATAATTTCGTAGCCTTGGTTGAAAAGAATGAAGCCCATTCTGATTATCACAAGATGATGGACTTCATCAAACACTGCAAACTGAGCTATGCAATGCTGGAAGCCCCAACCATCTACTGTGAGGTGATTGAGGAGATTTGGATAACTGTAGAGTTCAACTCCACAGATATGACTATTGCCTTCTCTCTCAAAGGTAAGGATTATTGCATTAACTGTGATGATATACAGTCTTGCTTTAAGTTGCCTGAGAATAATGCCATAACACCACACACTGATAAAGATGTATCTGCTATGTTAGATTCCATAGGCTATGCTTTTGATTCTGCTAGTTTAGGTAGCATTAGAAGGAAAGGCCTTAGGAAAGAATGAAGTTTTCTTGGAGATGCCTTTATTAAGGTTTTCTCTGGGAAGATTAGCAATTTTGATGCCATAACTTCATCTCTTGTTAATATGCTTTATATGCTAGTTTCTGATAGGTACTTTAATTTTAGCAACTGTGTCATGCTAGAATTAGGTTCCAGACACTACACCATAAATGGCCTACAGCAACACCAAGAAAATGTTACAACAGGCCCAAAAAAGTGTTACCACAGCCAGAAAAAGCCCTAAGGTAACATAAAAATTAAGTTGCTTTTTTTCGAGTTACCTTTGGCCCCTAAGGTAACATCCCCTTTACCCTGCTGCAACATTGAATTTTATGTTACAATAGGCTTCAAAGGTAACATCAAAGTATGTCTATAGTATCATACTATGTATGTTACCTTTGTACTTAGAATTTGTAAAAAAAATGGACCCTACATGTGGACCCCACCTGTGGGCCCCACACGCGGGCCACAAAAGCATACTAACATTTTTTTCCTACTGTAAGAGTTTTATAATGATTGGTATTATATTATACCAATTTGTTTGTAACATTGAAGTACCTAATATAACAAATTTCTAAAAAAAATTGACAAAATTTGTTTGTAAATTGAACATGCCACAAACCTGTTTTTTATACAAGTCAACAAAATAACCAAAAATAATACAACCTTGTACCTCTAACTAGGTATAAATAACAAGACAAGCTAACTGGCTAATACAAATGCACCCTTATCACTACAATTAAAAGCACCGACTTTTAACTAATCATCAAAATCTCAGTAACTGGCTTTGAACTGCTAACATCATGTTGCGTCTCATCTGCTTCTCTAATTTTAACTCCAAGTTACCTCTGCCTTCCTGTGAGTCAATGATGTTAAGTTCAGTTTACATCTATCCAGCAAATCCAAATATATATGAACATATAAAAACAATCAAGACACACAATATATGTGTTCTCATATTATTATGAACTATGGCAAGGCCCCGAAAAGGGCGTTAAAATTATTTCCCGGGAGAGATCATTTAATTAGACCCAAAACCCTGGTGACCTAAAGCCTCTTTGTTCGCGTATCTTGTCCACATTTTTCATAATTCCCAACACGGCTAGAAATGCATTTGGTCCGGATGCACAGCCCCGGTCTGCTATGCATAGAAAATTTATTTAAATGAAGGATGCTGCGTAACAGAAATGTAAAATAACTTTGGACCCTGAAAATTGACAAGATCATTCGTGTTGATACCCAATTGTGTGTGTTCAGTTCATATGAAAGAGGCTACAAGTGTACTTACAAGGTGAAGCCATGAAAAGTGTTATTATCAGTAGAGGTAAGAAAGCCAGACCCATCTGGAGACCTACACAAACTCATCAATATCACAAACAAATTTCAATAATAATTAAAAACAAAAACAAATGGGCACTAAACAAATATCAAGAAAATCAAGAAAAAGGGGTGTAAAAATAAAGCATTAATATTTTGAGAATCTTTATACAGTGTAGTGTACCCAGAATTTACACACATACACTGAATTGAAGAATAATCACAGGACATTTAATCAAGTATCAAATCAATCAAAAAAATGACCACAAGAACAGAAATGAATTTAAGAATCAGGATAAACTCCAAAGATCATTAAATAAAACATTCTCCTAGCGGATATGAGCTATATATCTTCTGTCATATAGAAATCTGATGAATCTATTTCAATGATTTTCCAGGTCTGTTGCTGTAGGAAATGAACTGTTCTTAAAAGCCTATAATGGTTCTAACCTAAAGACATTGTTACCTGCTATGGAAAACATTCAAAAGGCTTTGAATGAAGCTGGCCATAACAATATAAAAGTAACCACCCCACAAAATGTTGATGTATATGAATGAGGTTCAGGTGTTCCATGTGATGGTCATTTTCGCAGCGACATCAAAGACATTATAGGTAAAATTGCGAAATTTCTCAGTGACAACGACTCTATGTTCCTTGTTAACATCTACCCTTTTCTGAGTCTTTACCAGAACCCAGATTTTCCTGTCCAATTTGCTTTCTTCGATGGAGGGGCCAAACCTGTTCAAGACAAAAACATTAGCTACAACAACATGTTTGATGCAAATATTGACACTCTTTATTGGTCTTTGAAAAAAGCCAACTGCTAATGCCAAGATGGCTAAAAAATTCCACGACCGATTTTTCAGAAAAAATGGCAACTAACAAAGGAACTCCTCTCTATCCTGGCTATATTGAGTGCTACCTTTTAAGTCTAATGGATGAAAATCTAAAAAGTGTAGCCCTGGGCCCATTTGAGCGCCATTGGGGGATTTTTAGATACGACGGACAACCAAAGTACTCACTAGACTTTACAGGAAACGGGAACGATAAAATGCCAGCAAAGAATGTGCAGTATCTTGAGCAGCAATGGTGTGTGTTGGACACCGACAAAGTCAAGAATCCTAAGGATGCAGAATCCAATGTACAATATGCATGTACAATGGGTGATTATACCAGCTTGAAGGATGGAGGATCATGCAGCAATTTGGATGAAGCGCATAAGGCATCGTATACATTTAACAATTATTTTCAGATTCAAAATGAAGATGTGGAAGCTTGTGACTTCAAGGGCACATCAAAGATAGTGAAGCATAATGCATCTACCGGTGGTTGTCTTTTCTAATTAGCTTTACAAAGTGATGGAATCAGAGTCCCCATAGCATATAGATACATATTTAAAGATAAATTGTGCCAGCTACAAATACTTTTTACTTGTATAAAAGAAAATGTGTATCACAACTTTGTGTTTGTGTGTGTCAAACAGAGACAGGGAACTATGCAAGTCTATTATTCATATAGTAAAGTGATGTGTAGTTTGCCCAAATTTATACCAGCAATAAAGATCTTCTTTCAAGGTAAACAATGTGAGCAGAAATAATATCATCAAAAGCAGCAACAGATAAATAATCAATCCCTGAGTTCCAGAACAGAAGAATTGTGTTTGTACACAAATAACACCACTCTTTTTCAACATAAGTATGCATTGTTAGCAGAAGACGTATATTTTGTACTGTGCACTATACGAGATAAGACTGTAAGCCACATAATTGTTTAGCTCAGATAAGAACTTAATGCGAAAAAGAGAAAAACTTCAGATACGAACTATATATATGAATTGAAATATCTTTAAATAACCAAGTACTGGATAATTTTATTAAACTGCAAACGTTTACCAAAGTGATGAAATGATTTGATGGCATCTCTACTGACCAACAAGTTTTATGTCAGTGTTATCCACCAGCCACTGTGCCCCATCCTTCATGAAGTCCACAAAGCTTAATTCCAACTCCTCCTTCCACATTAGTCCCCTGAACTAACGCAGAGATCATAAATAAAATTGCACCTGATAATTTGTACATAATTGTACCGAATACAAATGATCAAATAAACCATATCTAATGGCTAGTCCAATCTCAATTAAATTCTCATAAATGATGCTATTAAGAAAAGTTAATTCTTAAGATTCAAGCATGTCAGTGCCAGGATAAAGAGGATATTTAAGAAAAATGTATAGGCAAATAATAATACTACACATATTGAGTACATATATCTATCCACAAACATCCCTCTACTCCCCAAAAGCACCTTTCCGAAAGTAGGTTGTTCTATCCTTGTGTCGATTGATATATCTGAAGGCATCTAATCTAAAATCAAATTAACTAAACTTACATCATTCCGTCTTTCATCAGAATCAGCAAGCAAAAGAGAATTAACCAGGTCTGAATGCACCAGAATTTGAGCAACGCGTTCAATTTGTGGCTGCCTTCCAACAACGGGAAAAAAATATTTCTAATTAGGATTTCAAAAATGCCCAATTTCAGTTTTCTAATTAGATCGTATTAATTAAACAGAAATATACATTATTAGAGGGGGAGAGAGGGGGGAGAGGGGGGAGAGGGGGAGGGAGGGGGAGAGAGAGAGATGGTGGAGACAGAGAGAGAGGAGATTACGGGCTTATCGGAGATGATGCGTTTGTCGACGGGGAGACCCATGCCGACGCCGACACCATTTGCTGCCATAATACGAGAAGCGACGTGGTTTAATCTACCAACCATTTCAGATTATGGATTCAATTGATGTCAACTGATGTAAACCCCCAATTTATTTGAATCTCCAATCCGTAAGATGATTAGATTCAGTTCAACTAAAAGCTGAGGTAGATGATTAGATTCGGTTCAACTGAAAGTTGAGAGGAAGAATATAAAACCCTTGTCTGAGAGCTGTTTAGAGAGAGAGAGACCGAGAGGTATTTAGATTGGAAAAAATTGACTTGTCCAAATTTTACCCGGGCTGTTCAAACGCTTCTCCAAATGTTTTGAGTCTACTCTCCCCGCCTGGTCGAGAGCCCAATGATAACCAACAATGCTAATTTCATTATATTTTTATTTTTTAGTAAATTTTTAAGTATAAATATTGTTCAAATTTTTTATAAATAAAAAATTATCAGTAACTAATTAGTATAATTTACAAAATTTAACAAAAAAATTATTTTATCAATCTTAGCTAATATTAATATTATTTCTTAATTATATTGTCAAAATTGATTAATTTTGAAGTCAAATAATTATATATATTTTATTTTTTGTTAAATGTTATTTTTTTACCCATTAACGCCCTATTGTAACATAAGTTTCCACATGTTACCGTATGCAACACTTTGAAGTTATAGTAACATGTTACAAAGGCTATGGTAACATCAAAAATATTACGTTGCGGTAGGCTAAAATGAGCATAGCTAAGGTAACATAATTTTGTAACACACATGATTAAACCATTGCGATAGGCCTTCTATGGTGTAGTGAGATTAGGTAACAAAGCTAATAGACCACATAACATCTACTATGCTAGATTCTTTATGTTATTGGCTAACCATGTTGCTGAAGGATTGGTTATATCAAATGAGAATAATAAACTCAAATGCTGGGCACAAGAGAAAAGGGTCCTTGCAGACCTTTTGAGAATGAACCTCAACAGCCAGGTGCCATTGGTATATTTGCCAATCATGAATGCACCACAGGTAAGTGAAGTAAACATTTCTATAACTCCTACTATCTCTAACCCCATTGTTTCTTTGTCTTCCAGTGTGGCAATGGGATCTGTGTCTTTGCCCAAACAGGTTCCTACCAAAGCCACCAAAACTAAAGTTTCAAAACTCAAGTCAAAGAAAACTACCTCTGTTGTTTCTCAAAAGACAACAATTGTAACAACTACCATAAACCCTGAAGGGAGTGAACAGGGTGTGAGTGGTGAGGGGAGGGGTGAACATCAAGAAACCCCCCAGGATAAGGTGGGAGAGGTGAGTGGTACCCAAGCCAGCCAAGCCACAGTCTCTCAAAAGACTGTGGTGGTTCAAAAGGAGTCTAACACATCCCTAGTTGCATCCTCCCAAAAGGGTGCAACTATTGAAAATAGTCCCCAACTAGGGACATAGACCAAAAGAGGGAGGGACACTAAAGCCACACATTCACCAATTAAAGCCTTTTCAAGGAAGAAGAAGACCAAGACCCTAGTTTCCACACAAGGGGCACACACAACACAGATACATCCACCTGTATCTGAGCCTTCTCAAATTCAGCTTGATGTGATTCCAGCAAATGTGGAGTCACAGCCCCATTCTCTCATAATAGAAACACACCAATCATCAAACTCTCCATCACCCTCTCTGGATGTGGATATGATATTCACATCAATTCCTGATTCTCCCTCATTAAAACTCAGGGAGGAGCCCCACTCAAAACCTGATGATCATCATCTTTTAGATGATTTGTTGGATCATCAGCCAATTCTTTCAGATGTAGTTGAAGAATCTGTGTTACCTCACTTAAAATCAATTCACACGGACTCAACAATTATGTCACTTTCTATATCTACATCTTTTCCTTCTTCAACGGATATCTCTCATCCGTTGACAAGTGGTTGTTCTTCAACGGATAAGCTTAACAGCAGTTATCCGTTGATACCATCAGTTTCCACTTCAACGGATACTCCCTATCCATTGATGGTCTCTACACCCATAACAGAAACAATTCCAACTGTAGAGGACATGGCTACTGTACAATCACTTTTAGGTTTGAGGGAAGGGAGTGATCTTTTGAGTGAGAGGCTGGGTTGCTCCCCAGAAAAAGGAGAGGTTGAGAGTCACTATATGCATGCTATTTCTTCTAGCATGGCAAAAGTGAGTGAGGGGAGTGCCACCTTAGAAGGTGAGGGTGAGGGTGTGAGGGTGTGTGTGAGCCAGGGGGAGCCCCTGATGCAAGAAAATAGAGAAAAAGAGAGAAAGGCAGGTACATAAGCTATAAGGGTGGATCCAGCCATTGCTAGTGAGTCAATGAAAGTGGATGATGCAGAAAAGGAAAGACAATTTCAGCAACATTACAAAGCTGTAATTGATAACATTTCCTTGGATGCTAACACTTTTACTCATCCTGTTTCAGCCTATCAATTATTGGCTGCTCAGGGCAATGTGGAGGCAGAACAGACATTAAACATTATACACACTTCAGAATCTCTTCTCAGAGATAAAGCTGCTGTTAACAAGCTACCTTCTCAAGCTGGTGAGCCATCTGAAGAATTTGGAGTAAATTCTAATGATGATGACTCTGATTCTTTGGATGAGAGCATGAACTTAGGGGGAGTAGCAGGCCCAAGTTCTGTTCTAGATCTTCCTGAATGGGCATGGGCAAAAGCATCAACACCAGGAGAGTTTGGTGTCACTTTGGTCAGACAAGTCATGACAATTCAGAAGGCCCTTCAGGAGACTACAGATGCTGGTACCAAGGCAATTCTTCAAGCTCATCTGGAATCTCTGCATCTCTTGCAGTTGCAGCATTTCAAACAGAATCTAAGTGTGGATGAGCTCAAGCAGGATATTGCTGATCCAAAATCCTACAATGCTGAGAAGTTGGATTCAGTCATACCTTATGGTACTATGCAAGATTTGTTGGGGAGACTGAGGAAAGAATCTGATGCTGACAAGAGACTGGCCAGATTGGAAACCAGACTTCAGATCATTGAAGACTCCATGGTCACCATTCTTCAGAATCAACAAACTCAAACAAATCTACTCATGCAGCTGGAAAATGCACAAGGCTTGACCCCTACCCTTGATGATAACAAAAAGGGGGAGAATAAAGGGGAAGGGGAAGGAGAGCCATCAACAACAGTTCAAATTTCTCAAGTGTTAGTTCCTGTCATCACCACTTCTCCAATTATTCAAATCAAAGGAAAGCTTGATGGAATTGATCTAATCCAGATAGCAGCAGCTGAATTGCAAGTCAAAGAGCAAAGGAAGAAGATTGATGAAAAGATGCAACAAATATTTGGTTCTACAACTTCTCAATCACAATCTGTGAAGCATAGCACAAAAGTGGAATCAATTATTATGGAACTCAAGCCAGTAGGGAGGAATAAGGTTGGAGGGACTTCTTCCAAGGATCTGAAACCTATGGTTCTCAAGCCCAACAACAGATCTAATAAGGACTCTACAAAGAATCCTCTGAAAGAAGTGGATTTTCCTCTTCCAAAGGCTGATGAGGACAAGCTTTTGGGTAGAAGTATCTCAAAGCTCAAAGAGACCATGGATGTGGCTGTAAGGAGGAACATGGCTATTATCTTCAGAGAGGGAAAGAGCATATGTGTGATGCAAGGACATCCCAAATTCTCAATAGCCAAGAGGGAAGAAACCAGAAGGTTGAAGGAAGAAGCCAAACAGCTAAAGGCTGACAAAAGAGCACAAGCAAAGCTTGAAAAACAGCTAAAGTCAAGTCAGGCTGAAGAACAGAAAGAAATTGAAGACAAAAGTGAAGATGAAGTTATGGGGGACATGGTTGATACTGAGATGGAGGAAAGAAGTAAGGGAAGAGAAGAATGGCAGAAAGGGAACAGAAAGAAGGTCAATGTAAAGAGAAAAATGGTAGATGAGACTGAAGAAACCCAATCAATATCCAAACCACTACCCTCTATTCCTGAACCCATTGTGCCTGACCCCTTCATGAACATTCATGGTGAAACAATCATTCCCAAGGAGGAACCAATTGATTGGGACACCATCAAATTGCCCACCTTCCTAACCTCTTCTCCACCATCAAAGAAGCAGAAAAGAAGAATCAAATCAACACCCTCTAAAGCCTCAATCAAATTCACACAGAAGCCTAAGCCTAAACCTCAAGCCTCTAAGGATGATTATGTTCACATCTGTGACATAAAAGAATTTTCAGACATTGAACTCTATCTGGATGAGCTGGAGGAAGTAAGGGGAATAGCTGCCTACAGACAGCTACCAGAAAGACTAGTGCTCAAATATAAAGGAGATGGGGAAAGAACCTGGCCTCTTTACAGAATTCTGAATGAAGGCTACTCTACCTTGATTAGAGTCTACTCAGCCATACAAAGGGATTCTGGATTTACCAGGACTGCCAAGACTGAGATTCTCAACAAGATTGCCAACATAAGGAAAACTTGGAGGGAGCCCAATACTTTGCCTAGAACATTACTCATTCAAGAAAGAGGAATTACAATTCACAAATCACCTCATTGGTTGATGGAGTTCAGAGACAATAAAGGAGTCAGAAGATTTTTCAGAATTGAAGATCAACTCAGGATTGCCAGTAATGAAACTCTCAAGGATATGCAATCTAAGTTATACATCAATGAAGAAGATGAAGCTGAATTCTACAGACAACTTCAACTTCAAATAGAGGAGAATGACAGGAGGCTAGGAAAGAAAACAAGGAATCAAAGGAAAAGAAACTAATCTACTCAGGCTAAAGGAGCACCCTTGGAAATAATGTAATTCTTCAATTCCATCTCAGCATATACATTTTTGTAGCACTTTTGAATTTCTGCTTTATTACAGTTTATATATTTGTCAAGTGTTTTGTTATCATCAAGCTAAACCCAAATTTATGCCTACAGTTCTAGTAGACATAAATAGGGGGAGATTGTTAGGAATATGTGTATTAGTTTGATGATAAGTTAAACAAAACACTTAAGTAGAAATCTAGTGTTTGTAGCCTCAACGGATAAGACCATCTTGGCTATCCGTTGAAGGAGTAGCTTTACTTAGCAATAAGTTTAGTATTGTAGCACATTTCATTCTCTGGTTTCAAGTTGTAATTCTTAGATGTTGTAGGAAATTATCAATCATGTTGACTACTAATGGATATACAAATAGGAGGGCTAATTGTAAATATTTCATGCCTTGTAATTTTGTATAAGTGAAGAAGTATCAACGGATATTGAAGACCTTCAACGGATAAGAAACAAAGCTTCAACGGATGTCTCTAATGCTTCAACGGATAATATCCATCAACGGATAAGTGCTTCAACGGATAAAAACTTCAACTGATAATGCATCACCGGATAAAGCTTCAACGGATAAAGCCTCAAAGGATAAGGCATCAACGGATGAAAGCTTCAACGGATGCTTAGTTCATTAGCAGTTGATAGTGACAATTCACAAGCTGACAGAGGCACATGTGTTGACAGAGACAAACTGGAATGTGGAAGCCTCTAGGAGGAATCAAGAAAATGCAGCATTTCCATTCTGATGCAAACAAGGAAGTATTCAAAGATTCACAGATTATCCTAGATTGCATTGGATAAAGAAATGAAGAAGAAACATGTGAAGAATCTTTTCAATTGTATTTTACAGTTTTGTCTTCACTTGTAAACTTGGTGGTATATGAACCAAGTAGCAGCTAGTAATTAGATAAGAATTTTCCTGAGCTGTTTAGAAATATCCAGAGAGAAAATCATCTAGTTTGTACTAGGAAGCATCTGTGATTTAATTTTTTGAATCACAGATTTTCTGAAATAACACATCTCTGGTGGAACAACAAATCCACCAAAAAAGTTTTTAAGTTCTTTGTGTTCTTTACATTTGTGTTTGAATATATATCTGTCTGTATCAGCTTCAAGCAATTCACACACATTTGTTCACTTAAACACTTAGCCTTAGAAATTACTCAAAACTTGAAAAAGTTTTGAGATTTACATTCAACCCCCCTTCTGTAAATCTCATTATTAGTCCACTGGGAATAACAGTAATATTTATGAAGCCAGAGTTTCAACAAGTTCTGGTGGTTCTGCAATCCGTCTGTTGAGTAGAGCATCAATTGAAGAAAGCTGTAATTGGCATGAAAGACTCTCTCATTTAAATTTCAACAATATAAATGAGCTTGTAAAGAAAGATCTTGTGAGAGGACTGCCAAAATCAGTATTTTCTCCTGATGGCCTTTGTGATTCATGTCAAAAGGCAAAATAAAGAAAATCTTCATTCAAGAGCAAAACTGAATTTTCAATTCTTGAGCCTTATCACCTACTGTATGTTGATCTATTTGGTCCAGTCAATGTCATGTCTATTGCAAAGAAGAAATATATTATGGTTATAGTGGATGAGTTCACAAGGTACACTTGGGTGTATTTCTTGCACAAGAAGAATGAAACTGCATCTACTTTAACTGATCATGTCAGACAGCTGGATAAGTTGGTCAAAGATTCTGCTAAAATTATAAGAAGTGATAATGGCACTGAGTTCAAGAATTCAATCATGGAAGAGTTCTGCAAAGAGCATGGAATCAAACAGGAATTTTCTGCACCTGGAACTCCACAGCAAAATGGAGTTGTAGAAAGAAAGAACAGGACTCTCATTGAAGCTGCATGAACAATGCTTGATGAAGCAAAGTTACCAACCTACTTTTAGGCTGAAACTGCATAGACTGCTTATTTTACACAGAATGCTACACTCATAAACAAGCATGGAAAAACACCATATGAGATGGTGAAGAAAAAGAAGCCAAATCTGAAATACTTTCATGTATTTGGTTGTAAGTGTTTTGTTCTTAAGACTCATCCTGAACAACTATCAAAATTTGATCTAAAAGGTGATGAAGAAATTTTTGTTGGATATCCACTTTCCACAAAAGCCTTCAGAGTCTATAATTTAAGAACAAGGGTTGTCATGGAATCTATCAATGTATCTTTTGATGATAAGAAGATTAGTGGACTTGAAAATTTCAATGATCATGATCAGTTGAGATTTGAAAATGAAGATTTAAATTCTGATTCTGTAAATTCTGATGACTTAAACTTTGATCCTGTAAGTTCTGACGGGTTAAAGTTCTGATGTCATTGAAACTGTGGTAAAAACTCCAAGGGAAAATGCACCTGTCCAGGGGGAGAAATCTGAAGATCCTACCACAACTCAAGACTCTCAAGAAGCATCAGAACCTGTCACTAGCTCTTCAAGTTCTGATTCATCAGGTTCTGATGAGCCAAATTATGATAATTCTGGAAACTCTGATTCTTCAGATCCTGAAGGATCTAACTCAAATTCTGAAGTCTCAGAGAGCATAACTACAGGGGGAGCATCAGAAAATGCTGATGGAGATAGCATGGATCATGGGGGAGGATCCAGTTCTAGAAATCAACTTCTATCTGCAAGGAAGTGGACCAAATCACATACACCTGACTTAATAATTGGAGATCCTGAAGCAGGTGTCAGAACTAGAACTGCAACATCAAATGAATGTCTCTATCCTTCTTTTCTATCTCAGACTAAATCAAAGAAAGTGGAAGAAGCTCTTCAAGATGTTGATTGGGTGCAAGCAATGCAAGAAGAGTTAAATGAATTTGAAAGAAATAAAGTCTAGACCCTAGTGCCAAGACCAAAGAACAGATACATTGTTGGCACAAAATGGGTGTTCAAAAATAAAACTGACAGTGATGGCATAATTATAAGGAACAAAGTAAGGCTGCTTGCTAAAGGCTACTCTCAACGTGAGGGTATTGATTATGATGAAACATTTGCACCGGTTGCTAGATTTGAAGCTATAGGAATTTTTTGGCTTATGCTGCTCACAAAAAGTTTAAAGTCTTTCAAATGGATGTAAAAAGTGCTAATCTAAATGGAAAATTGGAAGAAGAGGTGTATGTTGACAACCTCCAGGCTTTGTAGATTCAAAATTTCCAAATCATGTCTACAGGCTTGACAAAGAACTTTATGGCCTTAAGCAAGCTCCTAGAGCATGGTATGAGACTTTAGCTCAATTCCTTTTGGAAAGTGGATTTCATAGAGGTATAATTGATAAAACATTATTCTACATCAACCATGGAAAGGACTTACTTTTGGTATAGATATATGTTGATGATATCATATTTGGTTCTACAAATGCCAAACTCTGTGAAAGGTTTGCAAAGCTAATACAGTCAAGATATCAAATGAGTAAAATGGGAGAACTTAGTTATTTTCTGGGACTTCAAGTCAAGCAAAATGAAGAAGGTACTTTTATCTGTCAATCCAAGTACACCAGAAATTTACTCAAGAAATTTAGAATGCAAGACAGTTCAATTGCATCCACTCCTATGGCCACTACAACCAAGTTAGATAAAGATACTGGTTCATCAGTAGATATTACTAACTACAGAGGTATGATTGGATCTTTACTCTATTTAACTGCAAGTAGACCTGATATCATGTATGTTACCTGTCTTTGTGCAAGATTTTAGGTTGATCCAAGAGAACCTCATTTAATAGCTGTGATTTTTTTTTCAAGTACCTCAAGGGTACAGCTGATCTAGGATTGTGCAAAATAGACTTGAAAAGCACAAGTGGAAGCTACCAATTTCTTGGAGGCAGACTGGTTTCTTGGTTTAGCAAGAAACAGAAATCAATTTCCACATCAACTGCAGAAGCAGAATATATTACTGCAGGAAGCTGTTGTGCATAGATTCTTTGGATGAAGAATCAGTTACTGGATTATGGGTTAGAATTTTCTAAAATACCTATTTATTGTGATAATTAAAGTGCTATTGCTATGACAGGTAATCCAGTTCAACACTCAATGACAAAGCACATCAGCATTAGGTACAGTTTATAAGTTACTTATGTAGGCTTTGTTTACCCAATTATCCTTGTAAAAGAACCATTTATGTTGTGGCTTGTAGGTTACTTAGGTTGGCTTGATAATAGATGGTTGTGAAAGCGAACTATTTGTGTCGCGGTCTGTAGGCTGCTTATGTTGGCTTTGTAATTAAATAGTTATGAAAGCGAACTATTTATGCCTCAATCTGTAGGCTGCTTATATTGGCTTTGTAATCAAATAGTTATGAAAGCGAATTATTTATTGCGCATTCTGTAGGCTGCTTATATTGGCTTTGTAACAAAATAGTTGTTGAACCGAATTACTTGTGCCGCAGGCTATAGGCTACTTTCATTGGATTAGTAACAAGTAATTGTGATGATGGGCTAAGCCCGAGCAATAAGTGGGGCTTTTCTAAGAGATATACATATATTTTTTAAAGAATACATCAGTATGAAGGAAAACCACAATGATTTTGATTGATATTTTAGGCCTCTAATTATAAACTTCCAAAAAGTGCTTAGTAAAGTTAAAAGGGGTACTTACTGGTAAAAGCGTTTGAGGTGAGTGGCATGCCAGGTTTTGGGGAGAGGTTCTCCTGATAACTGGGAAAGATGATAGGTGCCAGGTCAGGTGGCTTGAGTTACAACATAGGGGCCTTCCCAGGTTGGATCAAATTTTTTATTCTTTGTAGGGGCTGAAGCAGAGGTGGCTCTAAGTACTTGATCTCTAATTTAAAACTGGCGGGGGCGTACTTTGCCATAGTGAAGATTCGTTTTCTGTTTATAGTTGGCTATACGAATAAGGGCCTTCTCTCTTCTTTCTTCAAGGAGATCCAGGTTAGTACCCAAGCCTTGTGGATTAAATTAGGGTTATAACCTTGAACTCCGAAAGAAGGTTCCCCAAGAATAGCAATCTTGAATTCTAAGAGCCTGGTTCGGGTTTCTTCCAAATATTTTATCATCAAAGGTGATTTAGCTGCAAAACCTCCAAGTACTTGGTTCACAATGAGTTGGGAATCACTGTGGGCTTTTAGATGTTGGACTTGCAATGCCTTGGCCTGTCGAAGGCCAGCTAAAAGGGCCTCATATTCAGAATAATTGTTGGTGGCAGGAAAACCGAACCTTATGAATTGTTGAATATCGAATCCTTCGGGGCTTATCAACAAGACACCAGCTCCACTATTGTCAGAAACGGAAGAACCGTCAACAAATAGCAGCCAATGAAGAGGGGGACGTGCTAGCATAGGCGAAACCTCCGAAGGAACTTTAATTTCTGAGGGTGCGGAACATTCAGTTAAGAAGTCAGCCAAGGCTTGTCCTTTGATGGACTAGCGGGGGCGATAGGCAATGTTGAACTGGCTAAGCTCTACAGCCCAATTTACTAGTCTTCCCGAGAGATTAGGCTTATGAAGGATTTTCCGTAAGGGTGATTGGTGTAGACCCGGATCCCATGTCCTTTGAATTAATGACGGACTTTCCTGCTGGCAAGCAGAAGAGAATACACCATGTATCTATAGAGGTGTATCTGGTTTTTATGTCCCGTAAGATATGACTAACATAATATAATAGGGAATTGTTTATCTCCTTCTTCCCGGATTAAACACGAGCTCACAGCTCCAGGAGCTACAACAGATATAAGTATAAAAGCTCAGCAGAGAGGGGTCGAGAGAGGATATGAGGAGAGCATAGGTAAGCTTTTATAGAATTGAAAGCTTCCTGACAAGAAGGATTTCACTTAACATCTCTTAATTTGTTTATGCCTTTTAGGGCATCGAGAAAAGGTATGCTCCTCTCGGCTAATTTGGAGATGAACCTCCGCAATGATGTTAGACACCCATTCAAAGACTGGATCTGTTTTGGAGTTGTTAGAGAAGGCATTTCCAAGATAGCTCTAGTCTTTTCAGGATTCACTTCTATACCACGCCCACTGATCATATGACCCAAGAATTTTCCGTGGGACGCCCCAAATGTACATTTGTAGGGATTGAGCCGAAGGCCATGGCTTCAGATAGTCAAGAATGTTTCTCTAAGATCCCGAAGATGATATTTCTTCTCTTTTGATTTCACAATCATGTCATCTACGTAAACTTTAAAGTTTCTTTCGGTTTGATTGGAGAATATTTTGTTTATGGTCTGTTTATAAGTAGCTCCAGCATTCATTAGACCCATAGGAAAAACCCGATAAGCATACACAACCCTATGAGTGATGAAGGCTGTCTTGGATTGATCCTCTAAGGCCAATTTGATTTAATTATATCCCGAAAAGGCGTCCAAGAAACTGAAAAGAACATTCATGACCGTAGGGGTATGGTGTAATTCAGCCTTTGTTAAAGAAGATTTTGAATACGAGGAGAAGTTTTTGATTTCGAAAACTTTAGATATTCTGGAGGGGCTTCTTTTCTTTGGTTCTCTGTAGAGTTTTCTTTTTTTCGGTTCGGTTTGAGCTAAACTCAAAGAGGTGGAATAACAGTTTTGGGAGGCGACACGGTCAATTATCAATTCTCCTAGTCCCATGGTTGTGGGGAATATATGTGACGCCCTCCAAATTCGGGGTCGAGATTTGGGAGTCACTAA
Source organism: Apium graveolens (assembly GCF_009905375.1). Taxonomy (NCBI): domain Eukaryota; kingdom Viridiplantae; phylum Streptophyta; class Magnoliopsida; order Apiales; family Apiaceae; genus Apium; species Apium graveolens. The sequence goes on from NC_133652.1 coordinate 31,172,753, forward strand.
ATGCTAACAGAAACATAATATACACAACGGAATAAAATACTAAATATGACCTCTGCATGTATAAGGATCGAGCACAGGTTATGATATGAAACAGATACTAAAACAAACCATGATTTTGTTACAACTATAAACCTGATTAGGATAACATTTACATGAAGTTATCTTAACTCTTAAAAATTCTAGATAAGTTTTACAAACCAATTCACTTTTATTATTACATTGCACACCAATATACAGACTATACTGCCCTCTGACTCCTACCTGCTGAGGCATCTAGAACCTGAAAATCTGAGGATGCTCAGTGGGCATCCTCTTTCTAGCAGTATGAAGCATGCAAGGCATCGCTTGCTTACTCTGAAAGATCAATACAATAAAATAAGTATGAGCTATAAAATACTCAACAAGCAATATAATATATGTGCTCAAAATGATAACAACAGTATTATGCTGATACATAAAGAACAAGAAATAAACAATGGTATATGAACAATAATCAAAGCTAATAAGCTATAAACAATAAGCAATAAATTTTAGATTGGAATCCCTAACTGACGGACGTACTGTCACAGCTGATCAGTTCGTGTGATAGCACTGGATCATGATTCGTAGAAATATGCCCCACAACACGAGTACTCAAATAACAAGGCAACATATCGTCCTGTGGCAGAAGTTGTATCATAATTTATATATAATACATAGCCCTTCACTGGACCACCGTCACGGCCTCTTACGCTTTCATCCAATTATTAAAATCCTTTTTTAAAGGAGTCGCATCAATCGACGTCCATATTCAAATAACTCCCTATGTTACATGGCACAGAGTAATCTCATCAACTGATGGCGAAATAACTAGAATAATTCTTTATTTATTAATCATAGAATCAAGATCCACTATATAGAGTATATCTGAATAGAATAGTTATTCATTATTTGACAAAATAGAAAATAATATTCTAGTAAAATAATTACTAGAATAATCTGGACTTAATAAATTCCTGAGTATTCGTAAGAACGATATGACAAGAATATGTCTATCAATAATATTTGTTTCGAGTATATAAATATTCATCTATTTTGAAATTGGAATACGACAGGGGTACTTGCCTGTTAAGCAAAACTGATAATAGCCATGTCTACAACTTGGATGCTTCCCTGACCTTGACTCTATATATCAAATGCATTTATTTAATAAACTAGACAAAACTCGAATGATGTCTATACGTCTCAGCGTCTACCCGATTGTTTATTTAAACATGGCATTGAAATTTATAAACAGATAGCATGCGTATCACATAGCACATAATCATGTTATTTATAAAACACATAGGTCAGATCGTCAACATATAGGTCTCGATGTTTTTAATACTAAAATCTGGTCAAAAATAGGAATTTTTGATAATTATTCGACTCAAAACGACTCGCAATATAAGCGAACTTTTGATACAAAAGAATTTAGGTCTCGAAAGTATTTTTAATGGAAGCGAAATATTTTTCCAAGTCTAAACGCGTTCGTTTCGTATTAAACGGATGAATGGTCTATTTATTTTGAATAAAATAAGAATAAATCAATTAATAATAATATTAATTGATTATTAAATATGTTTATATATTTTTAAAAACTCAAAAGAATTTTTAGGGATTATTTGGCTTAATTATAAATAATTATGTTTCATTTAATATTTATAAATAAAATTAATTAATTAAATAAATTAATCAATTAATTAAATCATAAATAATAAAATTAAATAAATTATAAATAATTAAATCAAATTTGGATTTTCAAAAATAATAAAAGAAAATAAATTTCAAGATTTAAAATAATTAAGTTGATTATTAAAAATAATTAACCAAATTAATTTTGAATTAAAAATAAATTTTAGAATTAAAAATAAGATTTTAGAATTATTTTTTAAATAAAAATATGTAGAAACCGGTGTTTGAAATTGAATTGGGTAACGTAAGATGAAACCCGGGTTATTTAACGGCTTACAACCAGGTCAACAAGAACAAAAGGGTTGGTGAAGAACTCACTGAAAATTGGGGAATGTTTGGTCACACAACACTGTAGAAGGGGGTTGAATACAGTGTTTATACAATCAAATCGATTTCAACACAAGTATGTAACAAAGATGAAGTATATTCAATAAACTCTGTTACAATATGAACTGTTGTTCTCTCTCAATGATGAACAAATATCACTAAGAGCTGCTAGGTTACAATATATAATTTTCTAGATGATGATAACACATATAGTGTAAACCCTAAACTGTGTTTATAAAGTACACAGTTACAAGATATATTCTAATTGATATGTAATATAATTCTGTCTCCTAAAATATATCAATCAGATATCTTCTACAAGTCTTCTAGTCTTCTAACTCTTTCCAAGCATATCTTCTATTGTTTTAGTCCAGATCTTCTCCTGTAAATAAGCCGCATTCCTTATCTGAAAGTCTTCCCATACTTAAGTACTGATATGTATCTTCTGACACCTTAAGTTTTGATATTAAGTTGTGACTTCAGTAAATTCTGATTTCAGTAAGTCCTGATATGTCCTGTTGTTAAGTTCTGAAAACTAAACACAAATCATATTAGACATGACATCTCAAATATATCTAACAATCTCCCCCAACTTGTAAATTATGCAAAATATACAAGTTAATAGATTTGATGATGTCAAAAACATTTTAAGTACAAATACAATGAGAGTTTAATAAGACCATTAACTACAACTTACAGTCCTTGTAGCTTTTACCAATCTCACTTAGTCAATCTGAATCCAAAGTGATTCTTGACAAAGTTTGATATCAGCTTTTCTTCTTTATTCCTCAGGACTTGAGATATTGTAGTCTTGACTTGCTTCATTTCTTCATTCTGACTTCCAATCTGTTAGATTGCAGTCCTTAGAGCAGAGATATGGTTTCTTTCTAAACCATCACCCAGTCTTATTACCTTGGATGAGAAGAATCTTCATTGTACCACAGACATTTCTCTTTCAGAATCACTTCAATTTAGCAGAATCCTTCTTCATTGGAATTTCACTTCCATAATTTTCAACTATGTTTGGAATGAATTCTGTAACCCTTGAACCAGAAATTCTTGCTTTATCTCTTACGGTCTTCAATATGAAATTTAACCATCTCCTGGTAATATCAGGTTTTATCTCTAAAAGATAATGAAAGAATTGAAGTTCTTTCAGAGATTTGTTCAGCACATCTGTTTCTAACATTTGATATGTCATTCCATCTTCAAGATATAGAATCAAATTTTCTTTGACATTATGCTTGTCATGAGCATCCAGTACCACTTGAACAAAGATAACCTTATCAAGGTGTTTCTGTGTAACATCTTCAAGAGGTCTTTCAGTTAACAAAAATGGATCTCTAGTAGCAACTTCAACTCCTATATTGATCTTAGCTTCATCAGAACCTAGCCCTGCTCTGTCTCTTGGTTCTCGAGCATTTAACCCAATAGTCATGAAATCAGACAACAATTGGCTTTTCTTTGGATCTGATGGTTTGACATTTTTCCATATAAGTTTCTTTTTATCAGTAACTTTCATTTTGTCTAAATCAACTTGAGCTATGTCAGAGGTTGATATCTTGATGACTTTATCAGAACTTGTTGTTTCTTTTGTAGCTTGATGTTCTTCACTCTGAACAACTTGAGCTATGTCAGAGGTTATCTTGGATTCTTCAGTTATCTTCCATCTTTTCAGAGTTTGAACATCTTCATCTTCAACAAGAGTATCATCATGAACTTGAACCATTTTGCACACTGGTTTCATCAGGATTTGAGGAATTTTCATCTCTTGTGGCTTTATTGGTTCATCAACTTTTCCTTTCCCTTTATCTTTGGGATCAATCTCAATTTGTGATCTAGTCTTGGGCTTTGATGCCTCAGTATTTGATTTCTCCTTGATCACAATGCCTTTTTCCTTAGGCCTTAGAGGTTTCTTTGCAATAGAAGCTTTTGACTTTAGATTTGTCTTCATAGCTTTAAATCTAGCTTCTTCCTCCTTGAAAATTTTTAAATCCATTCCAGTATTATGCTTCAAAAATAAATCTTCTAGCAATCTCTTCATCAAGTGTCTGAATCTTGGGATCTTTGTAGTAGACAGTAGTCTGTTTTCCCTTGAGCTTCAGAGTTTGCAGAAACTTCTGAGAGTCTTGACTTCCACCTTGAATCAGAATATCAGGCTTTGTCATCAGACTTTGTTCATCAGAACTTGATATCAGATTTTGATTATCAGCACTTGCTATCTGATTTTGAGTTTGAGCAGCTTCAGAACTTGTCTTCTTTTGAGTAGAAGATTTGCTTGCATCAGAAATTAGTTTCCTAAAAGAAACCTTGCTGCTTTGCCCTTGACCTTGACCCTTGCTAGGGTTTCCGTGGTCATCTTCATTATTATCCCTTTTCTTCAGTATCTGAGTATTAGAGCATTTGGACTTAACTACCTTCTCCCCTTTTTTGGCATCATCAGGTAGTAGGAGAGAGAGAAGAAGTTCTACTGAAGATTGAATTTCATTAAGTTGAGCTTGTTGAGAGGCTTGATTTTGTAGGACCTCAGTAATTTGGGCCTGTTGCTTTTCCTGTACCTTCTCAATAGCTTCAACTTTCTCATGTATAGGTCTGATAAGTCTTGACTTGTCTAACTTGAGAGTCATATCTAGCTTTTCAGCTGACTTCAGAAGTTTATCAACCTTGGCATGAGTTTGAGAGTGTAGACCTTGAAGATTTTTAGTAGACAGAGCTGTGAATTTGATGTAACACCCCCAGATCCGGGGTCAGGGATCCGGGTTATCACGGTCTTTCTTTCCACAATTATCACTTAACTTAATTAATAATAAACAACCTCATGATGTGACCCCACACTAACACACACCACCACACGTCATAGTCTCAGAGATGAAATTGAAATAAGTACAAGTACTTGAATCCACAATTAAAAGTTATTACAACCCAAAATGATTACTTGATAAGTTTACAGTTAATTGCCATTATCTGCCACAAGTTATAATTATACATAATTGATTCTCAAAAGTAGAATGTCTGATCTACAAATAGATCTACCTCTGCAGCTATAGCAGCTACCTTCTCAACGGGAAGGCGCGGGGCGCTTCCCACACTCTTGCGCTGGGTCTGCTTGAGCCTGGCCATCTTTCCTAACTGTTATTGTGTGATGAAGAAATGAAGCAAGAGTGAGCATTACAGCTCGCAAGATAATATATAGTGTAATTAATAATGCAAGTATCTAAATAGATAACTTACTGAAAACCTTTATCAAGTGTAAGATAATTACTTACTGGATATAAGCTTAAAGGAAGACGAAGTTACCAAATACTTCACTTGTACTTATATCATTTTAGAAAACCACTTGAACTACCACTGTTCAAATTATAATCAGTTTTCTACAGTTCATCACATAGATGAAACTACAAGACAAGATTTGAATAGATTAAATCTTTGAAGTATTATTGAAGGAAATGAAGTTATGATATACTTCATTAAGTTCCGATATATATATATATATATCCACATATACATCTTCTTTATACATTTCCTGAAAACCTCTATCATGAAAAGTGTGGACAGAGTTTGTAACATCCAATAAATTTTTGGAAGGAAAAAGAATTGTGGCATGAACCCGATATCTTGCTGATCAGGCAAAGATACCAATAAGTAACAAACTCCCCACTGGACGAATTCTCCAATGGTCATCACCCTGGCCGCAATAGAGCCTTATGCTGGACTGCCACTCAGCCACTTACTCATTTGATGGACTCCCACTGAGCCACTTACACTATCATGGACGCCCACTGAGCCCATGTTGCTTATGCCGACTCGATAGATGGACTTGCTTCCCAAACGTTGGGTAAGTAATCAATTAATTTATCAAAACAGCAACCTCGTTGCGAATGTAAAATACACCACTGAGCCGGATCCCCCAGGTTTTGAGCGAATATTTAAATCCCCTTTGAAAGGAAGATCTTAAATATAAAAATGAGTTTTGGGATCCGCTCTAACTTTTAAAAATCATTTTGAAGACTCGAAAACACTTTAAAGAGTGTTTGGAATACTGCTGATTTAATAAAGTAAATCAGTCCCGATATATTAGAAAATATCTGAATATTATTATTTAAATAATATTCCCTTAATGATAATCCTTATATAAAAATAATTGAAGTAGAAGCTGTAAAACTTATACTTGAAACGAGTATTAAATAACCAAGATATACTTATTCAAAAGTACTATCTTTATTTGAATAATCAAAAATAAGTTTGATTATCGACACCTTATTCTTAAATAAAATAAAATATATATATATATATCTCAGCAAATAATCGGAGTCATAGATCCTCAAATGAATATTCAAATAATATTCAATAAATAATATAAACTGAGTCCTAAGCCCTCGAATGAATATTCGAATAATATTCATTAAATAAAATAAAAGGAGTCATAAGCCCTCGAATGAATATTCGTAATAATATTCATTAAATAAAATAAAGTTATCGAATAAACCTTATTCGATTAATAGTTTTAAAAACTATATCAATATATATATATATATATAAAAATATATAATATACTCGGGAGCCTCGCCTCCCGGTTTTAGAAAAAGTTCACCTTTTGATCCCCTATACTAAGGGTATACTCAAATACCGCTTAACTCTAGCATATGTATTATGCAACTACAAGCATTTGAACCAACAGATATATAAATCAAGAATATGAAACAGGCATGCATATATACCATATCACATGCTACAATATATCGCAAGAATTTGCTAATAACAAATTATGCATTTATCGCAAGATCATGCATATACACATATACATCACAACAACAGTTATACGGGTAGAAAACTTGCCTGAGCGACTGGGGGTTATTAATGGCTTGGGACAAGTCTGGTAACCTATAAACAACATATAAGTTGGAATTAAACCAAAGTCACTTGTAAATCTATACTTTAACCAATTTAGACTCTAACGCTCGCTTTGCGCTTACTGATTCTCTTAAGTCGCTCTAGTACCCTCGGCTCCACCATTTTTAATAAATTAACCATTACGAGTTTTAAGGCGATTCTTTCGCGAGTGTCTTACCAACTGCCTAAAACACTTAACATAATTGTTTCATACACTAATTAACCCTTTTTAGGTCTTTAACCTATGTTTCAAAGTAAGGCGAGGGGTAATGGTTCGTTCGCGAAACGTCGTTACTTAAAACGGCCGTTTCTCCTAAACCGTACATCGGAATCAAACAAACCACATATCAAAACGAAGCTCGTAACATGAATTATCTAATCATGGCAATGGTCAAAACCTAGCAGGGAGTTCTCGGGTCCTAATGTTATGAACAAAAGCAGTCTAAAGTAAATCGGACATTACGACGACTATGTTTACGCGATTTCCCAATTTTATACCATTCCAATTCAACCACCAATCAATCCCAATTCATTCATACAACCAACATCCATCCACAATACATCATAACAGCCCCAATCAACTCAATATTAACAATTATAATTATTCTTAAACTTGAATTTAAACTATACCTAAGTCCTTTAACCAAACCATAAGATTTTAACATTCAATTCACCACCATTCCAACCCAAACTCTAAACCAACAAGCATTAAGCTACTCTATTACCATAACAACCAAAATCATCCTAATATACAAAGTAAAGCTAGGGTTTGGAGATGATATACCTTCCTTGAAGTGATGTGAGTAGCTAGGAAGCCTTAAGAAGCCTTGAGATGTCTTAGGGATGATTGGATCTTAAAGGAAAAACAAGAACAATCAAGTTAAAAACCTTGAAATCACTATTCATTATCTTCTTCATTGATTTCTTGGAGAAGATTAAGAATGAATTGGAGACTTAAACTCATAGGATAGCCATATCTATGCATAAGGAGTACTAGATAATTAACTTACCAATTTAGGAAGTTTGGATCTTGAATTTTGTAAATTCCTCTTCTTGAAAATGGAAAAAGCCGAGAGCAAGCTTCTTGGTGAAGAGAAATAAAATTTTTGTTTTGATGAAATGATTTGTTTTGGCTTGGTGGATGTAGTTTTGTTTGGATTTTTGGTTAATTACCTTATTAACCTTGTCTTTGTGTGGTTTTAATTCAACCACATCTCCTTCCCCTTATGTCATGCTTATGTCATGCTTATGTCATGCTTATGATGTCATCATCCCTTACTTGCCCTCTTCTTATTGGTTGGATGACCTCATCATCCCTAACCTCCTTGATTAACTTCCTAATTGTTTGCCTAATGACCGCTGATCTGTTATACGGTTCGCTTAACTTTCGTTTTCGTTTATCGTTTGAGGGATCGTACCCGGGATCTTATTACTTGGGTTTCCTTAACCTTTCTCAATACATTATAATCCTTTTATGATCCTCTCTTATAATCCTTTTATTTAAATCCTTTTTATCATGTTACCTTATACTCAATTCTTTCCGTATCTAGTGGATTTCTGGGAAAAATCAAAGTGTTCGGAATTGGATTCTGACGATCTTTACATACACTTATATACCATCTAGAGTACTAATAAAATCTCAGAATATCCATAACAGAACCCCTACATAGTGGGGCATGAAAAGTTTTCTCATTCAGCAAAAATACTATTCATAAGGGTTTCAAAAAGTTCAAAATTTTGGGGGTTATTACAGTCTCCCCTCCTTAAAAGGATTTCGTCCCGGAATCAAATAGAAAACAAATGGGGGTACTTTTCTAGCATTGCGCTCTCTAGTTCCCAAGTTGATTCTTCCACATTATGATTCTGCCATAGCACTCTGACTAGCTTGATCACTTTGTTCCGAAGCACCTGCTCCTTCTTATCTATAATCCTTACTGACTTCTCCACGTAAGTCATATCTGGTTGCATATCCACCTGCTCGTACTCCACTATATGTCTGGCATCCCGATGATACTTCCTTAGCATTGACACATGGAACACATTATGAACTTGTTGCAAGTTAGGGGGTAAGGCTAGCTTGTACGCTAACTTTCCAATCTGTCTTAATATCTCAAAAGGTACAATGTATCTTGGGCTTAGTTTTCCTTTCTTTCCAAATCTCATTAACCCCTTCCAAGGGGATACCTTCAGCAGTACCAAGTCCCCTACTTCATATTCCTTGTCCTTTCGGGCTAGGTCTGCATATTTCTTCTGTCTGTCTTGGGCTGCTACAAGCCGCCCTCTGATAAGATCCACTATGTCTTTGGTCCTTTGGACCACTTCGGGTCCGAGCATCTTTCGCTCCCCTACTTCATCCCAGTATAAGGGAGATCGACACCTTCTTCCATACAGGGCCTCATAAGGCGGCATTCCGATGCTAGCATGAAAGCTATTGTTATAAGAAAACTCGATCAACGGCAAGTGATCATCCCAACTTCTTTTAAAGTCTATTGCACAGACTCTCAACATATCCTCCAGTGTCTGGATGGTCCTTTCACTCTGACCATCCGTCTGGGGATGGTACGCGGTACTCATATTTAACTTGTTCCCCGCACATTCTTGAAAGTTCCTCCAAAATCTGGAGTTGAATCTGGGGTCTCGGTCTGAGACAATGGACGCTGGGACTCCATGTCGCGTCACTATTTCCTTAAGGTAAATGTCCACCAGTCTATCGACGGTGTATCTCTCATTGATAGGAATGAAATGAGCTGACTTTGTCAGTCGGTCTATGATCACCCATATGGCATCATGGTTGGCCTTCGTCCTTGGTAAGCCGACAATAAAATCCATGGCTATCTGTTCCCATTTCCATTCGGGAATCTCCAGGGGTCGTAAAAGTCCACTGGGTCTCTGGTGCTCTGCCTTTACTCTTTGGCAAGTCAAACATTTGCTTACACATTCTGCTACGTCCCTCTTCATGTTGGGCCACCAGTAATACTCCTTCAAATCCCTATACATCTTGGTGCTTCCCGGGTGAGTGGAATACCTTGAACTATGGCTTTCATCCAAAATCTCATCTTTAAGCTCTTGAACGTTCGGAACCCAAATCCGGTAGGAGTACCTCATTATCCCTTTATCATCTTTCTCAGTATGGATCTCCTCTCCAGTCATTGACTCTCTGCCATCATTCATTATTTTCTCTTGGCACAATCTGATCTTTTCCAATAACTCTGGCTGCATTGAGATCTCAAAAAGCTTTTCAGTTCCGGTTCTGGTTACCTTTACTTCTATTTCCATTCTCTCAAAATCCCTTATCAATTCTTCCGAAGTCGTTATCATTCTGAGTCTTTCCTTTCTGCTAAGGGCATCAGCCACCACATTGGCTTTCCCCGGATGATAGAGAATCTCACAATCATAGTCCTTGATTAGCTCTAACCATCTCCTCTGGCGCATGTTGAGCTCTTTCTGCGTAAATATGTACTTGAGGCTCTTATGGTCTGTGAAAATCTCGCACTTCTCTCCATACAAGTAGTGCCTCCAAATTTTTAAGGCAAACACTATTTCCGCTAACTCAAGATAATGGGTAGGATATCTAATCTCGTATTCCTTCAGTTGTCTCGATGCATACGCAATCACTTTACCGTGCTGCATAAGCACACACCCTAATCCTTTGTGCGACGCGTCACTATATATCACAAAATCTCCTTTGCCGTCTGGCAATGCCAACACCGGGGCCGTTACCAACCTTTTCTTTAGTTCCTGAAAACTGTTCTCGCATTTCTCCGTCCATTCAAACTTCTCTGTCTTACGAGTAAGTCGTGTCAAAGGGGCTGCGATCTTCGCAAAGTCCTGCACAAATCTACGATAGTAGCCGGCCAATCCTATGAAACTCCTTACCTCTGTGGGTGTGGTTGGCCTTTCCCAATTTGAGACCGCCTCTATCTTGGAGGGGTCGACCAATACTCCTTCTTTATTGATCACATGTCCTAAAAACTGTACTTCATTCCGCCAGAATTCACACTTCGAGAATTTGGCATATAACTGTTCCTCTCTGAGTATTCCTAGAGCTATCCTCAATTGCTCTGCATGTTCTGCCTCAGTCCTTGAGTAGATTAAAATATCATCGATAAAAACTATCACACACTTGTCCAAGTAATTCTTAAATACTCTGTTCATTAAATCCATGAAAGCCGTTGGGGCGTTGGTTAATCCAAAGGACATTACCAAGAACTCATAATGCCCATACCTGGTACGGAACGCTGTCTTGGGGATATCTTCGGGTTTAATCTTTAGTTGGTGATATCCAGTTCTCAGGTCAATCTTGGAAAAATAAATAGCATCCTTTAGCTGGTCGAACAGATTGTCTATTCTAGGTAACGGGTACCTGTTCTTTATGGTTAGCTTGTTCAACTCTCGATAATCGATGCACAGCCTCATGCTCCCATCTTTCTTTTTAACAAATAAAACTGGTGCTCCCCACGGAGATACACTGGGTCTTATCATACCCTTATCCAAGAGTTCCTGCAATTGGATAGCTAATTCCTTCAATTCTAATGGGGCTAACCGGTAAGGTGCTTTTGAAATTGGTGCCGTCCCTGGGGCCAACTCAATAGCAAATTCAATCACTTTATCGGGTGGTAATCCCGGAAGGTCTTGTGGGAATACATCTTCAAATTCGTTGACTACCGGAATATCTTGCAAGTTGGGCACCTCCTTCTGCGTGTCCACCACATAGGCTAGGTAAGCCTCATTTCCTTTTCGTAGCATCCTTCTGGCCTGGGCCATAGTCAAAAATTTATGCGTCTGCCTCTTTCCTCTAAATATAACTTCTTTCTTTCCTGGGATAATTAACTTAACTTTCTTCCCCTTACAGTCTATCTGAGCATCATTACAAGATAGCCAGTCCATTCCCAAAATTACATCAAACTCCCCTAATTTAAAAGGAATCAGATCAACACTAAAAGATTGCTCCCCTATGCCTAACTCACAGGAGGGGTGAATCTGGTTAACAGGAATAATTTCATGATTGGCTATTTCTACTTGTAAGGGTTCTATCAAGGGTTTAGCCTTAAGTCTTAACTTACGCGCAAGGTCCTTTGATATAAAAGATTTAGTTGCTCCCGAATCAAATAAAATGTTTGCACTGACTGAATTTAGAGAAAGGGTACCTGCTATCACATCTGAGTCTTTCATAGCATCCTGGACTGTCATGTTGAAAGTCCTCGCAGTAAGTGGCTTATTGGAGGCAGCCCTGCTGGCTTCTGAAGCTGCTGGTTTGTTCATTGGGCATTCCCTCTTCCAATGACCCGGGCGTCCACACTGATGACAAGTGGTGGTTGGAATGACGGCAGGGGTTGATGAAGGGCACTTAGTTGAATAGTGACCTTCCCGGCCGCACTTAAAGCAGGTTACTGGCTTTTCTTTACACTCCCCAGTGTGCATCCTTCCACAAGTGTTACATGATGGCAATGGGGGTCGAGACTGGTTGGAATAGGACATTCTTGACTTCTGGCCGCTCTGGCTCACACTCACGCTCATTGGCCGCTTAAACCCAGTGTTCTTTCCTGGTAGGGACACTGCTCCTCGATTAAATCTAGTTGGGAAGCTCTTTCCTGCGGAACCTCCACCCATGCTCATACTTTTCCTCTTTATTCCCTTCTTCTCTCTTTCCTTCTGCATATGTTCACTTCCGGCTTCTACAATTGTTGCCTTTTGCACCAGAGTGGCATAATCCGTAAGCTCAAGGATTGCCACCCTATTCTGAATCCACGGTTTCAGTCCCTGCTGAAACCTCCTAGCTTTCTTTTCCTAGATGCTCACAAATTCTGGCACAAACCTTGATAACTCAGTAAATTTCGCTTCGTACTCTGCTACAGATAAGTTATTCTTCTTTAGCTCCAGGAACTTGAGCTCCATCTGGTTTTCCATAAACCTCGGGAAATACTTCCCCATAAACAACTGACTGAATCTCTCCCAGGTTATGATAGCATCTGTCTCCATGTTTTTCTTGGCCTCCCACCAGTAGTTGGCCTCTCCTTTCAGAAGGTAGGTAGCAAATACAGTCTTATGTGCCTCATCGGTACTCAAAATCTCAAAGGATTTCTCCATTTCCTTTAACCATGCCCTTGCCTCAACTGGGTCGGCTGATCCGTGGAACTCAGGGGGCTTAAGGGACTTAAAAGCCCTGAAAGAGTTTGCCACATCATTGTTATTTCCTTGAGGGGGTGGGTTGGGTTGACGTTCCAAGTTCTGCCTTAGTAGTTGCATGAACTGACCCATGGGATCCATGCCTGGGTTTGGTACTGGTTGCTCAACCTCAGTTTCTCCTTCTTCAGCCTCTATCTCAAATCCCTCAACATCATATGTTTCCTCTTCCTCTTCATACAGGGAGTCATCCTGTTCCACATAATCCTCATCTTCCTCTTCACTGTGTTCCTGGTTCCTATCGTCCTGGTTATGGCTTCCCTGGTCCTCAGATCCAGGGTTCGCCCTAGTTCCAAACTTTCTTGGCGGCATGATACTGATAATAAAAAAAATATATTGGAAAAAATCAACGTTAGATCACAATAATACTCAATATTGTGCCTTGCACAGTCTTTATAATGGGGAGAATGTATCTCGCAATTCTATTATTTTTATGACAGTTCTAATAAGAAGTGCAGTAATAATAATGATAAAAACAGTGATCTCGTCACTAAGGAACTGAACTGAAAGGAAACAAATATATACAATGCGAGAAATACATAGTTTCGATCTGGTCAAAAGTACAACAGTGCTACAGCCATCTGTCCCAAAAGTGATACACAAGAGTCTATCTGTCTAGTCAGAAAAAGGGATGCTATATACAAGTCAACTATCCCGGAAAATTGGCTCTTACTAAGGCCTCGACTAACTAGACAACTAGACTATCCCATCGTCAGTCCTGAATCACACACCGGAGCGGGTCAGCTCCCATACCCTTTCCATCGCACGACGGAAGATATAGTCGGCCTGCCGCCTGGAGATCCTACCATGCCTGTCCCCTGGAGCGATCTGAGTCTCGCTCGGGACGTGAGCTCTATCCCCGTCAGCTCCCTCCTCAAGGATCGAGGTATAGCAGCCCTGGTCTCATAAGCTCGGGTACGCCTACCCGCCCTCTCCGCATCTAACTCCCTCCTGGCCTCATCCAGCCGGGCCTCAGCAACAGCCAATCGGGTCCTCAGTACATCCTGAACATAGTCGTGGGCTAACAAAGACTGCCTATGGGCAGGGTCGAGAGGTGGTGAATCCGGAGCTGCTGGGGGTGCCTCCTCGGTCTGCCTAGGCTCGGGAGTATGGGTCTCTGAGCTGTCATCATAGGTGTTCCAGGATGGTAGTGGAGGGGTAGGAGCTCTGACCACCGGAAGTATGGGTAAAGGGGTACCAGTGTACACTACCATAGGTCCAACACGCTCCTCAGCTACTGGGACCTCATCCGGGTCCTCCTCATCTGAAATAGTAATTACCTCTGTCTCTAACTCCTCTGAGGGGTCCTCCTCATCTTCCTCCATCTCAGGCTCCTCCTGATCCTCGACATCTAGCAGTGCCTCATCATGCTCACGCTCGAACATCTCAGGGTCCTCTATCTCATGCGCCTACACATTAAACGAGCTAAGTTACTATCATGATAATTATAAGGGTTCCCGTAAGGGTTTTAACTGCCAGTGCTACTTTAAGTAGTCCGACCATGAACTTGACAAGAGTTCTTATTATCTTTGTGAGTTTGTTATTATATCGTCGCATCATCTCTGAGGTTTATAACGCTTGGCTCTGATACCATTTCTGTAACACCCCCAGATCCGGGGTCAGGGATCCAGGTCGTCACGGTCTTTCTTTCCACAATTATCACTTAACTTCATTAATAATAAACAACCTCATGCTGTGACCCCACACTAACACACACCACCACACGTCATAGTCTCAGAGATGAAATTGAAATAAGTACAAGTCCTTGAATCCACAATTAAAAGTTATTACAACCCAAAATGATTACTTGATAAGTTTACAGTTAATTGCCATTATCTGCCACAAGTTATAATTATACATAATTGATTCTCAAAAGTAGAATGTCTGATTTACAGATAGATCTACATCTGCAGCTATAGCAGCTACGATCTCAACGGGAAGGCGCAGGGCGCTTCCCACGCTCTTGCGCTGGGTCTGCTTGAGCCTGGACATCTTTCCTAACTGTTGTTGTGTGATGAAGAAATGAAGCAAGAGTGAGCATTACAGCTCGCAAGATAATATATAGTGTAATCAATAATGCAAGTATCTAAATAGATAACTTACTGAAAACCTTTATCAAGTGTAAGATAATTACTTACTGGATATAAGCTTAAAGGAAGACGAAGTTACCAAATACTTCACTTATACTTATATCATTTTAGAAAACCACTTGAACTACCACTGATCAAATTATAATCAGTTTTCAACAGTTCATCACATAGATGAAACTACAAGACAAGATTTGAATAGATTAAATCTTTGAAGTATTATTGAAGGAAATGAAGTTATGATATACTTCATTAAGTTCCGATATATATATCCACATATACATCTTCTTTATACATTTCCTGAAAACCTCTGTCATGAAAAGTGTGGACAGAGTTTGTAACATCCAATAAATTTTTGGAAGGAAAAAGAATTGTGGCATGAACCCGATATCTTGCTGATCAGGCAAAGATACCAATAAGTAACCTTTTCTACTAGTAGATGGACGAATTCCCCACTGGTCATCACCCTGGCCGTAATAGGGCCTTATGCTGGACTGTCACTCAGCCACTTACGCATTTGATGGACTCCCACTGAGCCACTTACACTATCATGGACGCCCACTGAGCCCATGTTGCTTATGCCGACTCGATAGATGGACTTACTTCCCGAACGTTGGGTAAGTAATCAATTAATTTATCAAAACAGCAACCTCGTTGGGAATGTAAAATACATCACTGAGCCGGATCCCCCAGGTTTTGAGCGAATATTTAAATCCCCTTTGAAAGGAAGATCTTAAATATAAAAATGAGTTTTGGGATCCGCTCTAACTTTTAAAAATTATTTTGAAGACTCAAAAACACTTTAAAGAGTGTTTGGAATACTGCTGATTTAATAAAGTAAATCAGTCCCGATATATTAGAAAATATCTGAATATTATTATTTAA
Source organism: Apium graveolens (assembly GCF_009905375.1). NCBI lineage: Eukaryota > Viridiplantae > Streptophyta > Magnoliopsida > Apiales > Apiaceae > Apium > Apium graveolens. The sequence goes on from NC_133652.1 coordinate 31,188,838, forward strand.
ATAATATTCCCATAATGATAATCCTTATATAAAAATAATTGAAGTAGAAGCTATAAAACTTATACTTGAAACGAGTATTAAATAACCAAGATATACTTATTCGAAAGTACTATCTTTATTTGAATAATCAAAAATAAGTTTGATTATCGACACCTTATTCTTTAATAAAATAAAGTATATATCTCAGCAAATAATCGAAGTCATAGATCCTCAAATGAATATTCAAATAATATTCAATAAATAATATAAACTGAGTCCTAAGCCCTCGAATGAATATTCGAATAATATTCATTAAATAAAATAAAAGGAGTCATAAGCCCTCGAATGAATATTCGTAATAATATTCATTAAATAAAATAAAGTTATCGAATAAACCTTATTCGATTAATAGTTTTAAAAACTATATCAATATATATATATATATAAATATATAAAATACTCGGGAGCCTCGCCTCCCGGTTTTAGAAAAAGTTCACCTTTTGATCCCCTATACTAAGGGTATACTCAAATACCGCTTAACTCTAGCATAGGTATTATGCAACTACAAGAATTTGAACCAACAGATATATAAATCAAGAATATGAAACAGGCATGCATATATACCATATCACATGCTACAATGTATCGCAAGAATTTGCTAATAACAAATTATGCATTTATCGCAAGATCATGCATATACACATATACATCACAACAACAGTTATACGGGTAGAAAACTTGCCTGAGCGACTGGGGGTTATTAATGGCTTGGGATGAGTCTGGTAACCTATAAACAACATATAAGTTGGAATTAAACCAAAGTCACTTGTAAACCAATTTAGACTCTAACGCTCGCTTTTGCGCTTACTGATTCTCTTAAGTCGCTCGAGTACCCTCGGCTCCACCATTTTTAATAAATTAACCATTACGAGTTTTAAGGCGATTCTTTCGCGAGTATCTTACCAACTGCCTAACACACTTAACATAATTGTTTCATACACTAATTAACCCTTTTTAGGTCTTTAACCTATGTTTCAAAGTAAGGCGAGGGGTAATGGTTCGTTCACCAAACGCCGTTACTTAAAACGGCCGTTTCTCCTAAACCGTACATCGGAATCAAACGAACCACATATCAAAACGAAGCTCGTAACATGAATTATCTAATCATGGCAATGGTCAAAACCTATCAGGGAGTTCTCGGGTCCTAATGTTATGAACAAAAGCAGTCTAAAGTTAATCGGACATTACGACGGCTATATTTACGCGATTTCCCAATTTTATACCATTCCAATTCAACCACCAATCAATCCCAATTCATTCATACAACCAACATCCATCCACAATGCATCATAACAGCCCCAATCAACTCAATATTAATAATTATACTTATTCTTAAACTTGAATTAAAACTATACATAAGTCCTTTAACCAAACCATAAGATTTGAACATTCAATTCACCACCATTCCAACCCAAACTCTAAACCAACAAGCATTAAGCTACTCTATTACCATAACAACCAAAATCATCCTAATATACAAAGTAAAGCTAGGGTTTGGAGATAATATACCTTCCTTGAAGTGATGTGAGTAGCTAGGAAGCCATAAGAAGCCTTGAGATGTCTTAGGGATGCTTGGATCTTAAAGGAAAAACAAGAAAAATCAAGTTAAAAACCTTGAAATCACTATTCATTGTCTTCTTCATTGATTTCTTGGAGAATATTGAGAATGAATTGGAGGCTTAAACTCATAGGATAGCCATATCTATACATAAGGAGTACTAGATAATTAACTTACCAATTTAGGAAGCTTGGATCATGAATTTTGAAAATTCCTCTTCTTGAAAATGGAAAAAGCCGAGAGCAAGCTTCTTGGTGAAGAGAAATAAAATTTTTGTTTTGATGAAATGATTTGTTTTGGCTTGGTGGATGTAGTTTTGTTTTGATTTTTAGTTAATTACCTTATTAACCTTGTCTTTGTGTGGTTTTAATTCAACCACATCTCCTTCCCCTTATGTCATGCTTATGATGTCATCATCCCTTACTTGCCCTCTTCTTATTGGTTGGATTACCTCATCATCGCTAACCTCCTTGATTAACTTCCTAATTGTTTGCCTAATGATCACTGATCTGTTATACGGTTCGCTTAACTTTCGTTTTCGTTTATCGTTTGAGGGATCATACCCGGGATCTTATTACTTGGGTTTCCTTAACCTTTCTCAATACATTATAATCCTTTTATGATCCTCTCTTATAATCCTTTTATTTAAATCCTTTTTATCATGTTACCTTATACTCAATTCTTTCCGTATCTAGTGGATTTCTGGGAAAAATCAAAGTGTTCGGAATTGGATTCTGACGATCTTTACATACACTTATATACTATCTAGAGTACTAATAAAATCTCAGAATATCCATAACAGAACCCCTACATAGTGGGGCATGAAAAGTTTTCTCATTCAGCAAAAACACTATTCATAAGGGTTTCAAAAAGTTCAAAATTTTGGGGGTTATTACATTTGAGTTAAGTCTTGAAATAAGAACTTGTCATCAGCTCATCAGCCTTAGCAAGGTGCTCTGTCAGAACTTTAAAGCTTGGAATGAAATAAGTTTCATTCCACTTTTTGGTCCACTCCACTCCTCTGTGAGTATCTTCCCAAGGAATAGGAGCATCCTGTTCAACAAACTTTTGGATTAATGCCTCCTTTCCAAGAATTGGAGCATTTACAGGAGCTGACTCTCCAGAACTTGCAGAAAATCCATCATCTTCTGACAACACCAGAGTGTGTGTAACAGAAGGAGAGTCTGTACTAGCTTCATCTAAATTTTGAGCATCAGAATTTATCTCCAGAATAGGAGTTGTTGGTATCTCAGCCTGTAAGATGGGAGAATTGACAGTAGATGGCTGAGCTGCTGTTGGAGCTTCCAAATAAAGAACAGTAGGAATATTCAGCCTATGGATGTTAATTTCAGGACTTACTACTGAATCTTCAACTGTCACTTTGTCATGAAGAGGAGAGAAGGAACCCAAAATCCGGTGGGGTTTTCCCGGTTTCGGCAACCCCGCTTAGGGTTCAAACACAATCCAAAACTCGAGGATTTCATTCTAAACGATTCTAATTCCACACAGCAACTCAGCCAATGCATCAACTGCGACAAACGACCCATATATCATGAATCCCGAACAAAACACCATAAAAATCGGCGAGCTCAAGAAATTTTCGGCCAAAAATCGATTTCTCTAATTTCTTAACCAAAATCAGTGATTCGGGTCTCAAAATAAAGCTAATAACATGTACAACCATTCATATAATCAAAACATAATCAACAACTCAAGAATAATTTTAAAAATTGAATTAAAATTTGAACAAAAACCAAAAACTCGATTTTGCCCTAAATCGAATTAAAAAAATGCAAATTATATATCAAAATGATCCTTCTGAACTCTATAATTATAACTAATCATCAAAATATTCAAACAATCAATCAAATTACAAAAATGAATGTCAAAGAAAAATATGAAAAATTGAAATCGAGAAATAATCAACCTTATACGAAGATTTTAGTATGGATACGACCGTCTCGTCGAGAGCTTTGATATAGTACCAAGATCACAATCAACAGATTAACAGTTTGATCAGAAAGTTTAAATCTATGAATTTGGAATTTCGAAATTAAAATAAACTGATAAAGACGAAAGAAATACTGATAGATATTTGTTTGTTTGGATTAGTACAGACTAAAATCAGATAACTACGAGACATATTTATATTTATACAAACGGTCCTCATAAAACACAAAGTAGTACCTTTTGTTCGTATAATTTAAAATCACAAGCCTGAAAATAATAATTTACGAAAAATTGCTTATTAAAATATAATTTTGTTAGGTCACACAACGTTGTAGAAGGGGGTTGAATACAGTGTTATTACAATCAAATCGATCTTGAACACAAGTAACAGTAGACATATATATTCAATATAATAAACTCTGTTATAATGGAATTGTTCTCTCTTAGTGATGAACAAATATCACCAAGAGCTGCTAGGTTACAATGTATAATCTTCTCGATAACGATAACACATATAGTGTAAACCTATGTCTGTGTTTATATACTACACAATTATAAGATAACTTATAATTGATATGAAATATAATTCTGTCTCCTAAAATATATCAATCAGATATCTTATACAAGTCTTCCAGTCTTCTAATTCTTTCCATGCATATCTTCTTTTATTTTAGTCTCGATCTTCTACTTTAAATCAGCTTACTTCCTTAATTGTAAGTCCTCCCACACTTAAGTTCTGACATAACCTTAAGTCCTGATATTATGTTTCGACTTCCAGTAAGTACTGATTCCACTAAGTACTGATATTTCCTGTTTGTTAAGATCTGAAAACTAAACATGAAACATATTAGACATGACGTCTCAAATATATCTAACAATCTCCCCCAACTTGTAAATTATGCAAAATATACAAGTTAATAGATTTGATGATGTCAAAAACATTTAAGTTCAAATGCATAGAGAATTTAACTGAGTAACTAACTATAACTTACAGTCCTTGTAGCTTTTACCAGTCTCACTGAGTCAATCTGAATCCATAATAATTCTTAACAAAGTGTGATATCAGCTTTTCTTCTTTAATCCTCAGGACCTGAGAGAGTGTAGTCTTGACTTGCTTCATCTCTTCATTTTGACTCCCAATCTGATAGATTGCAGTCCTTATAGCAGAGATATGGTTTCTTTCTAAACCATTATCCAGTCTTATTACCCTAGGATGAGAAGAGTCTTCATTGTAGCATAGACATTTCTCTTTCAGCATTACCTCAAGCTTAGCAGGATCCTTCTTCATAGAAATTTCACTTCCATCATCTTCAACAATACATGGAATAAATTCTGTAAACCTTGAACCAAAAATTCTTGCTTTATCTCTAATGGTCTTCAATATGAAGTTTGACTATCTCCTGGTAATATTAGACTTTACCTCTAAAAGGTAATGAAAGAATTAAAGTTCTTTCAGAGTTTTGTTCAGTATATCTGATTCTGACATCTGATATGTTCTTCCATCTTCAAGAAATAGAATAAGATTTTCTTTGATGGTGTGCTTATCATGAGCATCCAGTGCCACTTGAACAGAGATAACCTTGTTAAGGTGTTTCTGAGTAACATCTTCAAGAGGTTCTCTGAGCAACTTGAGCTTTGTCAGAGGTTGTCTTTGATTCTTCAGAAATCTTCTTTCTTTTCAGAGTTTGAACATCTTCTTCAGTCAGAGTATCATCATCATGAATTGTAGTTTGATAGACAGGATCTATCACAACTGAAGATATTTTCCTCTTTTGAAACTTTGTAGGTTCATCAACCTTTTCCCTTACTTTCCATTTAAGATCAATCTCAGATTATGATCTTGTTTTGGGCTTTGATGCCTCAGAACTTGTCTTTTCTTTGATTACAATGCCTTTCTTCTTTGGCCTTGGAGGTTTCTTTGCAACAGAAGCTTTTGGCTTTAGATTTGTCTTTTCAGCTTTAAATCTAGCTTCTTCCTCCTTGAGATTATCTAAATCCATTCCTGGATTAAGTTTCAGAAACAATCTTCTAGCAATTTCTTCATCAATTGTCTGAATCTTGGGATCCTTGTAGTAGACAGTAGTCTGCTTTCCCTTGAGCTTCAGAGTTTGCATGAACTTTTGAGAATCTTGACTTCCGCCTTGTATCAGAACATCAGGCTTTATCAGACTTTGCTCATCAGAACTTGATCTCAGATTTTGAATATCAGTACTTGCCATTAGATTTTCAGTTAGAGTAGCTTCAGAACTTGTCTTCTTTTGAATAGAAGATCTGCTTGCATCAGAGTTTAGTTTCACTTTGCTGCTTTGTTTACTCTGAGCTTGACCTCTACCCTGACTAGGGTTTCCCTGGTCATCAGTTTCATCATCTGTCTTCTTCAGTATTTGATCATCTGAGCATTTGGACTTAACTATCTTCTCCCCCTTTTTGGCATCATCAGATAGTAGGAGTGAGAGAAGAAGTTCTACCGAAGTTTGAATTTCATTCAATTGATCCTGTTGACAAGCTTGATTTGCCAGAACCTCTAATTTGGGCCTGTTGCTTCTCCTGGGTTTTCTCAATTGCTTCTACCTTTTCAGAAATAGGTCTGATAAACCTCTTTTTGTCAAGCTTGGTCTCCATTTCTAGCTTATCAGCTTTTTCTAGAAGCTTATCAACCTTTTCTTGAGTTTCACAGTGTAGACCTTGAAGATTCTTGGTAGAGAGAGCAGTGATCTTGAGCTGTGTCTTGAAATCAGAATTTGACAATAACTCATCATCTTTTGACACATGCTCTGTCAGAATGTTAGAGCTTGGAATAAATTCAGAATCATTCCACTTCTTGGTCCACTCAACTCCCCTGCGAGTATCCTCCCAAGGTATAGGTGCATCCTGCTCAATATACTTCTTTACCAGTGCTTAATTTCCCAGAATGGGAGCTGGAGTCTCAACAGAAACACTGTCTTCAGAACTTGAAGAAGATTCATTATATTCTGACAGAACAACAGTGTGTGAGGCAACTGGAGATTCAGGAATAACCTCAGCTACTGTAGGAATTTCAGCATGCTTTGGAGAAATATGTGGAGTTGATATCTCAGCATTTAAGATTGGAGATTTAACTGGAAATTGCTGAGCTTCTGTAGGAGCTTCCAAATACAGAATAAAAGGAATGTGTAGCCTATGGATATCAATTTCAGGACTGAAGCCTGAATCTTTAACTGGAATATCTTCATGAAGAGGAGAGACTGGAGGTGTAACCACTGTATTAGAAACAGTGTCTTGGTCTTTAGCTGGAGGTGGCAGAGATTCAATGATAATTGGCTCTTTTGAGTTCAGAGATTCCTGATCCCCTTCCTCAGCTTCTGCAGTATCTTCAGATGGAGATTTAGCATTATACCTCTTTGCCCTCATCTTCTTCAATCTCCTTGCCAATGAAGGAGTTGATGTTGCAGCATCAGAAATTACAGATTTCCTCTTCAAAATATCAGAACTTTGAGCTGCAGTTTCTTTCTGAGAAGTAACATTCTCAGTTTCAACTGTCACAGGTTCTGAAGCATGAACATGTGCCTCCTCTTCACTATCAGATTCATCCCTGAGAATCATTTTTCTTCTCTTTTGTGGAGGCTGAGGAACAGACTTTGTCCTTTTTGGCCTAGAAGATTAAGGTATGATAGTATGTGCTGATGATTCCGGTTGAGATGATTGAGTTGATGGTTTAAAAGATGTCCTGATGGTAGATTTTGGTTGTGATTGAGAAGTGGTTGGTTGTGTAGTGGTTGGAGGTTCTGATGGGTGAAGTTCAAATGATTGGACATCAGGATATAGTGCAGTGTATTTAACTGGATTATAGTTTATTAAGGCTTGTTTGACATAAATGGGAATTTGGAGGGGTCTCAACATAGCCTTCTTATTATCAGTAGATAATAAGTCATTAAAAGCTCTTTTAGCTAGTCTGAATGGTGAAATGGACTCACTAGCTAATTTGGGCTTATTAGAACAACAAAAACTATAAATAAGCTGACAAAATCTAGCAAAGTAAACTGTATTCCTATCTTCTGTCATCCTATCCCCAATAAAGCCTAAAATAGCACTTGCATAATCAAAATCGGTTTGATTAATGAGAGCATACCCGATTTGTTGACTGAGAATTGGGATTGCATCAAAATTAGAACATTTGTTTGCAAAAGCCTTTATGATGCAGTCAAAGAAGAAACTCCATTCCGTCCTTATGTTGGATCTCTTCAATTAACCCAGATTTTCCAATGTCTTTTAATACCCCAGACTGGCCATTAGCTGTTGAAGAACTGGCTCCTCAACAGTTGTATAAGTGCAGTTCTCAGATAATTACAGTGCTTAGCGTACTGTTGCCACAGTCACTACATGTTCATCCTCCCCTGTTGAAAAGATGATACTTGAGGACCCATGAGCACCGCCATCATCATATATGCCACTTCTCCAAAACTCCAGCATACCCAATATCGCAGTGAGCAAGGAAGTTCTGAATAAAGTGAAGTTCTTATGGAGCTTCATCCTGGCTAAGAATGGCCAAGTAATTGTTGGGGAAAAACTTTGCTCCATTGAAAATAATGTCTTTTGGTGCCATTTCTATAAGAAATAAGTGAGAAAATAGAGTGTTTGCAAGGTATTTGATAAAATTCTTGTAAGAAAACGCTTCAGAGAATATTAGAGAGAGAGAGAGAGAGAGAGAGAATAAGAGAGATTAAGAATAGAAAAGTAAGTAAAGGATTAGAAAATCTTTTAACTCCCATATATATAATCTCTCCACTCAACAGTTATATTTTTGAAGCATGGAAAACAATTTACACCTGGCAACGTGTGAACAGTCAGTAAAAAGTTAAGGCAGGAGTTAATGGGCACGGGAAATAAGCAATAATTACTGTGCACATGCAGTTTTTCAGGAAAAACACGTTTACCACTAACCCAAATTATTACGACTGCTTTTATCTCACCTAATTATATTCTGATTAAATATGATCATTTCAGTTTTTACCACAAATAAGTCAAGTAAAGAATAATGCCACGTAAGCATCAGAGATTCCATCAGGATTTAATATCAGAACTTTAACTTATATCAGATTTTAACAGTGATCAGAATATGGCTTAACAACTCAAAAAGTGAATATCTTTTTATGTGATATTTCATACAATTACTGACATGATTCATTAAAGTTTAAATGTCAGAACTTCCATCAGAACTTGTCCTCAGAATTTATGCAAATGACACTTAAATGTTTGTCAAAAACAACTTAATCACCACAGTAATTTTCATCATTCATATGGAGTGAGAGTGTGTGCATTTAGCAGAGTATCAGATAAAGATTAAAGTCTGATAAACTTCAGTACATCTTAGAAATAAGATATAACTAAGAAAAGTACTTAAAATCTGTCATCAATCATGAAGTCTACTATAGAACAAATTAATGCAAGAGTCCACCTCAACTGTTTGTGCTCATTTTATGCATCTTTTGAAATTCCTTTTTACAGTGGCTTCTCAGTGTAAGTGAGTCACAACTGCTTATCAGAATTTATGCTATTATCAGAGTATTTCTCCAGTAATCAGAGAATGTGAAAAGTCACCAAGAAAAATTTATTTGCTTTTCTAATGCATATTACTTAATACCATCAATTCAGTTGGGTGTTCCCTTCCACATTGTTTTCTCTAGATCTCAAAGGAGTACCTGACTTTAATTTTTCTTTTCTTTGCTTTTCTTTTGATAAGTGAGGCTTATCAAGCATGTGGTTCATACTTAAGGTTTACTGACGTCAGTATTTGACAGATAAGAAGCAAGACACCTCCGGGCTTACAGAGCAGTAACTATTTTAAATCCCTTGGTGAAATTAGTTACTATCAACCAAATAGATAAGGGAATATTCTCGATAAGTTATTAGGAAAAGTTCTTGGGGACCTGGAATACATCAACAAGCCACCCAACTTTGATGACAACTATTTTTCTGAGGTAAGGTACGCTTTTCAAATTCCCGAGGAGTTTGAGATTAGGTTGCCTGCTGAATGGGAGAAGCTGCGGCAAGTGGGGGCGATGGGTCGGAATTCCCCTGGAGACTTTCAGAGTGGGCTTACGGCTACCCATGCACAGGTTTTTCCACACACTCTTGTGTGAAATGAGGATTGGCATAGGGCAATCGGGTCCTAATTCGGTGAGAAAGGTTAGTGCGTTCATAGTTAGGTGCACGGAGTTAGGCATGGAACCAACCTTGGGCCTTTTCTGGTCATTACATAAAATGCAGGGATCAATGGGTCATCATCCCTTGCAAAAAATTCATTGGAGGGGTGCAACGACCTTAGAAGAGATACTATTGTCAGGTCTTCATCAAATAAAGGCTGGCATGGGGAGTTCCTGAAGTTCAAGGGAGAGGATTTGGCATATTTTCCAGAGTATAAAAGGCCTGATGGGATTATAGGGGCGATCCGCAGGTTTGAGAATTTAGAGGAGAATGAAAAGGATTATGCGGCTCAGTTTATGGGGAGAAAGAAAGATGGTTTATGGCCAGTAAAAGATTTTTAGGATTATAATTTTCTTATTGCCCACAATCGTAAGCTTCATTCCATGATTAACTGGAATGAAAATGTGTTTTTATTTCAGTATTACTGCAAGACTTTCCTATTTCAGACCACATGGATTGTTGAAGGAACTTGAAGTTGGCTCACAAAAGGCAGTTGAAAAATAGAAATATGTCATAGAAAAGGGATGAGGCATCTTCAGGGACTGCCACCAGCAAAGCTAGGTTCGAAGGAGAAGGGAATCCTTCGGTGGGAGAAAAGAGGCCTATGAAATCTCATCCAATAGGAGTTGAAGCTACTAGTAAAAAGGCGAGGATAGAGGAAAATAAAATAAAGAGGGCCTTGGATCCTTCTGGCATCAGCGAGGGAGAAGGAGACTTGGTTGACTTGGGAGGTGCCATAACGCTTCCAACCAAAGGGAGGAACGATCCAAAGGGACCAGATCAAGGGAAAAGCCTGGTTCAATGTATAGGGAAATCTCGATCCGAAGAAAGTTCGTAAAAATGCATTATCCTTCACTTTACTACAGGTAATATGAAATCTCCTTTTTCCTTAATTTATCCATTCACTTTTATGTTTCTGTTGGCATTCCCTGCCAAGTTTTTATATATACACATGAGAAGGTTGGTTGGAGAAGGAAGCTGGGATGTTAATCTGGTAAGGGCGCTAAAGGTGTTTACTCTATCTCCTGATCGCAGGAAAACGGGGGCTGAATCAGATATTGATGCTGTTAGGAGGACTAAGACCTTGTTGGGAAAGGTAATTCAACAGAATTCGTAAGTAAAACATAAGTTAATGCTACCCTTGGTATTCTTTACCGTTAACACTTCCATTTCTCTCTGTTGTCATTGTTTTTTATTTTTTATTTTTTTCAGTTGGGGACCCGTGTGCTGGATTTGGATGAGAGGATCGAGAAGAGCAAGGGAAGAATAAAAATAGAGAATGAGAAGGTGAAGACTGAGAGGAAGGCTAGGGATAAGGCCCTTGAGTAGCTAAAAGAGTTGAAGAAGAAACATGAAGATTTGCAGGAGGTTCTTAAATCAGAGAGCGAGGAGATTGACCGTTTGGAAAAAGTTAATATAAAAAACCTTGAGAAACTGTATTCGGAGCAAGGTGACGAAAAGAGCTGACCACTAAAACCTAAGAGGTTCAAATGGTGACTGAAACTTTAGAGAAGGTGGAGCAAGAAGCTCTTATCACTTATAAAGATAATGTGGCCAAATTTGTGGCTTCAGCTGAGTACGAGACCTTGCTATACGAAAAGGCGGGTTCAATGCACGAGGAAGGATTTAATGATTGTCTAGCATTTGTGGGAGAGGGAAATATTTTGAATCTTTAATAACATAGTGTGGACCATTTTCGGGCGTGGGAGTTAAAGATGATGGAGGAACAGGAAGAAGCGGAGAGGGTTGCCCAAGCAAAAGAGCAGAATGAGGTTGATAAGGTCATCATTGAGGGTGATGGAAGTGATCCCAAGGTTTAGAATCCGTCTCTGCACAGAACGAGGGTACGCTTCCGGCTCTAGGCCCTACAGTTTCCCACGCCGAACCTCCCAAAAAATGATGGAGCCTTTGTCATAGTTGGTCTTTGATTTTAATTTCTGTTGGTTTTGTTGTTTAATTAGTTTTTAATGGACTATTTTTAGGATTTCTTTTAGATAATTTGGTAACTAATCATGTATTATTTTGTTTTCATTGTCGCTTTGTTTGTTTCTACGTATTCTAGATTTTTGCATATAATGTGTTCGTAAAATTTAATTATTCAAGAAATGTTTTCTTTTCTTTTCTTTTTTCTCTTCTTTTTTTGTTAATAGTGAATTGCCCCTCGAAAAGGATTAGTTTTTTTAGGAAACAATTAGTTAGTTTAATAGGAAAGAATCAATGCATTTTTTTGGGAAATGTATATGTTTTGGGATCCAAAGAGTCAAAAAGTCATTTATGGGAGTGTTGAGAAAAAAGCGTGAAAATGAGGAGTCACGACTGTTGTCTTGGTAGTTGAAGGTTGAAGTGTGAGGCTGGGGCTATGAATAGATGAGGTGAGGGAGGGGGATATTATTCTTTGTATTGTCTATTTCCGATGATTCGTAGGCACAGAAAATATCTTCGAATGAAGGGAAGTCCACGAGAGAGGTTCAATTAAAATATATTTTAAGGATGTCAATGATAGTATCCATACCTTGTGGAGCAAAATCGTGGAGAGGGAGGATCATGTCCAACAATTGAGGGAAACAATTTGTAGGCTTCAAGATAAAAACAATAAGTTGATGTCATTGGGTCGTCCACCCCGTTACCCTGATGCATTCTTTTGTTTGCTTAATGATGTAATTTCTATATAAATTCACAAAATATTATTTAAGTGCTTTAGTACTATTGGTTTTTAATTTTGAATTTTGCCATTTCAGTCGATGGATATTGATAGTGATAAATATTTCCGGAAGAATTATGTAATTCTATTATGAGGAAAGAAAATTGTGAAAATAATGTTTTTGTTAATTATAAAAGTAATAAATTTTTACATTTGGAAGTTAAAATGGTGAGTGCGTAGTCAAAGAGTCCAATTGACCTAGGTAAATGCAATAACAAATGTTATAAATTTTTGAGGAAGTGGGGGGTTGGGTTTTTCTTTTAAAAGCTGATATTTTCTTTTGGATTGGCACATTCTCATTTATAGATCTCTTTCTTTCTTACTTAGAGTATTTATTTTAGATTTCTAATGGAATCCCAAGGTAGTTGTTCGAGTGATAAGGGGAAGAAGGCGATGAAGCGTGAGCAGAAATTGTTATCGGCCATGGAGAAAATGCGGGAGAAGATACACCGCCGGGATAACAAGATCCCTAAGCTGGAGTTGATGGTGCAAGAGTTTGAGGAGGACTTGGCTTCTGTGAAGGAGGAGAACTATCGCTTTAGTATTATTGCAGGGGATGCTTTATAATATTTTTCTATTCTTTTTATGATCTGTAATGATTGGTGCCTTTGGGCTTTTAAATAATTATGTATTAAGAACTGTGTTTTCTTTCTGTTTTACCGTTGGTTAAATAAAATGTGTTTGATTTCATACGTGTCGTAGGCTTATCTGCATATTTTTATTTTCCGAAAATAAACTATTGAAACGAATTTTTCCTTAGATATTAAATTAGTTAATGCGAGGTTTTATAATAAACGGTTGTAAATGAGATAAAATGTTATAAGCGAGCTATTTGCACAGTTCATAAGTTACTAACGTAGGCATTGTTTACCCAATTATCCATGTAAAAGAACCATTTATGTTGTGGCTTGTAGGTTACTTAGGTTGGCTTGATAATAGATGGTTGTGAAAGCGAACTATTTGTGTCGTGGTCTGTAGGCTGCTTATGTTGGCTATGTAATTAAATAGTTACGAAAGCGAACTATTTATGCCTCAATCTGTAGGCTGCTTATATTGTCTTTGTAATCAAATAGTTATGAAAGCGAATTATTTGTTGCGCATTCTGTAGGCTGCTTATATTGGCTTTGTAATAAAATAGTTGTTGAACCGAATTACTTGTGCCGCAGGCTATAGGCTACTTTTATTGGATTAGTAACAAGTAATTGTGATAATGGGCTAAGCCCGAGCCATAAGTGGGGCTTTTCTAAGAGATATACATATATTTTTTAAAGAATACATCAGTATGAAGGAAAACCACATCGATTTTGATTGATATTTTAGGCCTCTAATTATAAACTTCCAAAAGGTGCTTAGTAAAGTTAAAAGGGGTACTTACTGGTAAAAGCGTTTGAGGTGAGTGGCATGCCAGGTTTTGGGGAGAGGTTTTCCTGATAACTGGGAAATATGATAGGTGCCAAGTCAGGTGGCTTGAGTTATAACATAGGGGCCTTCCCAGGTTGGATCAAATTTTTTATTCTTGGTAGGGGCTGAAGCAGAGGTGGCTCTAAGTACTTGATCTCTAATTTAAAATTAGCGGGGGCGTACTTTGCCGTAGTGAAGATTCGTAATCTGTTTATAGTTGGCTATACGAATAAGGGCATTCTCTCTTCTTTCTTCAAGGAGATCCAGGTCAGTACACAAGCCTTGTGGATTCAATTGAGGGTTATAACCTTGAACTCCGAAAGAAGGTTCCCCAAGAATAGCAATCTTGAATTCTAAGAGCCTGGTTCGGGTTTCTTCCAAATATTTTATCATCAAAGGTGATTTAGCTGCAAAACCTCCAAGTACTTGGTTCACAATGAGTTGGGAATCACTGTGGGCTTTTAGATGTTGGACTTGCAATGCCTTGGCTGGTCGAAGGCCAGCTAAAAGGGCCTCATATTCAGAACAATTGTTGGTGGCAGGAAAATCGAACCTTATGAATTCTGGAATCTCGAATCCTTCGGGGCTTATCAACAAGACACCAGCTCCACTATTGTCAGAAAAGGAAGAACCGTCAACAAATAGCAGCCAATGAAGTGGGGGACGTACTAGCATAGGCGAAACCTCCGAAGGAACTTTAATTTCTGAGGGTGCGGAACATTCAGTTAAAAAGTCAGCCAAGGCTTGTCCTTTGATGGACTAGCGGGGGCGATAGGCAATGTTGAACTAGCTGAGCTCTACAGCCCAATTTACTAGTCTTCCCGAGAGATCAGGCTTATGAAGGATTTTCCGTAGGGGTGATTGGTGTAGACCCGGATCCCATGTCCTTTGAATTAATGATGGATTTTCCTAATGGCAAGCAGAAGAGAATACACCATGTATCTATAGAGGTGTATCTGGTTTTTACGTCCCGTAAGATATGACTAACATAATATAATAGGGAATTGTTTGTCTCCTTTTTCCCGGATTAAACACGAGCTCACAGCTCCAGGAGCTACGACAGATATAAGTATAAAAGCTCAGCAGGGAGGGGTCGAGAGAGGACATGAGGAGAGCATAGGTAAGCTTTTAGAGAATTGAAAGCTTCCTGACAAGAAGGATTTCACTTAACATCTTTTAATTTGTTTATGCCTTTTAGGGCATCGAGAAAAGGTATGCTCCTCTCGGCTAATTTGGAGATGAACCTCCGCAATGATGTTAAACACCCATTCAAAGACTGGATCTATTTTAGAATTGTTAGAGAAGGCATTTCCAAGATAGCTCTAGTCTTTTCAGGATTCACTTCTATACCACGCCCACTGATCATGTGACGCAAGAATTTTCCGTGGGACACCCCAAATGTACATTTGTAGGGATTGAGCTGAAGGCCATGGCTTCAGATAGTCAAGAATATTTCTCTAAGATCCCGAATATGATCTTTCTTCTCTTTGGATTTCACAATCATGTCATCTACGTAAACTTCAAAGTTTCTTCCGGTTTGATTGGAGAATATTTTGTTTATGGTCCGTTTATAAGTAGCTCCAGCATTCATTAGACCCATAGGAAGAACCTGATAAGCATACACAACCCTATGAGTGATGAAGGCTGTCTTGGATTGATCTTCTAAGGCCAATTTGATTTAATTATATCCCGAAAAGGCGTCCAAGAAACTGAAATGAACATTCATGACCGTAGCATCTATAAGTTAATCGATGTTGGGGAGATGATAGTAGTCCTTAGGGGTAGCTTTATTGAGGTTCATATAATCGACACAGACCCGACATTTTCCGTAAGACTTCTTAACAAATACCATGTTGGATATCCATTCGGGAAACTGAATTTCATAAATGAAATTGGCATTTACTAGCTTGTTGATCTCTTTATCAATGGTTTATTGCCTCTCTGGAGCAAAATTCCTTCTTTTGTGTTTTACCCCTGTCTTATTAGGATCAATATAAAGTCAGTGGACAACAACAGATGCATCAAAGCCGGGCATGTCTTTAGGCTTCCATGCAAAGATATCTGGAATTCTCGGAGGAGATGGATAAGCTCTTGTTTAAAAGGATCTTAAAGTTGCGAACCTATAGAGATGCAACGGGGTCTCCTTCCGTTAGCTCAACACTTTCCACAGGTTCTCCAAGCTCAGTCTTAGGGGTACGGTGTAATTCAGCCTTTGTTAAAGAAGATTTTGAATACGAGAATGAACTTTCTATCAAAAAGATTTGAGAAGCTTTTGCTTTCGAAAACTTTAGATATTCTGGAGGGGCTTCTTTTCTTTGGTTTTCTGTAGAGTTTTCTTTTCTTCAGTTCAGTTTGAGCTAAACTCGGAGAGGTGGAATAACAGTATTGGGAGGCAACACGGTCAATTATCAATTCTCCTAGTCCCATGGTTGTGGGGAATATATGTGACGCCCTCCAAATTTGGGGTCGAGATTTGGGAGTCACTAAATGCTAAACAGAAACATAATATACACAACGAAATAAAATACTAAATATGACCTCTGCATGTATAAGGATCGAGCACAGGTTATGATATGAAACAGATACTAAAACAAACCATGATTTTGTTACAACTACAAACCTGATTAGGATAACATTTACATGAAGTTATGTTAACTCTTAAAAATTCTAGATAAGTTTTACAAACCAATTCACTTTTATTATTACATTGCACACCAATATACAGACTATACTATCCTCTGACTCCTACCTGCTGAGGCATCTAGAACCTGAAAATCTGAGGATGCTCAGTGGGTATCCTCTTTCTAGCAGTATGAAGCATGCAAGGCATCGTTTGCTTACTCTGAAAGATCAATACAATAAAATAAGTATGAGCTATGAAATGCTCAACAAGCAATATAATATATGTGCTCGAAATGATAACAACAGTATTATGCTGATACATAAAGAACAAGAAATAAATAATGGTATTTGAACAATAATCAAAGCTAATAAGCTATAAACAATAAGCAATAAATTTTAGATTGGAATCCCTAACTAACGGCATACTATCACAGCTGATCAGTTCGTGTGATAGCACTGGATCATGATTTGTAGAAATATGTCCCACAACACGAGTACTCAAATAACAAGGCAACATATCGTCCTGTGGCAGAAGTTGTATCATAATTTATATATAATACATAGCCCTTCACTAGACCACCGTCACGGCCTCTTACGCTTTCATCCAATTATTAAAATCCTTTTTTAAAGGAGTCGCATCAATCGACGTCCTTATTGAAATAACTCCCTATGTTACATGGTACGGAGTAATCTCTTCAACTGATGGCGAAATAACTAGAATAATTCGTTATTCATTAATCATAGAATCAAGATCCACTGTATAGAGTATATCTGAATAGAATAGTTATTCATTATTTAACAAAATAGAAAATAATATTCTAGTAGAATAATTACTAGAATAATCTGGACTTAATAAATTCCCGAGTATTCGTAAGAACGATATCACAAGAATATGTCTAACAATAATATTTGTTTCGAGTATGTAAATATTCATCTATTTTGAAATCGGAATACGACAGGGGTACTTGCATGTTAAGCAAAACTGATAATAGCCATGTCTACAACTTGGATGCTTCCCTGATCTTGACTCTATAAATCAAATGCATTTATTTAATAAACTAGACAAAACTCGAATGATGTCTATACGTCTCAGCGTCTACCCGATTATTTATTTAAACATGGCATTGAAATTTATAAACAGATAGCATGCGTATCACACAGCACGTAATCATGTTATTTATAAAACACATAGGTCAGATCGTTAACATATAGGTCTCGATGTTTTTAATACTAAAATGTGGTCAAAAATAGGAATTTTCGATAATTATTCGACTCAAAATGACTCGCAAAACAAGCGACCTTTCAATACAAAAGAATTTAGGTCTCGAAAGTATTTTAATGGAAGCGGGATATTTTTCCAAGTCTAAACGTGTTCGTTTCGTATTAAACGGATGAATGGTATATTTATTATGAATAAAATAAGAATAAATCAATTAATAATAATATTAATTGATTATTAAATATGTTTATATATTTTTAAAAACTTAAAATAATTTTTAGGGATTATTTGGCTTAATTATAAATAATTATGTTTCATTTAATTATTTATAAATAAAATTAATTGATTAAATGAATTAATCAATTAATTAAATCATAAATAATAAAATTAAATAAATTATAAATAATTAAATAAAATTTGTATTTTCAAAAATAATAAAAGAAAATAAATTTCAAGATTTAAAATAATTAAGTTGATTATTAAAAATAATTAACCAAATTAATTTTGAATTAAAAATAAATTTTAGAATTAAAAATAAGATTTTAGAATTATTTTTTAAATAAAAATATGTAGAAAGGGTCAAACCCGGGTTATTTAACGGGTTACAACCAGGTCAACAAGAACAAAAGGGTCGGTGAAGAACTCACCGAAAATTGGGGAATGTTAGGTCTTACAACACTGTAGAAGGGGGTTGAATACAGTGTTTATACAATCAAATCGATTTCAACACAAGTATGTAACAAAGATCAAGTATATTCAATAAACTCTGTTACAATATGAACTGTTGTTCTCTCTCAATGATGAACAAATATCACTAAGAGCTGCTAGGTTACAATATATAATTTTCTCGATGATGATAACACATATAGTGTAAACCCTAAGCTGTGTTTATATAGTACACAGTTACAAGATATATTCTAATTGATATGGAATATAATTATGTCTCCTAAAATATATCAATCAGATATCTTCTACAAGTCTTCTAGTCTTCTAACTCTTTCCAAGCATATCTTCTATTGTTTTAGTCCAGATCTTCTCCTGTAAATCAGCCGCATTCCTTACTGAAAGTTTTCCCATACTTGAGTACTGATATGTATCTTCTAACACCTTAAGTTCTGATATTAAGTTGTGACTTCAGTAAATTCTGATTTCAGTAAGTCCTGATATGTCCTGTTGTTAAGTTCTGAAAACTAAACACAAATCATATTAGACATGACATCTCAAATATATCTAACAATATCCCCCAACTTGTAAATTATGCAAAATATACAAGTTAATAGATTTGATGATGTCAAAAACATTTTAAGTACAAATGCAATGAGAGTTTAATAAGACAATTAACTACAACTTACAGTCCTTGAAGCTTTTACCAATCTCACTGAGTCAATCTGAATCCAAAGTGATTCTTGACAAAGTTTGATATCAGCTTTTCTTCTTTATTCCTTAGGACTTGAGATATTGTAGTCTTGACTTGCTTCATTTCTTCATTCTGACTTCCAATATGTTAGATTACGGTCCTTAGAGCAGAGATATGGTTTCTTTCTAAACCATCACCCAGTCTTATTACCTTGGATGAGAAGAATCTTCATTGTACCACAGACATTTCTCTTTCAGAATTACTTCAATTTAGCAGAATCCTTCTTCATTGGAATTTCACTTCCATAATTTTCAACTATGTTTGGAATGAATTCTATAACCCTTGAACCAGAAATTCTTGCTTTATCTCTTATGGTCTTCAATATGAAATTTGACCATCTCCTGGTAATATCAGGTTTTATCTCTAAAAGATAATAAAACAATTGAAGTTCTTTCAGAGATTTGTTCAGCACATCTGTTTCTAACATTTGATATGTCCTTCTATCTTCAAGAAATAGAATCAAATTTTCTTTGACATTATGCTTGTCATGAACATCCAGTACCACTTGAACAGAGATAACCTTATCAAGGTGTTTCTGTGTAACATCTTCAAGAGGTTTGTCAGTTAACAAAAATGGATCTCTAGTAGCAACTTCAACTCCTGTCTTGATCTTAGCTTCATCAGAACCTAGCCCTGCTCTGTACCTTGGTTCTCGAGCATTTAACCCAATAGTCATGAAATCAGACAGCAATTGGCTTTTCCTTGGATCTGATGGTTTGACATTTTTCCATAGAAGTTTCTTTTTATTAGCAACTTTCATTTTGTCTAAATCAACTTGAGCTATGTCAGAGGTTGATATCTTGATGACTTTATCAGAACTTGTTGTTTCTTCTGTAGCTTGATGTTCTTCACTCTGAACAACTTGAGCTATGTCAGAGGTTGTCTTGGATTCTTCAGTTATCTTCCTTCTTTTCAGAGTTTGAACATCTTCATCTTCAACAAGAGTATCATCATGAACTTGAACCATTTTGCACACTGGTTTCATCAGGATTTGAGGAATTTTCATCTCCTGTGGCTTTATTGGTTCATCAACTTTTCCTTTCCCTTTATCTTTGGGATCAATCTCAGTTTGTGATCTAGTCTTGGGCTTTGAAGCCTCGGTATTTGATTTCTCCTTGATCATAATGCCTTTTTCCTTAGGCCTTGGAGGTTTCTTTGCAACAGAAGCTTTTGACTTTAGATTTGTCTTCATAGCTTTAAATCTAGCTTCTTCCTCCTTGAAATTTTTTAAATCCATTCCAGGATTATGCTTCAAAAATAATCTTCTAGCAATCTCTTCATCAAGTGTCTGAATCTTGGGATCTTTGTAGTAGACAGTAGTCTGTTTTCCCTTGAGCTTCAGAGTTTGCAGAAACTTCTGAGAGTCTTGACTTCCACCTTGAATCAGAATATCAGGCTTTGTCATCAGACTTTGTTCATCAGAACTTGATATCAGATTTTGATTATCAGCACTTGCTATCAGATTTTGAGTTTGAGCAGCTTCAGAACTTGTCTTCTTTTGAGTAGAAGATATGCTTGCATCAGAAATTAGTTTCCTATAAGAAACCTTGCTGCTTTGCCCTTGACCTTGACCCTTGGTAGGGTTTCCGTGGTCATCTTCATTATTATCCATTTTCTTCAGTATCTGAGTATTAGAGCATTTGGACTTAACTACCTTCTCCCCCTTTTTGGCATCATCAGGTAGTAGGAGAGAGAGAAGAAGTTCTACTGAAGATTGAATTTCATTAAGTTGAGTTTGTTGAGAGGCTTGATTTTATAGGACCTCGGTAATTTGGGCCTGTTTCTTTTCCTGTACCTTCTCAATAGCTTCAACTTTCTCATGTATAGGTCTGATAAGTCTTGACTTGTCTAACTTGAGAGTCATATCTAGCTTTTCAAATGACTCCAGAAGTTTATCAACCTTGGCATGAGTTTGAGAGTGTAGACCTTGAAGATTTTTAGTAGACAGAGCTGTGACTTTGAGTTTAGTCTTGCAATCAGAACTTGTCATCAGCTCATCAGCCTTAGCAATGTGCTCTGTCAGAACTTTAGAGCTTGGAATAAAATCAGTTTCATTCCACTTTTTGGTCCACTCCACTCATCTGTGAGTATCTTCCCAAGGAATAGGAGCATCCTATTCAACAAACTTTTGGATTAATGCCTCCTTTCCAAGAATTGGAGCATTTACAGGAGCTGACTCTCCAGAACTTGCAGAAAATCCATCATCTTCTGACAATACAAGAGTGTGTGTAACAGAAGGAGAGTCTGTACTAGCTTCATCTAAATTCTGAGCATCGGAATTTATCTCCAGAATAGGAATTGTCGGTATCTCAGCCTATAAGATAGGAGAATTGACAGTAGATGGATGAGCTGCTGTTGGAGCTTCCTGATAAACAACAGTAGGAATATTCAGCCTATGGATGTCAATTTCAGGACTTAATACTGAATCTTCAACTGTAACTTTGTCATAAAGAGGAGAGAAGGAACCCAGAATCCGGTGGGGTTTTCCCGGTTCCGGCAACCCCGCTTAGGGTTCAAACACAATCCAAAACTCGCGGTTTTTCATTCTAAACGATTCTAATTCCACACAGCAACTCAGCCAATGCATCAACTGCGACAAACGACCCATATATCGTGAATCCCGAACAAAACACCATAAAAATCGGCGAGCTCAAGAAATTTTCGGCCAAAAATCGATTTCTCTGATTTCTTAACCAAAATCAATGATTCTGGTCTCAAAATAAAACTAATAACATGTACAACCGTTCATATAATCGAAACACAATCAACAACTCAAGAATAATTTTAAAAATCGAATTAAAATTTGAACAAAAACCAAAAACTCGATTTTGGCCTAAATAGAATCAAAAAAATGCAAATTATATATCAAAATGATCCTTCTGAACTTTATAATTATAATCAATCATCAAAATATTCAAACAATCAATCAAATTACAAAAATGAATGTCAAAGAAAAATATGAAAAATTGAAATCGAGAAATAATCAACCTTATACGAAGATTTTGGTATGGATACGACCGTCTCGTCGAGAGCTTTGATACGGTACCAAGATCACAATCAACGGATTAACAGTTTGATCCAAAAGTTTAAATCTATGAATTTGGAATTTTGAAATTAAAATAAACTGATAAAGATGAAAGAAATACTGATAGATATTTGTTTGTTTGGATTAGTATAGACTGAAATCAGATAACTACGAGACATATTTATATTTATACAAACGGTCCTCATAAAACATAAAGCAGTACCTTTTGTTCGTATAATTTAAAATCGCAAGCCCGAAAATAATAATTTATGAAAGATTTCTTATTAAAATATAATTTTGTTAGGTCACACAACACTGTAGAAGGGGGTTGAATACAGTGTTGTTACAATCAAATCGATCTTGAACACAAGTAACAGTAAACAAATATATTCAATATAATAAACACTGTTATAATGGAATTGTTCTCTCTCAGTGATGAACAAATATCACCAAGAGCTGTTAGGTTACAATGTATAATCTTCTCGATAACGATAACACATATAGTGTAAACCTATGTATGTGTTTATATACTACACAATTACAAGATAACTTATAATTGATATGGAATATAATTCTGTCTCCTAAAATATATCAATCAGATATCTTATACAAGTCTTCCAGTCTTCTAATTCTTTCCATGCATATCTTCTTTTATTTTAGTCTCGATCTTCTACTTTAAATCAGCTTCCTTCCTTAATTGTAAGTCCTCCCGCACTTAAGTTCTGACATAACCTTAAGTCCTGATATTATGTTCCGACTTCCAATAAGTACTGATTTCAGTACGTACTAATATTTCCTGTTTGTTAAGATCAGAAAACTAAACATGAAACATATTAGACATGACGTCTCAAATATATCTAACAATCTCCCCCAACTTGTAAATTATGTAAAATATACAAGTTAATAGATTTGATGATGTCAAAAACATTTAAGTTCAAATGCATAGAGAATTTAACTGAGTAACTAACTACAACTTACAGTCCTTGTAGCTTTTACCAATCTCACTGAGTCAATCTGAATCCATAATAATTCTTAACAAAGTGTGATATCAGCTTTTCTTCTTTAATCCTCAGGACCTGAGAGAGTGTAGTCTTGACTTGCTTCATCTCTTCATTCTGACTCCCAATCTGGTAGATTGCAGTCCTTATCGCAGAGATATGGTTTCTTTCTAAACCATTGTCCAGTCTTATTACCCTAGGATGAGAAGAGTCTTCATTATAGCATAGACATTTCTATTTCAACATTACCTCAAGCTTAGCAGGATCCTTCTTCATAGAAATTTCACTTCCATCATCTTCAACAATACATGGAATGAATTCTGTAAACCTTGAACCAAAAATTCTTGCTTTATCTCTGATGGTCTTCAAAATGAAGTTTGACCATCTCCTGGTAATATTAGACTTTACCCCTAAAAGGTAATGAAAGAATTAATGTTCTTTCAGAGTTTTGTTCAGTGCATCTGATTCTGACATATGATATGTTCTTCCATCTTCAAGAAATAGAATCAGATTTTCTTTGATGGTGTGCTTATCATGAGCATCCAGTGCCACTTGAACAGAGAAAACCTTGTTAAGGTGTTTGTGAGTAACATCTTCAAGAGGTTTGTCAGTTAGTAAAAATGGATCTCTTGTAGCAACTTCAAGTCCTGTTTTGATTTTAGCTTCATCAGAACCTAGTCCAACCCTGTCTCTTGGTTCTCTAGCATTTAACCCAATAGACATGAAATCATACAGCAATTGGCTTTTCTTTGGATCTGATGGTTTGACATTTTTCCATAGAAGTTTCTTTTTATCAGCTACTTCCATTCTGTCTAAATTAACTTGAGCACTGTCCTTTATCAGAACTTGTTGTTTTTGCTTTTGCTTGATGTTCTTCACTCTGAGCAACTTGAGCTTTGTCAGAGTTTGTCTTTGATTCTTCAGAAATCTTCTTTCTTTTCAGAATTTGAACATCTTCTTCAGTCAGAGTATCATCATCATGAATTGTAGTTTAATAGACAGGATCTATCACAACTGAAGATATTTTCCTCTTTTGAAACTTTGTAGGTTCATCAACCTTTTCGCTTAATTTCCATTTAAGATCAATCTCAGATTGTGATCTTATTTTGTGCTTTGATGCCTCAGAACTTGTCTTTTCTTTGATTACAATGCCTTTCTCCTTAGGCCTTGGAGGTTTCTTTGCAACAGAAGCTTTTGGCTTTAGATTTGTCTTTTCAGCTTTAAATCTAGCTTCTTCCTCCTTGAGATTATCTAAATCCATTCCTGGATTATGTATCAGAAAAATCTTCTAGCAATTTCTTCATCAAGTGTCTGAATCTTGGGATCCTTGTAGTAGACAGTAGTCTGCTTTCCCTTGAGCTTCAGAGTTTGCATGAACTTTTGAGAATCTTGACTTCCGCCTTGTATCAGATCATCAGGCTTTATCAGACTTTGCTCATCAGAACTTGATCTCATATTTTGAATATCAGTACTTGCTATTAGATTTTCAGTTAGAGTAGCTTCAGAACTTGTCTTCTTTTGAATAGAAGATCTGCTTGCATCCGAGTTTAGTTTCACTTTGCTGCTTTGTTTACTCTGAGCTTGACCTCTACCCTGACTAGGGTTTCCCTGGTCATCAGTTTCATCATCTGTCTTCTTCAGTATTTGATCATCTGAGCATTTGGACTTAACTATCTTCTCCCCCTTTTTGGCATCATCAGATAGTAGGAGTGAGAGAAGAAGTTCTACCGAAGTTTGAATTTCATTCAATTGATCCTGTTGACAAGCTTGATTTGCCAGAACCTCTAATTTGGGCCTGTTGCTTCTCTTGGGTTTTCTCAATTGCTTCTACCTTTTCAAAAATAGGTCTGATAAACCTCTTTTTATCAAGCTTGGTCTCCATTTCTAGCTTATCAGCTTTTTCTAGAAGCTTATCAACCTTTTCTTGAGTTTCACAGTGTAGACCTTGATGATTCTTGGTAGAGAGAGCGGTGATCTTGAGCTGTGTCTTGAAATCAGAATTTGACAATAACTCATCAGCTTTTGACACATGCTCTGTCAGAATGTTAGAGCTTGGAATAAATTCAGAATCATTCCACTTCTTGGTCCACTCAACTCCTCTGTGAGTATCCTCCCAAGGTATAGGTGCATCCTGCTCAATATACTTCTTTACCAGTGCTTCATTTCCCAGAATGGGAGCTGGAGTCTCAACAGAAACACCGTCTTCAGAACTTGAAGAAGATTCATTATGTTCTAACAGAACAACAGTGTGTGAGGCAACTGGAGATTCAGGAATAACCTCAGCTACTGTAGGAATTTCAGCATGCTTTAGAGAAACATGTGGAGTTGATATCTCAGCATTTAAGATTGGAGATTTAACTGGAGATTGCTGAGCTTCTGTAGGAGCTTCCAAATACAGAATAAAAGGAATGTGTAGCCTATGGATGTCAATTTCAGGACTGAAGCCTGAATCTTCAACTGGACTATCTTCATGAAGAGGAGAGACTGGAGGTGTAACCACTGTATTAGAAACAGTCTTGGTCTTTAGCTGGAGGTGGCAGAGATTCAATGATAATTGGCTCTTTTGAGATCAGAGATTCCTGATCCCCTTCCTTAGCTTCTGCAGTATCTTCAGATGGAGATTTAGCATTATACCTCTTTGCCCTCATCTTCTTCAATCTCCTTGCCAATGAAGGAGTTGATGTTACAGATTTCCTCTTCAAAATATCAGAACTTTGAGCTGCAGTTTCTTTCTGAGAAGTAACATTCTCAGCTTCAACTGTCACAGGTTCTGAAGTATGAACCTGTGCTTCATCTTCACTATCAGATTCATCCCTGAGAATCATTTTTCTTCCCTTTTGTGGAGGCTGAGGAACAGACTTTGTCCTTTTTGGCCTAGAAGGTGAAGGTATGATAGTATGTGCTGATTATTCGGGTTGAGATGATTGATTTGATGGTTTGAAAGATGTGTAGATGGTAGATTTTGGTTGTGATTGAGAAGTGGTTGGTTGTGTAGTGGTTGGAGGTTCTGATGGGTGAGGTTTAGATGGTTGGACATCAGGATATAGTGCAGTGTATTTAACTGGATTATAGTTTATTAAGGCTTGTTTGACATAAATGGGAATTTGGAGGGGTCTCAACATAGCCTTCTTATTATCAGTAGATAATAAGTCATTAAAAGCTCTTTTAGCTAGTCTGTATGGTGAAATGGAGTCACTAGCTAATTGGGGCTTATCAGAACAATAAAAACTATAAATAAGCTGACAAAATCTAGCAAAGTAAACTGTATTCCTATCTTCTGTCATCCTATCCCCAATAAAGCCTAAAATAGCACTTGCATAATCAAAATCAGTTTGATTAATGAGTGCATACCCGATTTGTTGACTGAGAATTGGGATTGCATCAAAATTAGAACATTTGTTTGCAAAAGCCTTTGTGATGCAGTCAAAGAAGAAACTCCATTCCGTCCTTATGTTGGATCTCTTCAATTGAATCATCTTTGCCAATGTCTTTTCATACCCCAGACTGGCCATTAGCTGTTGAAGAACTGGCTCCTCAACAGTTGTATATGTGCAGTTCTCAGGTAATTGCAGTGCTTGGCGTACTGTTGCCACAGTCACTACATGCTCATCCTCCCCTGTTGAAAAGATGATACTTGAGGACCCATGAGCACCGCCATCATCATATGCGCCACTTCTCCAAAACTCCAGCATACCCAATATCGGAGTGAGCAAGGAAGTCCTGAATAAAGTGAAGTTCTGATGAAGCTTCATCCTTGCTAAGAATGGCCAAGTAATTGTCGGGGACAAACTTTGCTCCATTGAAAATAATGTCTTTTGGTGCCATTTCTGTAAGAAATAAGTGAGAAAATAGAGTGTTTGCAAGGTATTTGATAAAAGTCCTGTAAGAAAACGCTTCAGAGAATATTAGAGAGAGAGAGAGAGAATAAGAGAGATTAAGAATAGAAAAGTAAGTAAAAGGTTAGAAAATCTTTTAACTCCCATATATATACTCTCTCCACTCAACAGTTATATTTTTGAAGCATGGAAAACAATTTACACCTGGCAATGTGTGAACAGTCAGTAAAAAGTTAAAGCAGGAGTTAATGGGCACGAGAAATAAGCAATAATTACTGTGCACATGCAGTTTTTCAGGAAAAACACGTTTACCACTAACCCAAATTATTATGACTGTTTTTATCTCACCTAATTATATTCTGATTAAATATGACCGTTTCAGTTTTTGCCACAAATAAGTCAAGTAAAGAATAATGCCACGTAAGCATCAGAGATTCCATCAGGATTTAATATCAGAACTTTAACTTAAATCAGATTTTAACAGTCATCAGAATATGGCTTAACAACTCAAAAAGTGAATATCTTTTTTTGTGATTCTTCATACAATTACTGACATGATTCATCAGAGTTTAAACATCAGAACTTCCATCAGAACTTGTCTTTAGAATTTATGCAAATGACACTTAAATGTTTGTCAAAAACAACTTAATCACCACAGTAATTTTCATCATTCATATGGAGTGAGAGTGTGTGCATTTAGCAGAGTATCATATAAAGATTAAAGTCTGATAAACTTCAGTACATCTTAGAAATAAGACATAACTAAGAAAAGTGCTTAAAATCTGTGATCAATCATGAAGTCTACTATAGAACAAATTTATGCAAGAGTCCACCTCAACTGTTTGTGCTCATTTTATGCATCTTTTGAAATTCCTTTCTACAGTGGCTTCTCAGTGTAAGTGAGTCACAACTGCTTATCAGAATTTATGCTATTATCAGAGTATTTCTCCAGTAATCAGAGAATATGAAAAGTCACCAATAAAAATTTATTTGCTTTTCTAATGCATATTACTTAATACCATCAATTCACTTGGGTGTTCCCTTCCACATTGTTTTCTCTAGATCTCAAAGGAGTATCTGACTTTAATTTTTCTTTTCTTTGCTTTTCTTTTGATAAGTGAGGCTTATCAAGTATGTGGTTCATCCTTAAGGTTTACTGACGTCAGTATTTGACAGATAAGAAGCAAGAATCTAGTTTGTTACTTAGTAATAAGATACACAAAGTAAATTTGACTAAGCTCAAAATCAGAATTTGCTTGTGTTAATGAGTTTCCACATAAACAACTAATTCAAATATGGGATTTCTAGTATGTTAAAGACTACTTTGGTCAGCATCTAACACATGTATCCTCATTGGATTGAATAGTCACAGAACATTCAAATCACTATCAGAGTATTAAGATCCACATCAGATAACAATCAGTATTTAATGTATTTCAATTTAAGAACAAATTATATAAAGATAAGAGAATCTGTAAACACTGATCATAAAGTCTGATGCATGTGAACAAAAACTAAGCAGATTTAGAGAAAGAACCTGAAACCATTCCAAGTTCATTTACGAGTCTTGTGAAAGTAACTTCACATTTATGAAGATATCTGCTAGTTGTTGATCTGTTGGAACAAAATACAATTCCACTGTACCTTCCATCACATGTTCCCTTATGAAATGGTACCTAATTTTGATGTGCTTTGTCATTGAGTGTTGAACTGGATTACCTGTCATAGCAATAGCACTTTGATTATCACAGTAAATAGGGATTTTAGAAAATTCTAACCCATAATCCAGT
Source organism: Apium graveolens (assembly GCF_009905375.1). Lineage (NCBI taxonomy): Eukaryota > Viridiplantae > Streptophyta > Magnoliopsida > Apiales > Apiaceae > Apium > Apium graveolens. The sequence goes on from NC_133652.1 coordinate 31,217,577, forward strand.
AACTGATTCTTCATCCAAAGAATCTGTGCACAACAGCTTCCTGCAGCAATATATTCTGCTTCTGCAGTTGATGTGGAAATTGATTTCTGTTTCTTGATAAACCAAGAAACTAATCTGCCTCCAAAAAAATGACAGCTTCCACTAGTGCTTTTCCTGTCTATTTTGCATCCTGCAAAATCTGCATCTGAGTAACCTATTAGCTTAAAATCTGATTCTCTAGGATACCACAATCCTAGATCAGCTGTACCCTTTAGGTACTTGAAAATTCTTTTCACAGCTATTAGATGAAGTTCTCGTGGATTAACATGAAATCTTGCACAAAGACAGGTAGCATACATGATATCAGGTCTACTTGCAGTTAAATAGAGTAAAGAGCCAATCATACCTCTATAGTTAGTAATATCTACTGATGAACTAGTATCTTTATCTAACTTGGTTGCAGTGGCCATGGGGGTGGATGTTGTTGAACTGTCTTGCATTCCAAATTTCTTGAGTAAATTTCTGGTGTACTTAGATTGACAGATAAAAGTACCTTCTTCATTTTGCTTGAAGGCCCAGAAAATAACTAAGTTCTCCCATAATACTCATTTGATATCTTGACTGCATTAGCTTTGCAAACCTTTCACAGAGTTTGGCATTTGTAGAACCAAATATGATATCATCAACATATATATGTACCAAAAATAAGTCCTTTCCATGGTTGAGGTAGAACAGTATTTTATCAATTGTACCTCTGTGAAATCCACTTTCCAGAAGGAATTGAGCTAAAGTCTCATACCATGCTCTTAGAGCTAGCTTAAGGCCATAAAGTGCTTTGTCAAGCATGTAGACATGATTTGGAAATTTTGAATCTACAAAGCCTGGAGGTTGTTCAACATACACCTCTTCTTCCAATTCTCCATTGAGAAAAGCACTTTTTAAATCCATTTGAAAGACTTTAAACTTTTTGTGAGAACCATAAGCCAAAAAGATTTTTATGGCTTCCAATCTAGCAACTGGTGCAAATGTTTCATCATAATCAATACCCTCCTGTTGAGAGTAACCCTTAGCAACCAGCCTAGCTTTGTTCCTTGTAATTATGTCATCACTGTCAGTTTTGTTTCTGAACACCCATTTTATGCCAACAACTGATTTGTTCTTTGGTCTTGGCACTAGGGTCCAGACTTCGTTTCTTTCAAATTCATTTAACTCTTCCTGCATTGCTTGCACCCAATCAACATCTTGAAGAGCTTCTTCCACTTTCTTTGCTTCAGTCTGAGATAGGTAAGAATGATAGAGACATTCATTTGATGTTGCAGTTCTAATTCTGACACCTGCTTCAGGATCTCCAATAATTAAGTCAAGTATATGTTATTTGGTCCACTTCCTTGTAGATGGAAGTTGATTTCTAGAACTGGATCCATGATCCATGCTATCTCCATCAGCATTTTCTGATGCTCCCCCTGTAGTTATACTCTTTGAGACTTCAGAATTTGAGTTGGATCCTTCAGGATTTGAAGAATCAGAGATTCCAGAATTATCAGAATTTGGCTCATCAGAACCTGATAAATCAGAATATGAAGAGCCAGTGACGGATTCTGATGCTTCTTGAGAGTCTTGAGTTGTGGTAGGATCTTCAACTTGCTCCCCCTCGACAGGTGTAGTTTCCTTTGGAGTTGTTACCACAGTTTCAATGACATCAGAACTTAACCCGTCAAAACTTACAGGATCAGAGTTTAAGTCATCAGAATTTACAAAATCAGAATTTAAGTCTTCATTTTCAAATCTCAGCTGATCGTGATCATTGAAATCTTCAAATCCAGTAATCTTCTTATCATCAAAAGATACATTGATAGATTCCATAACAACCCTTGTTCTTAAATTGTAGACCCTGAAGGCTTTTATGGAAAGTGGATATCCAACAAAAATTCCTTCATCAAATTTTAGATCAAATTTTAACAGCTGTTCAGGATGAGTCTTAAGAACAAAACACTTACATCCAAATACATGAAAGTATTTCAGATTTGGCTTCTTTTTCTTCACCATCTCATATGGTGTTTTTCCTTGTTTTTTTATGAGTGTAGCATTTTGTGTAAAACAAGCAGTCTACACAGCTTCAGCCCAAAAGTAGGTAGGTAGCTTTGCTTCATCAAGCATAGTTTGTGCAGCTTCAATAAGAGTTGTTCTTTCTTTCTACAACTCCATTTTGCTGTGGAGTTCCAGGTGAAGAAAATTCCTGTTTGATTCCTTGTTCTTTGCAGAATTCTTCCATGATTGAATTCTTGAACTCAGTGCCATTATCACTTCTTATAATTTTAACAGAATCTTTGACCAACTTATCCAGCTGTCTGACATGATCAGTTAGAGTAGATGCAGTTTCATTCTTCTTGTGCAGGAAATACACCCAAGTGTACCTTGTGAACTCATCCACTATAACCATAGCATATTTCTTCTTTGCAATAGACATGACATTGACTGGACCAAATAGTTCAACATGCAGTAGGTGATAAGGCTCAAGAATTGAGGATTCAGTTTTGCTCTTGAAAGAAGATTTTCTTTGTTTTGCATTTTGACATGAATCACAAAGGCCATCAGGAGCAAATACTGATTTTGGAAATCCTCTCACAAGATCTTTCTTTACAAGCTTATTTATGTTGTTGAAATTTAAATGAGAGAGTCTTTTATGCCAATTCCAGCTTTCTTCAATTGATGCTCTACTCATCAGACAAATTGCAGAACCATCAGTACTTGTTGAAAGTCTGACTTTATAAATATTACCATGCCTGTAACCTTTCAGAACCACTTTTCATGTTGAATTGCTTACAACTTCACAGTGTTCTTCAAAGAAATCCACATGATAACCTCTGTCACAGATTTGACTCACACTTAGCAGATTGTGGTTAAGTCCTGAGACAGGAGCTACTGTTTCAATGATGACATTCCCAAGATTGATATTTCCATATTCCAGAGTTTTTCCCATGTTGCCATCTCCATAAGAAACTCCTGGGCCGGCTTTCTCCATAAAGTCTGATAGCAGGGCTTTATTTCCAATCATATGTCCTGAACATCCATTGTCCAGCACTAGGATATCTTTCCTGTTACCCTGCAATCACAAAGACCACTAATGGTTAGTTTTAAGGACTCGTACTTACTTGGATCCTTTGGCCTTTTTAAGTTTGTTAGTATTTGCAGCAGATTCAGTTTCAGAGTTTATGCTAACATGCTGTTTATCAGAACTTATATCAGACTTTATACTAGAAGGAATTAAAGTAACTTTCTTCAAAGAAGGTTTTATTTGATAATAATCATAGTACAAACTATGATATTTCTTACAAGTATAAATGGAATGCCATAAACTACCACAATGAAAACAAGGATTTTGTGGTTTAAACCTAACAGACTGACTCTTAACTCCTGATCTAGGAGGTAAAGAGTTTATATTCTTATTCTTCCTGTAAAAAGAAGCAAGATGGTTAGAGTTTCTCCAGTTATAACATTTCTTTCTAGGAGCATTAGGAACAGGCATATAATTATTGCTTTTGTTCACACCTTCCTTTCCATTCCTATTTTTTCTAGTTGCCTTTACCTTGTTGACATTCCTAATTTCTTTCAACTTATACTTAAGCTGTTTCTTTGTCATTAAGCCTATGTTAACTTCAGCTGGTTTATCCTATTCTAATTTGTCAGAAGTTGACTTTTCCTTAACTTCTGCTACAGACTCTTTTATCTTTTCAGAATCAGACTTTACAGTTTTAGCTACAAACTTAACAGGATTCACCTTTGGCTTAGCATTCTGTTTAACAACAATTGGCTCAATTTGTTCAGTTCCTTTTTCACTTTTATCATCTCCATAACCTAAGCCCTCTTTTCAGTTTCCACTACTTAACAAATTCTGAGTTGTTCTGTCAGAGTTAGTCCAAGTCCTGATAATCTCTCTTTCTTTTTCTAACTCAGTTTTTTAGAGATTCATTCAATTTTAGCACTTCATCTCTAACATAAAAAATATCATCTCTATCTTTCTGAGTTTGATGGAACATGACTGACTCTTTTTCTAAATAATCATTCCTTTTCTTATAAGCAAGATTTTCAGAAGTTAATCTTTCACATGTTAAAGCTTGATCTTTGTAACTAATAAACATGGTTTTAAGATATAATCTTAACTCAGTAATATCATCAGTATGAAAAAGCATAAGTTGTTTGAGGTACCTTCAATTCAGCAGTTTCAGGGCTGCCATCAGCATTTGCCATCAAGGCATAATTCACCTCATCTTCAGAATCTGAAGAGCCTGTCCAGCTTTTCTTCTTTGTGACAAGAGCCTTGCCTTTGTCACTCTTTCCTTTCTTGCAGTCAAGAGATATATGGCCTCTTTCACCACAATTGTAGCATTTGACATATGAGTTATCTCCTCTGTCAGACTTTGCACCTTTGCCTTCAGACTTTCTGAACCCTTTCTTATCAGCACTTACACCTTTCCTGGAAAACTTTTTCCCCTTTCTGAATTTCCTGTAGGCTATCTTTGTGACACCCTTCACCATAAGAGCACACAATTTCATCATCTCTGCATCAACATTCATTTCAGGTAAGCTTTCAGTTTCTGAATCATCATCATCGGAATATGATGACTCTGAATCAGACTTTATGATGAGAGCCTTTTCTTTTCCCTTCTTTGAGACAACAACTTTAGGAGATTCCTCCTCAGCCTTAAGAGCAACTATCCTTGACTTTCTCCCATGTCTCTTGCTCCTTTGATCCATCTCAAGTTCATAAGTCTTGAGCATACCATAAATTTCATCGTTAAGTAGTTTCATCAAGAGCATAGTTGTCTCTTATGGTGGTAGACTTCAAATCCCAATTTTCATGAAGAGCTAAAAGGAATTTCAGATTTGAATCTTCAAGATCATATTCCTTGTCCACCGGTGACAGATCATTCAATAGTTTGATAAACCTGTCATATAATTCAGTTAATGACTCGCCACCTTTTGAGTCAAAGTGCTCATACTCTTGAGTGAGTATAGTCCTCCTGTTCTTTTTGATTGCATCAGTTCCCTGGCATCTTGTCTCCAAAGCATCCCATATCTCCTTTGCAGTCTTGCAATTAATTACCCTATTTGACATGACATTATCAATGGCACTATACAGCAAATGCCTTACCCTTGCATCCTTGGCAATAGATGAGATGTCTTTAGCTGTATAATCACCTTTCTCCTTTGGTATGGACTTTGCTGGTTGATCTGCAACTGCAACAGAGAGCTTGGTAGGCTTATATGGTCCTTCATTAATTCTATCAAGGTATTCTGGATCTGTAGCTTCCAGAAATATAGCCATCTTCACTTTCCATATGGGATACTCAGAAGGTCTCAGTATGGGAACCCTAATAGTCTCATATCGACTGTGGATTTGAGTGTTTTTAGTTTCTTCAGTTTTGGTGGGCTTGGTTGGAGTTTGTGCTTCTTCAGACATGATTGTTTGGATTTTTACTGTATGTGTGTTAACAGATAAGCTCTGATACCAATTGTTAGGTCACACAACACTGTAGAAAGGGGTTGAATACATTGTTATTACAATCAAATCGATCTTGAACATAAGTAACAGTAAACAGATATATTCAATATAATAAACTCTGTTACAATGGAACTGTTCTCTCTCAGTGATGAACAAATATCACTAAGAGCTGCTAGGTTACAATGTATAATCTTCTCGATAACGATAACACACATAGTATAAACCTATGTCTGTGTTTATATACTACACAGTTACAAGATAACTTCTAATTGATATGGAATATAATTATGTCTCCTAAAATATATCAATCAGATATCTTATACAAGTCTTCCAGTCTTCTAATTCTTTCCATGCATATCTTCTTTTATTTTAGTCTTGATCTTCTACTTTAAATCAGCTTCATTCCTTAACTGTAAGTCCACCCGCACTTAAGTTCTGACATGACCTTAAGTCCATATTATGTTCCGACTTCGAGTAAGTACAGATTCCAGTAAGTACTGATATTTCCTGTTTGTTAAGATCTGAAAACTAAACATGAAATATATTAGACATGACGTCTCAAATATATCTAACAAATTTATAGATAAGTACAATATTTATATCAAAATTTGCCAAAAATTACGTACATTTTAAAAATACGAAAACACAAACTATTTGAAAAGTCTTTGATTTTATAAAAATATAAATATAAATTTTGTGTGCTTTTACCTCCCGGTCGGATCCCGGTCTAATAATTTTTACTAAACCAAAATACTATTTAAATTTAAAATAAACCCCGAAAACAAATATAATATATGTGCATGCACATAAAATGAGTTCTTACACGTAAAAGGGAAGAAACGTAATCTGGCACGCGTCCAGATTGTGCATCGGTTCATACAATTGCATTTTAAATACGTAATAAATATCCGAAAAATATATCTATCCTTACAGGACTACACTTAATATCTAACACACATTAAATCATTGCAATAAACATTTTAATTTAATTAAACATAATAATATTTATTTTATATATCATAAAATATGTACAAAATTTTACCGGATATTACAATTTCACTTTCATACGGGGGAGGATATGATTTCCCCCAAGAAAAATAAAGTAGGCTGAGCAATGATGGCATTGTATGGAGAGGCAATGTCGATGATGTAATACTTGACCATTATAGTTACTTCTTGCGGAGAAGTTCTGAAAGTGGTGGAAATATCAATGGTAACTTGAACAAGAACAATATGGTTTCCAATTCCGTAGACAGGCCCTTGTACATCTTCGAACTTCATTTCCTCAATGGGACTGCTCAAAATCATCCTCCGTAATGCATTTTTGGAGATAATATCCACAGAGGATCCGTTAGACATATCGAGAGTCACCGTGAAAGGGTCATTTTGGCAAACATATCCAGTAGGATAATCGACATAAGAGAAAGAAATGGAAGTACTAGTGAGGCGGAAAGCCTGAAGGGGGCCATCCGGTTGCATGACTTCGTGGTGAGGCATGTTCCCCCCAATATCGTATCGATCACATGTCGAGGTGAAGCATTTCTCACAGGCCCCTCCGGATGTTGGGGATTTTATCAGTCCCAAAGGGGGAGATAATTGTTCAGTAGTTCTCTCTTTACAAACCTTTCCAGGAAATATTTAAGAGAAGTGCATTCATCGGTGTTGTGTCATATCCCAGCATGATAATCATAAAAGCGTGTTATATCTCTCTTTTTTATGGGGGTTTTCATGGGATTGGACGGCTGAAAGAACTCTTTTCGTTCTTATATGTTGGAGCACATAAAATAGGGTTTGGGTCAAAAGGGTAAAATTGGGTTCTTCTCGAATCTGCCTTGGATGAGCCCTTTTGATCTGTAGGCAAATTTCTCTATCTCTTACCTCATAAATCCTCCATCCCGTCTACTTGCATTGCCCTTCGTTCAGACGAGGAAGATTCTTCTCGAGCAGAAGGGTAATAAGCACGGACTCTGTCATCAGTAGCTATGTAGGCAAGAGTTAAGCCGTAAGCCTCGAAAAGATCTGTGGGCTTTCGATTACACAATTCTTTACATAAATCTCGAAACTCTTGGTAATTCATGTTGCAAATGAAGGAATCGACAACGCTAGTCTGTTTTAATTCTTTAAATTTTGAGGTTGTAGTTTTAACATTTTCAATAAAGTCTCGTAGAGTTTCACCCTGCTTTTGTTTGATATTTTCCAGAGAGATAGTATGAACAACATTAGGGGTCTAAACGTGAAATTTTAACAAAAATAATATTTTAAATTCCTTCCAAGAACTTATAGACCCAGGGGGCAGTCTAGAAAACCAAGTTCTGGCATATGCTTTGAATGTAGATATGAGTAATTGACATTTAGTGATGTCATTGTACCCATGATAAATCATAAGATTCTCATAATAGTGCAAATGATCATTGGGTCAGAAGTACCGTTAAATGATTCCAGGCCGGTAATTTTCACTCCAAGATTAATAGGAGTGGCCTCCAGGGCTTCAGTAAAGGGTGATCCCCCTGCGGTCATATTAACAGCAGCTCCAGGATATAATCCTTCCAGCCTAGCTAGGCGAGTCATCATATCTTCTTATCTGTCCACGGGGGTCGTGGCCCGATGAGCCCTTCTAGGCTGATATGGGGATCTTCTTACCCTTTGGGCAGGCGTAGACAATCTATATTGGGACCCTTCATCTCTATGTGAAGTACCATTACCGGATGATTTTGAGGATTAAGATTTATGGGCCCTAAGAGAAGGACGCTCTCCATAACGAAGAGTATTGTAGCTAGGATAAGAACCTTGTGAGTGTTCATTTTGTGAACTTGGATAAGACTGTTCATGCGAAGGGGAACACGAGGAATTCATAGTATGAGATTTTGATATTTCTTCAGGGTAATATGGGGGATGGTAGGCTCCTTGTTGATTGGCAGCCATCTGGGCTGTCAAATGATCCATCTGTTATAGCATATAATTTTGTTGGGCTCTCAGGTTGAATAACATGCTATAGGCAGGTGAATCATCAATCATTCTAGAAGAATTTCCGTAGGAGTGAGATTCATTGTCTGATTTGTTACTCATCTTTTCAGGTATTTTGGGATAAGAAAAATGATGTCGTTGTGGTGTGGTGGAGAGTATTCGTCGTCAGATTCCCGGCGGCGGCGCCAAACTGATGGCTTTGATTCTGGTTTTTGCTCTGGTCCGTAAGAATTGGTTTTTATTTTTTGGTGGGCTAATTATGTGTCTATCATTCCCTTTCTCCATTTTCCTTTTTATCCCCCTACTAGTAGCCAAGTATCCTCCAGGCTAGTAGCTAGGTGACTGTTACAGGCTAGTGGGACACGTGGAGGACATGGAAAGGGAAAAGAATGACATGGTGTCTGGTGAGTGACACATGTAAAAGGAAGGGTTAAAGGATAAGATCGCGGGGAGGCCAACTGTGACGCCCTCCAGACTCGATTCAGAAGTTTGGGGTTCACAACACACACACACACAATATATATATAAACCTGCTTATAAAAATAATTATAATATATAATGACCCTACTTACCATAATTCACGGATCGCAACAGGTTAAAGTATGCACACAAGCCACAACCTTACTTATATTACAAACGTACCAAAACCCAACTAATTTAACTTACATCTGAAAATAAAACATTCTTACAACTTTCAAAATCAAACTAAAATAAAAGTCTTCAGCTAGCTTATTTCGTTTCAACCTGGAATCCTAGCTCGCACACTTGTCTGGGGATCCTCACTACCAATGGTTTCCTTCTTAACTGGAAAAGAACATAAACAAATTCGTAAGAGTGAGCTAACTAGCTCAGCTAGTCACTGTGACAATACTGAGATTAAACAATGATCAAATGAAATGATTTAAGGAATTAAGTTTCTTAGTTACCAATGATTAGATCTGGATATTCACTTTTATTTTAAAAACCAAGGTTAGACTGCTGATCAGTCATGCGCTAACCCCGAGTAAGGCACACAGCTCTGCTCTATATACTGGATCCAAGTTACACATTGGCCTAATACGACCATAAATCTAGTCTGACCATGAATCTGGTCCACATTTATAAAACAATCCAATTTTATAACAATAACAGAATAAACAATGTAATTCAATAAACAAAATCATAAACAACATTCGTCTTAAAGCATGAGGTGATTCATAACACCATAAAGGTATAACAAGATGTTTACAAGGATTTGCTTCCGGTCTATAAAAGAATCAAATAATAGAAGAACAAGGGTTTGATAATTACAAGATATAAAGATTTGTATGTTAAACAAATCCAAATTAGTGATCTGCATATGGTGTATATATATTTGTGAAGTAGTATCGTATATATGTGGTTCGTATTTGGTGATTCAATGTTCAATGGTTTACAAGGAACAAAGCTTATAGTTCAAGATCAACAGGAATAATCAGGGTTTAGGTTGGAGAACTTCAAAACACTTGCAATATAAAACAGAACTATTCAATTACTTGAAACATATCTTGAGAAGGTTCTGAACACTTGCCTTATCTCACTTCGCTAACACTTTACTTGCTCTCGTTCACCGACTCTTATTCACCGACTATCTGTTTTCCCTTTCTACGCCTCGCTTCCTCTGCTAGACATCACAAGTATCTATCAATACCCATTCTCACTTTATTCTATTAGTTATAAGTTTTTATCTACCCTTCGTTTCACCCAAATCTGACTTACGGATTGAAAGATGCGATAAAAACCATCAAATAATGTACACATAAGCATATTATCCACCAATTAGATCACACATAGCACATAGCATGTAATATATTTGATAAAAATAATTTTTCAAAGAAGATTCAGGTTAAAATAATTTTTCAGGTATTTAATACGAATTTTTGAACATTTTTCGGAATTAAAACGGGTCGATGAATCATTTGTAAATAATTAACAGGGTTCGAATAGCCGAATCTGACTTTAAAATCATTTAATAATAATTATCGAGCCTTGAACATAATTTAAAATAATATTTTAAAACTCGAAACTATTTTTCGGAATGTTTAAATTAAAAGAAATAATTAAATATGATTAGATTATCAATTAACATTAATTAATAACTAATTAAATCAATTAATCAATTAATATTTAAATTAATTGATCAATTAAGTAATTATTTATTAACTAAAATTAATTAATTAAATAATTCATATTTATTTTGAATTAAAAATAATTTTCGAAAATTAAAATTATGATTTTTGGAATTTTTAATAATTAAAAACGAATTTTTGAAATTAAAATAAATAGAAAATATAATTTTTATACATTTTCAAAACAGGAATCCTATTTTTTTGCAAATTCTAGAAACTACAAGGACCTAACTGCATCGTTTTCAAAACTACAAGTACCAAACTGCAATTTTTACACCCCGTCACCGGAAAATGTCCTGTTTCACCGGATGAGACAATTTCGGTACGGTCAGGCCACCACAAGCTCCAGAAATACTCTACAAATCACAAGGAATCTAACCATACAATCCAATTAATAAAATAACCCCTGAGTTGGTCGGAAAAACTCGAAGAAAACTCGTCGGACGAGAAGTTCTTCGTTGCTCCGGCCAGCTCGACTCCGGTACCGTCTGTATATCAAATCACCACCAATAGATTCCTCTTTTCAATCTCTACACGATGGTATCAACCAATCGTACTACTAATAACCCCTAGATCAAAAACTCCCAATTTTAATTGAAAATATTCATACGAGTTAACAACCCTAATTTCTTAATTCGAAAATCAAACCCACTTTTGAACATGTTATTGAACTCCAAATTACTATTATGACATATCAAAATGATCAGAATCGAATTATCTACAACATGCAAGCATCAAATCACACAAACAACATCAAAATCAAAAAATCATAATTAAACCCAAAATAATTCAAAAATAAATAAAAATATAGAAATTAACCTGTTGATTCTGCGGTGAAATAGGTTATGGAATCTGATAGTACTCTCCAAGTTGTTCGTTTTGGTTACTAGAACTTCAAAATCCGATTTCAATAACATCTTCAAATCTTGGTTTGATTACGAAGAACACTATAATTTCTAGGGTTTTTCTCTGAAAATTATGTATTTTTACTTTTTGAAAATAATTATCTGTACCAAATAAAATACGGTAAGGTCTATTTATATTTACGGAATATGGTACCCCGTTAGATCATATCGGATATAAAAATAGAATACTTAATTGCTAAGTATTAATAAAACTAATCTAATTCGGTACCAGTTTTGGGATAATTATCAAGATCAGGCTTTTTGTAAATACAGTCTTGGTCTCATCACTTTGGTTACACGAATTACAAGAAGATAATATAATAGTTTAATCAAAAGATCCCGTTTCTCGAAAATATGGGTTTTATTGATTTACCGAAACGAATATTGTATCGAAAATTTTGCGTCAGGACCCGCACGAGTAAAACCATACTCCGGATCAAAAAAGTCAAAACATGGAAAATGCTCGGAATATTCCAATTGGGTTAGAAAGGAGTTTTCCAGAGACTTTCGTGTTGTAAAAACGCAAAAACGGTTGAAGTCGGACGGTTCCCGATTATACAAGATAATTTATAAATACTCGGAAAAATAATTTAATAAATCCATAAATCCTTTATAAAATCAAATAACCATATATAAATTAATAGAAAAATATCTAAATTATCTATACTTCATTTTGGACATATATAAAAATTAAAATACTCAAATTTTACCATATTTAAACATCCAAACACAAATACCAATTAACAGATAATTTACCAAAAATTCGCATAATAATCACATAATATTTATTTATTGACAAAAATAATTACACGATATATCCCGGATATTACACCAACGGCTGCCGAAGGCCAGGCCTATAGAGGTTGGGCCTAAGGCCACCGAGGACATGGATATGCCCTCGGGGGACGTAGGCCCTTCAATTTTCCACGCATTATCTAGATGCAGTGTTTATTGTAACTGGAAGGGAATATTTCGTGGGCATATGAGATTACAATGCCATAAGTAACTTATGACATAAAGTTGAAAAGTATCGTATAAATGATATCAACATTATAACTTATAAGAAATCTGATAAGTCAGCTTAATAACTTATAAGCCCGCAACAACTTATCGATGAGTGTTTGTCGACCCGACTTATAAGTTGAATTTACAACTTATAAGCTGATAAGTTAAATATTATAATGACGTACTTTTCGCAACTTATTTTTATTTGTTTTTGTTTTTCTTATTAATTTTTGTTTTAAATTTTATTTTTAAAATGTTATTCCAACTTAAAACTAAGAATTGAGATAATTATATTTAAAAATTATTTAATTTAATCCATTTAATTAAAATGAATTCTGAATTATAAGTAAAATTATTCAAACACTTTTATAACTTATAAGCATTCATCAACTTATCACTTATAAGTCACTTATTCAGTTAAAAGTTATAAGTTACTTATTTTAAGATTTCCCAAATCAGCACTATATATAATTTGGTGATGTATTTGGTAAATTGCAATTATAAGTTAAAATTCTTATTTTGAAACATTACAATTTTAACAATAATTATAATCCATAAATATAAAATTAAAAAGATAAAATTAAAAAACAAAAACCTTTGATTTTTTTTGGAAAGTTTAAAATTTGCTGACCACCGAAATGAAGTTTTGGCTGGATATTTTGGGTTAGTTGAAATGGGTATTTTGGACTTACCTATTAACTTAAACAAATAAAAAAATATAATTATTAATTAAATAAGTAATCAAAAAAATAAATTTTAAAATTATAATTAAATATATTAAATTAAAAGGATAAATTTTATAAACTTAATTAAATATGCATGTACTAGGTTTTGAAACTAAAGAAATGGAACCGATTGAAAAATGAAGAACGAGAAAACTACATATTTTTTTACTCCCGATAAAATAATATACTTGTTAAAATAATATTTTTTTTCTTAATATCAACTCTATTACTTTTAAGAGGTTTAATCACATATATTCAGGAATAGTGATTCAATATACTTACTTTTATAAAAGCAAATAGGAATATATTTAAACTAAATAAAATTATTTGAATTAATAGCTCAAACAAAGAAAGTTATCAGGAATGTACAAGATGATTAACTTGCTGATTGTCACGTTTATGAAGAACATATGATCATTTTCGAATTTAGACGAACACACCGAGTTAGTTGGGAATGGGCTTTAGCCAGTATAAGCTGATAAGAATGGTGCCCCAAAGCCCAAACAAGCATAATGTCTTTTCGATATATCATTCTCTTTTTTTATCATTATCAGTCTCTTTAAATCACAGAAATACTGCTACTGCGCTATTGTTAAATAATGCGGCAGGCCAACAAGCATTACTACTCCCTCCGTCCCTTTCATATGTCCATTTTAAAATAAATTTTATCTCTTTTACATGCCCATTTACACTTTCATAGCAAGTTTAGCGATAATATTCCAAAACTATCCCTATAGTTCATAGTTCCAAAATTTGACTAATTTAAATTTTAGTTGGATTCTCACTTTTCAAGTATTAATTAGAGGTATCTAATGGAAAATTTATCTAGCTACAAATTTCTTAATATGTGTGCTTTTTTTCAAAATGGACATGTAAAAAGGTACGGAGGGAGTATCTTTTAAGGCTTCAATTACACGTGATCTGAACGGTGTGCTAAGTTCATGGAACTATTCCTTCCATTTATATCAGTGGCAAGGCTTTACATGTAGCCGCAAACATCAAAGTGCAACTGTATTAAACCTCTCATCTCAACAAACAAGAAGGTACTCTGTCTCCTTGTATTGAAAACCTCACATCTCTTAAAATTATTATATCTAATTGAAAACAACTTTCATGACTCAATCCCTAATGAAATTGGCCACTTGTTTCGCTTATAATATCTTATTCTAGCAAATAATTCTTTTTACGGTGAGTTTTCAATAAATTTAAGTCAATGTTCATATATAAAAACCATCAATTTCAAATGAAACATTCTCGAAGGTAAAATACCTACTGAATTCACATCTTGGTCTAAACTAATTGGATTTATGTAAATACTAATTCCTTCACTGGATCAATCCCATTTTTCATTGGGAATATATCATCTCCTTGTGTCCTTTATATGTGAAGTAATTATTTGTCAGTCAGGAAGCATATCTTTGGAATTTGCTCAACTTTTGAATTAGCTAGAGTTTCTTTAAATTACATATAACAACTTAGTTGGTACATTCCCCCGACAATTTTACAACATTGTTTCTCTCTGTCTTACTGTAATTGAGTTAAAAACAAGGTTTTCTGCAGATTTAAGCCTCACCCTTCATGACCTTCACATATTCTTTGCTGGAATGAACAATTTTTCAAGACCATTTCCACCATCCATAACCAATACTTCAAACATTGTTAGATTTAACCTAGTACTCCCTCTGTCTCATTAAATTCTATACATTACTTTTCGGCACGCTTTTCAATACTCCTTTAAAGTATAACTCCACAATATTTTTAAATGTTTTTTCTGAATAAAAGTTTCATGTTTAAACTTTTATTCAAAAAAAAAGTTTTAAAAAAACATTATGAAACTATACTTTATAGAAGCCTCTATAAAAATAAACGGAACGGAGGAAGTATTAATTATATCAGTGGTTTTTATCCAAATAATTTTGGTAGCCTTGTGAGTCTTGAATGCTAGGCCTGGGCGGTAATATACTTGGACATAGTCGACCTCCAAGTGACTTGGAGTTCATGAATTCTTTGGTAAACAGTTAATTTTGTTGAATATAACTTAGAATGACTTAACTGAGAGCTCTGATTTGGATATAGCAAATGAAGAGAATGAAGAACTGGCCCTGGATGTTGAGGGAGAGGAATCGGTGAATCGTTTTGAGTTGTGCCTGGTGGGGAAGTTTCTGACGGAGAAAAGTCTGAATGTTCGTGCAATGAAGTCTAAAATGGCTGACATATGGAAACCGGCGATGGGAATTAACATTAAAACGCTTGTTCCAGATTTGTTCTTGTTCCAGTTTTATCATAAGAACGACTTAGACTGGATGATGAGCAATGGTCCATGGTCTTTTGACAATACGATGTTGGTTACGAGTACAATTCCAGCAGGAGGTGACCCTACTAAAGTCCCTTTGAATGAAGTGGCATTTTGGATTCAGATTTATGATTTACCCAGTGGTTATATGTCGGAAGTTGTAGGCAAACAACTAGGTAATTTTTTTGGTTCGTTTGTTTCGTTTGATCCAAGTAATACTAAGAGTATCTGGCGTGAATATATGAGAGTTAGAATTAAAGTAGATGTGCGTCTGCCATTGAAAAGGAAGAAGAAGATCTGCAAGAAGGATAAGTCTGAGTTTATTGTTAATTGCAAGTATGAGAAACTTGGCGAGTTCTATTTCATCTGTGGTCTTTTATCTCATACAGAGCGTTTCTGTAAAAAGAAGATCAGTGGAGAAATGGATGGTAACAGTCGAGAATGGGGGGCATGGCTCCATGCACCACCACGAAGACATACCGCTCAGGGGAGAAGCAAGTGGTTGCGAGATGAGACGGACGAAGAATGGGGCGAGAATTAAGGAAGAGATAATAATCAGGGGTTTGAAAATCAAATGATGGTTAAGAGGGAGGGATTTCAGGAGAATAAAGGTAAGGAGGTTATTATGAGGGAGAGTTTTAAGGGATCAGTAAATCAAGGGATAATTAGTGATAGCAGATTGGAGGGAAATCTGTTTTCAAATAATAGAAATAGGCCTATGGATGAGGAGTTAGATGGGTTGGACTTAGAAGAAAGAAAACGTAAGAGATGTGGGCCGAGTGTAAGAATGGAAATTGATGGCACTGTCACAACAACAAACACAGAATCTGGGCTTTCTATAGTTGATTGCACAGACTCTTCAACTCTTGATTTGGCTAAGCTTGCTCAGCAAGCTAGCCATCAGCCATGAATTGCTTAGGATGGAACTGTAGGGGGTTGGGGAACTCCCGTACAGTTCGTGCTTTGAACGATCTTGTCAAAGATCGTAAACCCGACATTTTATTTTTAAGTGAAACTATTTCAGATGCTAATAAAATTGAGAAGCTTCGATTTAAACTGGGTTTTGCTCAGGGCTTTTCTGTTGATAGAATTGGTAGAAATGGGGGTCTTGCACTCTTTTGGAAGACAGGTGTAGATTGTAGTATTATGGGTTATTCGCAGAATCATATAGATCTAGCTGTTAATGTTCACAGTGTGGCCAACTGGAGGCTGACTCTCTATTATGGTTTTCCGGAACGTGCCAGAAGGAAAGAAGCCTGGGATATGATTCGGAATCTGGCTAGGTTGTCGAGTCTCCCCTGGTGCATCATGGGGGATTTCAATGACTTACTTTATAATGCGGATAAGAAGGGTAATAACTTGCATCCTAGAGCACTTATGGAACGGTTCAGGTCTGCTCTAGAGGATAGTATGCGGTCGGAAGTTGATTTGACAGGAGGTCTCTTTACTTGGGGGAAGGGGAGAGAGGTACGAGTGATTGGGTTCAAGAACGTTTGGACAGGGCATTTGCTACTAGAGAATGGTGGTTGAAGTTTCCGCTTTGTAATCTTAAAGCTGTATCAACTCCAGTGTCAGACCATGATGCTATTCATCTCGAGTTTATGGAGGTTGCAGTGCCTAAGAGAGTTTTTAGATTTAAATTCGAAAATACCTGGCTAAAGGAGGCGACTTTCATAAAAGATGTTACAGAACATTGGGAGAATATTCCTAGCATGCATCTGTTGCCAAAATTGAATTCGGTGTCTAGATATATGGAGAAGTGGGGGAGAGATTTTTTCAATAAGTTCAAAGAAAAAGTTAGACGGCAGAAATTGATCTTGGATGATTTGAAGAACATGAATGATGACTATAGTGTGAAGCAATATGTTATTAGAGCGTGACAAACTTAATGAAATCCTGTTGTATGAGGAGATTTATTGGAAGCAACGAGCAAAGCTTTTTTGTCTCAAGGAAGGAGATGATAATACAAAATTTTTTCATGTTCATGCTTCGATTCGTAAGAGGAATAATCGTATTGATTTTTTGATGACAGATGCAGGACGAAAGGTGGATTCTGATGCTGAAATGGGGGAGGTAATTCATGACTATTTTAGTAATATTTTTGCTGTGAGTAATAATGTGCAAATGAATAGAACAGTTGCTAGTCCACGAGTCATTTCAGCAGAGCAAAATCAGAGTTTGATAGCAGATATGACGTTTGAGGAGTTCACAGATGCTGCGTACCAAATGCACCCAGATAAGGCTAGTGGCCCTGACGGATTAAATCCAGCGTTTTACCAGAACTTTTGGAATGTGATGGGCAGTGAGGTGTTTGATTGTTGCAAGAAATGGCTTCAAGGTACGATTTCAGCTGATTTCAATCACACTACTGCCGTTTTAATCCCAAAGAAAGAGAATGCCTGCCATATGAAAGATTTGCGACCCATAGCTCTTTGTAACGTGCTCTACAAGATTGTAGCAAAGGTATTGGCGAACAGGTTGAAATGGGTCCTTCCATGTCTCATCTCAAAGAAACAGTCTGCTTTTGTTCCTAATCGTAGCATTACTGATAATGTTGTAGTTGCCTTCGAGGTGGTGCATCATATGAGGAGAGCCAGGGGTGGTAGGGATGGTGAGATTGCACTCAAGTTAGATATCAGTAAAGCGTACGACAAGGTCAGCTGGGAGTACTTAAGGAACTGTATGCACTCTCTTGGTTTCTGTAATGAATGGATAAATTGGATTATGCAGTGTGTTACGACAGTGTCCTACGATATCAATTTTAATGGCATGTCTGTTGGTCCTATCACTCCGAGAAGAGGACTCCGTCAAGGAGATCCCCTATCTCCTTATCTCTTCTTGATGTGTGTGGAAGGGTTATCTAACTTGTTGGACAATGCAGAGAATAATGGTAGGATTCACGGATGTAAAATCAGCTCAACGGCTCCTGAGGTGTCTCATCTTCTTTTTGCTGACGACTCATTCTTGTTTTTTAAAGCGACTGCTGAGGAAGCCTCATACATTAAATCAATCTTGGAGGATTATGCAGCCATGTCAGGTCAGGAGATCAATTACCAGAAATCAGGGATCATGTTCAGTTCAAATGTTCGAACAGATAAACAAGTTCAGCTTGCTGCAATTTTGGGTGTCCATAATGATATTTCTAATAGTCATTATCTTGGTCTCCCTTCTCTAGTGGGAAGATCAAAAAAGAGAGTTTTTGGCTATGTGAAGGATAGAGTTGTGAAACGTATCTAAGGATGGAACTCTAAGATGATTTCGAAGGGGGGTAAATCAGTACTGATCAGAAATGTGGCCCAAACTATTCCTGCATATAGTATGTCGTGTTTCCTTCTTCCTAAAACTCTATCACAGGAGATTGAAAGACTTTTTAATGGTTATTGGTGAAAATCTGGTTCTTCACAAAGCAGAGGTGTTATCTGGTTATCATGGGAGGGGATGAGCATGTCAAAAAGTAGAGGTGGCTTGGGTTTTAAGAGTCTATATGGTTTCAACATTGCATTGTTAGGGAAGCACATTTGGAAATGCATAGAACAACCTGGTCTTCTGGTGTCACGTGTGTTGAAAGCTCGTTACTTTCCTGATTGAGCATGTTTTAAACGCAACGAAAGGACAGGGCTCAAGTTTTATTTGGCAGAGTTTGTGGCAGGCAAAGGAAGAATTAGGTAAGAGATTCAGATGGGTGGTTGGAAATGGTCAGAGTATTGTAGCAACGAAGGATGCGTGGCTTCAAAAGAAAGTGGATTTTAAAGTTGAACCTCATAGGAGGTATGAGGGAAGAAACAAAGTGGTTGCCTCGTTGTTCTGTCCGGGGTCGAAAGTTTGGGATGCTAGGAGAATTTATGAATCTTTTAATATTATAGATGCCAAAGCTATTCTGGCAACTTCTGTGCCGCAACATTCAGTTGAAGATAGAATAGTATGGTTCATGTCTACTGATGGGATTTATGATGTGAAGACTGGATACCATTTCTGGCATAATCACAATGTTGGTGATTCTATATGTATTCGTTCAGCTGGTTGGAACAAACTTTGGAGACTCAATGTACCTCACAAGGTTAAGGTGTTTCTATGGCGCTTCTGTAGGAATAACTTACATGTTCGGAATTGTCTCAGACATAAAGGAGTTCGAGTAACTATAATGTGCCCGATGTGTAATATGGATGTGGAACATCTAGGTCATGTTTTTTTCGATTGTAACTTTGCAAAGAATTGCTGGCACGTGGCAGGTTTTTCGTTTGATATGTCCCAGGTGCTATCAGTCTCTGAATGGCTACTTAGTAAACTTGAGGTGTTGAATCAAGCTGAGAGCATTAACCTCGTGACAGTCCTGTGGGGTATATGGTTTTGGCGCAATAAGAAAGTATGGGAGGATAAGGTGGTAACTGCAGTAGTGGCTATGGAGCTGAGCTTTAAGCATATTCAGGAATGGAGGAAGGTCAGAATGAAGGATAAAGTCACTAAATCTGGTACTCACATACCAGGTGTCGTGAATGATCGTAAGTGGTGTCCTCCTCCTCAAAATAAGCTCAAGTTGAACGTTGATGCTTCAGTTCTTCCACAGGCTGATACCTTCTCGGTAGGAATGGTAATTCGAGATCACAGGGGTCAGTTTGTAGAGGCGCGAGTAATGACATTGCCTTGTCCTGCGACGGTCTTGGAGGCTGAAAGCATTGGTGTTAGGGAGGCCCTCTCGTGGGTTATGCAGAGGGGTGATGATAATGTGATTATAGAAACTGATTCACTACTCACAGCTAGTGCCCTGCAGAAGAAGAAAATTTACTTGTTGGAGGTGGGTCATGTGCTAGATCAGTACAAAGAGGTGCTCGTTTCTACTACTGGATTCGTGGTTAATTATGTCCGCAAGCAAGCAAACAAGGTAGCTCATAGACTAGCTCGAATTCCTTGTTCTCTGAATTTCTCTCTTGTATTTACGTCTCCACCTGCTCATTTGTTGGAGACCCTTATGAATGATTTTCCTAATGAATGAAGAAGTTTTTTGATTCAAAAAAAAAACTGAGAGCTCTCAAATTCTATTGTCAATCTCTCAACAACATTAAATCAACTCTACTTTGCTAACAATTACATATATGGAAGCATACCCTAAGAAATCAGGAAATTTTTGAAAATGACCCTACTAACATTCTATCAAAACATGTTAATATGAAGTATTTTAGAATTTATCTTTAGTGACATCAACAAATTTGAAACTATTCAATTTTGATAATTGAAATTGCCTTATTAATTGTGCCGGTATTGTTTTAAATAAGACTTCAATTTTGTTAGAATTTATTAAGATCTTTTAAAGATGAGTTACATTTTCCAACTAGAGTATTTGAATTTAAATTGAAGTTTTAAATTTTAGGAAAGCATAATTTAGTATATTAATTAACATATTTCATTCAATTTTCTTTAGTTGGGATTTGTATTATAATAAATTTTTGAATCTGGATTTTGAAATTGTTTAATAAGTTTTTTATTGGCGAGAATTTTTTGATCATATTTTTCACACATGTATTGGATTATATAATGGCTATGACTTTATTTATAGAATGTTTTGTCAATGTGAGATGACTTATTTGTGTGAATGCAGGATGACCATATATGATGGTTTTTAACAATTTATTGGGTATTTATGAATCGTTAAGTGTATCTTATTATAGTAAAAAAATTGGTTCCCAAAGTTCTCTTTTGATTAAATCTTATTTTATTTCTTTAATGTCTTTTTATATATATTCATTTTTCTTCAAATAAATTATTATCGGATATAATTTTCTTTATTATTTTTAATATATTTTCCTAATTTAGCATTCTTTACCTTTGTTTTCTATCGAATCAAAAAGACTAAAGAGGAGAACGTCTCATTGTCAATCTTTCATGACAACCAATACCCAAGGTTCTCGTCTCGAGATCTTTAAGCAGCGACAACTAATTTCTCAAAAATTATCTACTGGGCAAGAGAAGATATGGCTCGGTTTACAAAGTATAACTGGAATTATTGAAACAGATTATTATAGTGCAAGTACTAAATGATGAAATATACGGAGCTAACAAGAATATCCTGCCAGAATGCAAAATTTTGAGGAGCATTCGCCACCAAAATATTATAAAAAATCTTACAGTTTGCTCGAGCACTACTTTTGTGGGTAAAAATGTTACTCCCTCGGTCCCTAAAAACGTCTACTGTTTGTATTATACACGTTTATCAATACACATTTTTAATTATTAATATCTTTAATTTTGTATTAATATTAAATATAAAAATTTCATTTTATTAAAATACTCATAAATACAAATCCAACAAAATCACTCATGACTATGTTTGATCTTATAGATTAGACGTAATTTAGAAGTCAATCGCTTAACATGAAAAGTATAAAAAATCAAAAGAGGCAAAATATTTTGGGACGGAGGGAGTAAGAGCAAGTCCAATTGTCTGTTAATAGATTCCTTATAAATATTATAAAATATTAACTTTTAGTGATTTAAGACATTATTTTGAATTTTAACTCCAACAATGTTCCTTAATATTATAATAATAATAAATTTAAATGAGATATGAAAGGAAGAGAGAGAAAAGAACTAAAAAGAATAGAGAGAAATCAATTTTTTATTAATAAAAATGATATAAGGGATGACTTGTGATTTCTTAAAGATAAGGTATGAGAGAAATGTTTTAATGATATAAGTAACCACTAAGACACTGTTAAAGCGTAATTTTATGTTATCTTCCTTATATTTGGACTTAAAAACATGTTTAAGGGAGCTGTTGTATTTGCTCTAATGCATTGATTCTTGAGTTCATAACAAATGGAAGTCTAGAATTGTACTCCGTGTCATTCAATTCCCTGCAGGTTTTTTTCTAACACTCGATACATATTTTAAGGCTTGTAATTTATTTTTAATTTTTTTTTTTGTTTTGAACTTTAAGCATTAAATTTTAATTTCAAAGAATTTTTTAAAAAAATAATTTATATAACTTACTTTATGAAAGCATTAAAATACGTGCCGAACTCCACGTTCCCCAACGTAACAATCCTAATGTGACAGAGGGCCCGCAAGGGTTGGCTCAGTTGGTTAAAGAGAGGAAAATTGTCTTCTTGGTCACAGGTTCGAATCCCACGGGAGGAGAATTTATGATTATGCCTCCTGAGTCAGAGCATGTCGCTTAAATGCGGTTTACCTTGGTTCACGTGTTTTGCAGGCTATTGCGTGAGCCCGTAGGGCTTACCCAGTGCGCACCAGAAGGGTAGCGGCTGCGGGTTACCTACGATAAAAAAAAAATGTGACAGAGGGATTAAGAAAGGGGCACGCATGTAATTATTTAATTTGATTAAAAATTTATTAAGACCTTATTTGGCAATTAGCTATAACAAATTAAGTTATCTATTTTGATTAAGTGATTGAGTTAACCGTTTTGACTAGCTGATTGAATTTAGTTATTTCGAATAAAATCGTTTGTTAAATAGATGTTTAATTAGGTTTTTGTACTATCTACTTGGAAAAACTCCTCTTAAGTAACTTTTTGAAAATTAGCTTTTTGGAACCAAAATATTATTTTAAAAAATTAATTATCAAACATTAATATTAGAGGTTTCAATTGATCAAACTCTAATTTGATTTTTAATAAAAATTGCGTCAAAAAACTAA
Source organism: Apium graveolens (assembly GCF_009905375.1). Taxonomy (NCBI): domain Eukaryota; kingdom Viridiplantae; phylum Streptophyta; class Magnoliopsida; order Apiales; family Apiaceae; genus Apium; species Apium graveolens. Next base: position 31,240,748 of record NC_133652.1, read on the forward strand.
TTTAAAAAACGACGTAAAATTGATGCGAGGAAAGTTTTTTTTTTAAATATTTATTGAGTCGTTTGGTTCATGATGTGTTATCGGGTTGGAATAGTAATCGAGTTAGAGTAGTATGAGAATCAGGTATCATATCTGTTATTATGTGTTTGATTGAGTGCTAAAATGAATATTTTTTATTTGAAATATATTAAGTCAAAAAATTTAATTTTTATAATTTATTAATTTTATTATTATTTAATAATATATTTTTGGTTTATAGATTTATTTTAGTTTAAACATTTACATTCAATTGCTTAAATAAAATTAACATAGTAGAATTAAAGATAATACTCATAGCCTCGCTCGTACCCACCTCCTACTTGGGTATAAAAACCACAACCCGAGGTTTGAGAAATGAATATCAATTTTTTTTGCTAGAACCACACAAAAACATGTATGAGATTAGAGCATTTGCAACACACTCTATATTCAAGCTATTACCTCAAAAAATGAGTAGAGAGAATTAAAATTTTGGTTGAATAGATTTTTTAAACTCACTCGAGTTTAATCTTTCTCCTCAATCTTAAGAGTCTAAGTGTATATATTTTTGACAACATTATATTTCTTTTTTCAGTTACTTTTATTTTTTGTGAATTTAAGATATTGTAATCATGGCTATTGGAGATTTAATATATTATCATCTTTGATAATACTTTTTAAATTGACTATTATTTGTAAAAAGTGAGGTTGGAGCATGTTGGAAATGCTAACCCTGATACTTTAGTCTTGTTTTCGGAATGTTACAGTTTCTATGAACTTCGCGGGCTTTCATATACAAACCCTGGATATAAAGGGCATTAAAATTTCATTCTTTTTACCAAACATTCAATCTGTAGCTCCCTCAAGCAATGACATATATATAGGTCTCTGAGAAAAAAAAATCACATATTGTCGATCTATTGTTAGCCACTACAGATGAATGAGGGCACTACACTTAATTATTGGAACTTCTTTAGCCAAGGTTGGTGTAAGTCATTGTCAAGCAATCAAATTAGGGACTATTGGGGATATATACACAAACAATATTCTCATAAGCGGTTATACAAAATGCAGAGAACTTGGTTGTGCATTGAAGGTGTTCGACGAAATGCTTCACAGGGACACTGTTTCTTGGAACTCTGTGATAGCTGGATATATAAATTGTGGGAGCTACGAGAGTGCGTGGGAGTTTTTTAAGAGCATGAAAAGACATGGGGTTGCTTTGGATGGCTATACTTTTGGAAGCATACTCAAGGGGATTGCTTGTGATATGCGTCTCTTTCTCGGCCGACAAGTGCATTCGGATATAGTTAAGATGGATTACCAAGGGAATGTTTATGCGGAAAGTGCTCTTTTGGATATGTATGCCAAGTGTGGTAGAGTGGAGGATGCTATGAAGGTATTTGAGTGCATGCCTGAGCGTAATTCTGTGTCGTGGAATGCTCTTATTGCGGGGTATGTAGAATTGGGTGACCGTGTGAATTCTTTTAGGTTATTAAATTGTATGAAGAGAGAACGTACGTCTGTTGATGATGGTACATTTGCTCCTCTTTTGACATTGCTTGATGACCCTGTACTCTACAAGCTGACGTTACAGCTCCATGGTGCAGTTCTAAAGCACGGTTTGGCTCATTGTAACACTGTATACAATGCTACAATTACTGCTTACTCCGCTTGTGGATCCATTCAAGATGCAAAGAGAGTATTTGATAGCTTCCCTTTTGCTAGAGACCTTGTCACATGGAATGCTATGTTGGCAGCCTACATTGTACATGAGCAAGAAAATAATGCATTTATATTGTTCCTGAAGTTGCGTGAACTTGGACTAATGCCTGACCTCTACACATACACAAGTATGATAAGTGCTTGTTCCGGAAAACCACAAGAATGCCAAGGAAAGTCGTTGCACTGTCTGGTTCTAAAGACGGGGCTCGAACAATCAACCCCAATTTCTAATAGTTTGATAGCTATGTATCTTAGATCAAATTCCATCTACATGGAAGAAGCATTGCTTATATTTTCATCGATGAATGTCAAGGACCGTGTCTCTTGGAATTCAGTACTTACAGGATTCTCGCAATATGGATTAAGTGAAAATGCACTTAAACTGTTTCAGGAAATGAACCTAAATCACGAAGAGATTGATCACTATGCTTTTTCAGCTGTATTAAGGTCTTGTGCTGATATGGCTACCCTGCAATTGGGTCAACAAGTTCATGTTCTGTCAATAAAATCAGGATTTGAGACAAACGAATATGTCACCAGTTCATTAATATTTATGTATTCCAAGTGCGGATTCATTGAAGATGCTAGACGATGCTTTGAAGCGACGCGTAAAGTCAGCGCAGTCAGTTGGAATTCAATCTTGTTTGGCTATGCTCAACACGGGCAAGGTCAAGTCGCGCTTGACCTGTTCCACTTAATGAAAGATGAAAATGTAAAGATGGATCACATAACATTTGTGGCAGTGCTTACTGCTTGTAGCCACATTGGTCTGGTTGACGAAGGAAAAGAATTTCTGCAATGTATGGAATCTGATTATGGAATACCTCCGCGAATGGAACATTATGCTTGTGCAGTAGATCTTTTTGGCCGGGCTGGACGTTTACAGGAAGCAAAGGCCGTAGTTGAAGGCATGCCATTTCAACCTGATGCAATGGTCTGGAAAACTCTATTAGGTGCCTGCAGGATTAGTGGTGATATTGAACTGGCATCTGAAGTGGCAAGCTATTTGATGGAATCGGATCCTGGGGAGCACTGCACTTATGTTCTTCTTTCTGATATATATGGACACTTTAGAAGGTGGGATGAAATAGCTAGTGTGAAGAGGTTGATGAGGGAGCGAGGGGTCAAGAAGATACCAGGTTGGAGCTGGATAGAACTGAAGAACCAGATCCATTCTTTTAACGCAGAGGATCGTTCTCACCCCTGTAGCGAAGAAATATACAGCCTATTAGTTGCACTACTAGATGAGGTTACAATTTTGGAAGCTGGTAATAATTTGGAGTTCTTAATTTATGATCTAAATACCATGAATTGATTTTACTTGGCATATTGACCATTTTTGTAGTTTTAGGCTGTAGAAATAATCTCATTTTCTTACTCATAGAAATAGTGTCTTGTATACATGACCCTATTTTCTTTTGTTGTTTTTCAAAAATTTATTGTGTATTGGAATATGGATTATATACTGTCATTAGAGAGAATACTTACAGGAGACACGGTTATACAGTAAGTAGGAACTGCAAATGTACCTGTCCACATTCTGTATACATTATAAATATTTACTACTGAGTATAAATGGAATTCTGATTTAAAGAAGAATCTACCGCCATCACATATACACACATATATATATATTCTTTTCTTCTGTTCTTAGAAATTTTTTCTGCTAAACTTCCTGCTTTTTTGTGTCACGTTAATTAAAGATATAGTTTGAATCTTTAGTATGAGTGAGTTGTGAACTATGATTAATTAGTTTGAATTTTTTGTATGTTAATGCTTTTACCAATGAAGGATATACCTATTGATTTTCTTTGCTGATTCTTTAGGGTAATTATTGTTGGTTTTTAATCTAAACGTTTGAATTATGTTTTATTTATATTTATTTGTTTTATTCACTCTGGTTAGACCGAGTCTTCAGCTGAAAGGATCAGGTGTCAAGTAGTTGCTAGTTAGTAGGACAAGTGGTGGAATAACGTTCTAGTCATGGAGAGTTTGTAGGAGTCAGTTTAGTTCTCTATTTTTCAGTTAGTTTTTTCTTTGCTTATGAATTCTATATATGTAAGTGTTGCTTCATAAATAAAATACGTCAGTTGGACAAATACTGTTTTGTCTTCTCAGCTACATTACATTTTGTTAACAAAACGCATATATATATATCTGTGATTTCCCAACAATCTGGTATCAGAGCATTAGTAAATTGATTGAGTGGCTGATGCCCAAATATATGCCAAAGACAACAACAACAATGGAGCCAGGAAGAAACAAAGACGGTACAGTGAGTTTGAATTATCCCATGTTGACGAGAACGAATTATACAGCATGGGCGATGAAGATGAAGGTGTACATGCAGGCCCATGGCGTCTGGGATGCAGTGGAACCCAAGGATCCCAATGGGGTGGTAGAAGAAAAGATAGACAAGCTCGCCTTGGCTGCTATCTATCAAAGCATTCCAGAAGACATTCTTTTATCGCTTGCAGATAAGGAAACTGCCAAAGCAGCGTGGGAAGCAATTAAAGTAATGAGCCAAGGTGCTGAACGTGTCAAAAGTGCAAAAGTTCAGACCCTCAAGGCGGAATTCGAAGCAGTGAACATGAAAGATACAGATTCTTTAGACGATTTTTGTCTGAAAGTCACAGCCTTGGTGACAAACATTCGTGCATTGGGAGAAGTTGTTGCTGAGTCATACGTGGTAAAGAAATTATTAAGAGCTGTACCTCCGAAATTCTTGCAGATTGCTTCCACAATTGAGCAGTTCGGAAATCTGGAAACAATGACTTTCGAAGAAACTGTTGGTTCTTTGAAGGCTCATGAGGAGAGGATGCGAGGACCAAGTGAAGGAAATGGAAGTCAGTTGCTTCTTACGGAAGAGGTTTGGATGAAGAAAGAAAAGGAGGAGAGCAAATTGTTGCTCACTCGTGATGAATGGAACAAACGCTCGAATCGGGGTGGACTCGATCAAAAGGTGCGAGCAAGAGATAATAATCGAGGTGTAAGGGACAGGAGTCGTGCAAGATGTTTTAACTGCAACCTACTCGGGCATTTTGCAGCAGATTGCAGGAGACCAAAACGAGACAGGGACAACAAGGAAGAGGTTAACATAGCACAACTTCCCGATGATGAACCTGCACTGTTATTGAATGAACTTGAGGATGAAAATGAGAAGGTGGTTCTCATAACCGAGGAAAGAGTGTCTCCAAAATTGAGTCAAGAAGCCGAAAGAAATCAGATGAAGTCCAACCTATGGTACCTGGACAACGGAGCTAGTAATCACATGACGGGTCAACGTTCGAAATTCAGGGTACTGGACGAGAAGATAACTGGACAAGTCAAGTTCGGAGACGGATCGGTTGTCCACATCAAGGGAAGAGGATCAGTGGTGGTCAGAGGAAAAACTGGAGAGGAACGAACCCTACGTCACGTGTACTACATCCCATCCCTCTGCAGTAACATAATCAGCATTGGGCAGTTAGCAGAGGAAGGGAACAAGGTGACAATTAGTGGGGATTACTTGTGGGTACGTGACGCATGTGGAACTCTACTTATGAAAGTGAAAAGAACTCAAAACAGGTTGTACAAAATCATTCTAGAAGACGGTGAATCACATTGTATGTTGTCAAAAGCGGAAGAAGACACCTGGCTGTGGCATTCTCGATTGGGACATGTAAACTTCAAGGCCTTAAAGCTGATGGAGAACATGAAGATGGTGCATGGGTTGCCAAAGCTATGTTTCCTCAAGGATGTGTGTGCAGGGTGTCTTATGTCAAAACAGGCCAGGAAAAGCTTTCCGTCACAGTCAAATTACAACACAAAGAAGGAGCTAGAGTTGATTTATGGAGATTTATGTGGTCCCATCTCGCCAACTACGACTGCAGGTAACAAATATATATTTTTGTTGGTTGATGATTTTAGCAGAGTCATGTGGGCTTACTTTCTGAAATCAAAAGATGAAGCCTTTTCAGTCTTCAAGAAATTCAGAGCAAAAGTTGAAAATTGTCCGGAGAGAAAGATCAGAGCATTTAGAACAGATAGAGGAGGTGAGTTCTGTTCAAAGGAATTTGTGAATTATTGTGAAGAGGAAGGCATCGAGAGACAATACACCGCCCCATACTCGCCGCAACAAAATGGCATCGTGGAAAGAAGAAACAGAACAATGGTGGAGATGGCCCGTAGCTTATTGAAGGAAGCACAACTGCCAAATCACTTTTGGGGTGAAGCCATTCGGCATTCAATTTACATTTTGAATCGATTACCTACGAGAGCAGTGTCTGATGTAACTCCGTACGAAGCTTGGTCAAAAGTGAAGCCCAATATTGAGCATTTGCGTGTTTTTGGCTGCCTGGGTTACATGAAGTTACCAAGTGTTCAGGTGAAGAAACTAGGAGATCGCAGCAAGCCAGTAATTTATCTTGGAAAGGAATCTGGTACCAAAGCTTACAGGTTGTACGACCCTGTAAACAAAGTGGTACATGTTAGTAGAAATGTAACATTCGATGAAAAGAAACGTTGGTCATGGGAGTCCGATGCATATCCAGAAACAGTTGAGACTAGAACATTCACGGTATTTGGAGGAAGTGCACCTACAGTGGAGGAAAACACTTCTGGAGCTGGTTCAGATATGGTGTTCGAGTCTGAGAGTGAAAATGAATCTCATTCAGAATCCACAAATGCAGACTCAATGGACTCTCGAGAATCGACTCAACACTCAAGCTCCATAGCATCAATGACAGACTCTGACACGAGCAGCGAACCAAGGAATCTCAGATCACTTGATGACATTTATGCTAATACGGAAGAAGTTGTTCTTGAAGACGAATAGCTGTTTCTCATGGGGGTGGACGAACCTGTAAATTACAAAGAAGCTGAAAAGGAGCAGAACTGGAGAGAGGCAATGGCAAGGGAAACAGAGGTTGTCAATCGCAATGGAACCTGGAAACTTACCACATTGCCATCTGGGCACAAGGTCATTGGTTTGAAGTGGGTGTACAAGGTTAAAAGAAATGCAGACGGGAAAATTCAAAAATATAAGGCGAGGATCGTGGCTAAAGGGTACGTTCAGAAGCAGGGAGTTGATTTTGAAGAAATCTTCGCCCCGGTGACTCGGCTAGAAACTGTGAGACTACTACTTGCTCTTGCTGCGAAGAACGGATGGGAGGTTCATCACCTCGATGTAAAAACTGCATTTTTGAATGGAGAGCTTCGAGAAGAGGTCTACGTTTCACAACCCGAAGGTTTTGTCAAGGCAGGAAAGGAGAACTTAGTGTACAGACTTGTGAAGGCCCTATATGGTTTGAGGCAGGCGCCTCGAGCATGGTACGCAAAGCTAAATAGCTGCCTGGAAGAGCTGGGTTTCGAGAGATGTCCATACGAGCATGCAGTTTACACGAATAAAAGCAACGGGGAAACTCTAATCGTCGGAGTATATGTAGATGATTTACTTGTGACCGGTTCTAGTGTTGGAATGATAAACGAGTTCAAGAAAAGAATGAATGAGAGGTTTGAGATGAGCAATCTGGGAAAGCTTTCTTATTATTTGGGTATAGAAGTCAGACAAAGCAAGGGATGTATTGAGTTAAGGCAAACTAATTATGCCAAGAAGATTTTGGAGAAAGCTGGCATGAGTGAATGCAACGCAACCAAATTCCCAATGGATCCAAAAGAAAACATTGGCAAAGATGAAGGTGGGAAATTGGTCGATACAACACAGTTTAAAAGCTTGGTTGGAGGTTTACGATACTTGGTCCATACACGACCAGATATCGCGTTTTCTGTCGGTATAATCAGCAGGTACATGGAAACACCTACGGTAATGCATCTTAATGCTGCAAAAAGGGTCCTGCGTTATATCAAGGGTACCTTGAATTATGGTCTCGTGTACACAAGAAACAGTGGCAACAATGTGTTGACAGGCTATAGTGACAGTGATTTGGCAGGACAAGTCGAAGATAGGAAGAGTACCACTGGGATGGTGTTTTATTTGGATGAAAGCTTGATAACCTGGGTTTCACAAAAACAGAAGTGTGTGGCTCTGTCATCTTGCGAAGCGGAGTTTATGGCTGCTACTGCAGCAGCCTGCCAAGCCATTTGGCTACGAAAATTGTTGGCTCAGATTACAGGTGAGTTTATCAGTCCTGTAGTAATCTACTTGGACAACAAGTCCGCTATCGATTTAGCTAAGAATCCTATGTTTCACGGACGCAGCAAGCACATAGATATACGATATCATTTCATCCGGGAATGCGTTGAAAAGGGAGAAATCATTGTCAAGCATGTGAATACGGACATGCAGCGAGCAGATTCTCTAACTAAGGCTCTTGCAGTGGTGAAATTCGAGAGGATGCGTAAACTTCTGGGCATCAAGGAGCTGCTGGAATAAGTTTAGATTACGGGGGAAATTTGTTGGTTTTTAATCTAAACGTTTGAATTATGTTTTATTTATATTTATTTGTTTTATTCACTCTTGGTTAGACCGAGTCTTCAGCTGAAAGGATCAGGTGTCAAGTAGTTGCTAGTTAGTAGGACAAATGGTGGAATAACGTTCTAGTCATGGAGAGTTTGTAGGAGTCAGTTTAGTTCTCTATTTTTCAGTTAGTTTTTTCTTTGCTTATGAATTCTATATATGTAAGTGTTGCTTCATAAATAAAATACGTCAGTTGGACAAATACTGTTTTGTCTTCTCAGCTACATTACATTTTGTTAACAAAACGCATATATATATATATATCTGTGATTTCCCAACAATTATCTATAGCTATGTCTGCACAATCATTTGCAGGTTGTTGTGACTTGCAATGGGTAAGTTTAAGAAGCCTGTATTATATTTTGATTTTAAGCCTTAGACTGTGCCTCAAAGAACAGTGCAGAGTGCTATTTTTGCGATGGAGTTGTGTAAGATGAATCGGCATGGAAGGTGGTTGGTTGCAGGCTTCCTAGCAACCAACTTCAGAGAAAATTCAATGTTGCTTTTGTTGGGTTTGTTTCCCTTTTTGGAGTTCGTCGGACCATGGGCCGATTTGCAATACTGACACTATTCATTCTCTCCGGTGCTGAAATTACAGGTCATAATCTAGTTTCTTCCCAAGGTGGAAAATTAAGCATTCAATCTAGTTAAATATCTTTTACCTACACCATTGCTAGTCATAATCTCACGGCTATATTCGGAGTGTGTGCGTGTGTGTGTGACAGCTGTTTCCTGGGTGTAAAAAAGAAGCTCTTGGAGTTTTTTTTTATTGATTTTGATATAATGCAAAACAGAATACTTGCATACACATGAAGGTATCAACTCCTCTAGGTTGCAATTTTCGGGATAAGTTATCAAGTTAGAGTAAGCTCGTGCTGATCCCTTTGAGGTTGCTGTATTCTGTAGCTAATTCCTTTCTTTTTCTTTCAGTTATCTTTTTTTTTATCTTAGCCATGTTTGTTTCATGGGATTATAATCCCGGGATAATAATCCGGGAATAACTAATTTATTAAAATTAGTCATATTGATAAAATAATCCTATCATATGTTTGTTTGGAAGGATTAATTCTTTTAAAATTTTATTCTATATTTGTTTTGATGAATAATCTTTATGATTGGAATATAGTCCTTTAAATTTTTCAATCCTATGTTTGTTTTACATGAAATTATGAGGGGATTATAATTCTTTAAAAAATGACTTTAAAAAATGATTTATAAGAGGGGTATAAAATAATATTTACTCCCACCAAGTATTAGAGGCCGGAGCTAAGGATACTCTTCTTTTGTTTGTCATTCATGTTTCACGGCAGCACTTGAGGCTCAACTTCCTGAACTAATTATGAAAAATGCATAAAATTGAAGTTAATGAACTCATAATGATGGCCAAGTGTCGGTAAGCATTAGGGTTGCTTTCAGATTTAGATATTATTTTGAAATCATGGAAAGGAACCCATATTAGAATCTCTGAACAAAACAAGAAAAATATTTGGATTATTGCATCTGTGGCTTTATTGGGATGGACTCTTTGATCCATCCAATTCAATAATAATAAGCGAGGATCAGGCTACCACCATCAGCTAGAAAACAATAGCATGAACACTATAATTATTTGTTTATTTAATATTGTAAAGATATTTTAATCGGAGACATGGATAAGATAAGATAAGATATTAGAAGCCAGAAATTATTAGTAGTTTCTTATTTCTTATAAATTCTTTTTCCTTTGTATGTAAAGATTTATATAGTCTCATATTTTGACTGGGACAGTAGAAGCAGTAAATGAATATAGCAAAACCTGGAGCAGAAAAGAAAACAAGTGAACAGCCACAGATTTGTAGTAGAAGACCGAGGGCAAGGCACCCTGTAAATTGGAGGGGTACACAGATTTTCTCAAAATGCATTGGACCTAGCTTCCAAATACAAACAGAGTCTAACTATTTACTAGTGCACGTGATACCCCATGATCAGACTATTCCTCGTCGTCGGTGCTAAATTCCTTATATTCATTTTCTTCCGTATGTACCTCTGTATCTACATATTCCATGAGTTTTTGTTAAAGGGCAGGCGTTTGGTTCGTATACAAGAAACAAAATGGAACTGAAAAAAGATATGAGAAGAAAGGAAATAAATTACCCATAATTATTTTATGGATTTGGCTAGTGTGTTGGTGTACGTCATGAGTATAAATTAAGAACTAATTTTTATAAATTTAGAGTGTTTTTATAGGTGGAATTAATGTAAATATAGGGGAGGTTCCATCAACATTTATAATATAAATACCAATCAAAATTTGACAAATCATTTCTTATTATGTGCCCATGGATACACCATAGAAAATCGGTTATTTTATTTGGTTCACATTAGGAAATAAAATGAAAAATTACATAATTTATTTATTTATTTATTTTATCGTAGGTAACCTGCAGCCGTACGCGCTGGGTACACCCTATGGCTCACGCAATAGCCTGCAAATCACGTGAACTAAGGTAAATCGCATTTAAGCGACATGCTCTGACTCATGAGAGAGATTTGAACATTTGACCAAGGGGATAGTTATCCCCTCTTTAACCAACTAAGCCACCTCTTTAACCAACTGAGTCAACCCTTGCGGACAATTTATTTATTTTTGATTTTATAATACTAAGTAATCTCAAAATAGTCAAATATACTTATATTTATATATATATATATATATATAATATATTAGCATTATAATAAAGTAACATAACTAATTAATTAATAGCAATAATATTTTTTTAAAAAAATTAAAATATAAATTTATATCAAAATTATTTTTAATTTATAAAAAATAAATAAAAATCATTTATAGTTTTTAAAAAATAACTTCCATATTGATCTATTTTTGTGTTCCAAGATTTTAATTATAATTTAAATAAGAAAACCAAAATGGTAAAAAGGAGTCCAAATAGCTAGTGGGGAATGGAATGGAAAATATGATTTGAGGCATTTGAGTTAAACCTAAAACCAACAAATGTGGAAACGAATGACTTTTTTACCAACAAATATCAACAAAGGAATAAATTTAATTATTTTATTTTCCTTTATTGAATATCCCATATCAAACGTCTCCTTACTATAAAACGGTCTTTCTAAAATATAGATAGCTTCAATGAGTTTGACATGTTTTTGTTGTTAGGTATTTTTGTGCATACATGTGTACATTATTATGGGAGCAAGTCTAAGAATGCCCAAATTATTTTCCTAAATTAAATTTTTAGACATTTTAAATAATTAAGTGTTGTATAGGCTTAAAACACTAAGACATGCGCCTTATTTATAAGGGAAATAATGTCCAAAATACACTACTTTCCGGTTTCAACTGCCCAGAATGCCTACTGAAGTTACGTTCCGTCCAAAATACTCACTGAATACACATTTAGGATATGCGTATTCCAATTTTTTTAAAAACAACGAATACACATCATGTACATATGTATTCTTTTTTAAAAAATTAAAGAAATACGCATTCCAATAATGCGTATTTACTAAAATACAAAAGTGAATACGCATTCGTGTAATGCGTATCCTTTGTTATTTTTTAAAAAAGTGAATACGCATGTCTAGAATGCGTGTTCAGTAGTTATTTTGGGCGAACACTCCCGCTTATTGGTATTTTGGGCACTTATTCCCAAATGGTGGGTATTTTGGTTTTTCACCATGAAGGCAACACTTTACATGCCATATATTATTTCTATCGATATACTTCCTCCGTCCCAAAATATTTCTCCCATTTTGACTTTTCGTACTGTTCATGGTAAGCGATTGACTACTAATTTACGTCTAATCTATAATATCAAACATAGTCATGAGTGATTTTGTTGGATTCGTATTTATGAGTATTTTAATACAATGAAGTTTTTATATTTAATACTAATACGAAATTAATGATATTAACAATAAAAAATGTGCATTGACAAACGTGTCCAACAGGGGCGGACCCAGGATTCTAAACCTACCGGGGCTGTTCGGGTAAAAAAAATCGTGAATTTTATATAAAGGAAAGTGAACTAACTAGCATAAACATGTAAATTAAAAATCACGATTTTTAATCATGCTATTAACTTGAAAAATAAGTAATAACGTACATTGAAAAATAAAATAAGATTTACTCACATCATTTGAGTTGTACTCGACGATTTTTTTGAGCGTAAAATTCATCTATCACTTCATCTGGATCAATATCTTCGGCATAAATCTCTCAAATATTCTTCCTCCATTTTATTTCGAAGACCGGTCTTTACTAATTTCATAACTGAAAAAACTCTTTCTGTAGTTGCTGTAGAAACCGGGAGTGTTAACACAAGACAAATCAACCTATAAATCAAACTGTATTGTTCCGCCTTCCCTGTATCAACTAGCCGCAGACATAACTCAAAAATAGTAGACAAATCCTGAAACTTAGCATGCTTAACCACATCAATTTTGTAATGATCAAGTTGGAGTTTAAGATGAAGTATCTCTTGTTGTCCAAAATCAGCAGGATAAAAACTAGTAGCAAGTGTTCAAATGTGCTCAATATCAAACAACATGAAATTATTCTTCAGTTCCAAAGATGAGCTTAATCTCAAAAGTTGAACTGCAGTATCATTGAACCTATAATGTAACTCCTTCAACTGAAAATCAATTGCAGAATTAAATACATCATAATGGTAATAATGCTCAACTGATATCATCTCTTTGTCTCACAGAACGGATACCATCCATATAACGAGCATTCATATGTGGCACATCAATTTTATACTTTGCACACACCGACATGACATAATCCAAAAGAATATCAAAACCCTCATTTCTCAAAGATTGTAGCAATACTATTGTTGTTGCAACTGAATCCATGACATTCAAGATATCAATAGATTTACTTTGTAAGGCTCGACAAAGTAAATCTGTAATGCCCTTTATCTTATACATCAAATGTAGCACAAATAAAAAGTCAAATGATTTCAGTGCTTTTAAAGAACCTCTAACTTCTCCACGCATAGAGTTAGAAGAAGTACTGCAATTATTAATATTTTCCAACACAACAATGATTGAACCAAACTTATCCATCAAGCTACAAACACAATTAAAGTGAGAACTCCACCTTGTAGATCCAGATCGTTGTAAATTTCCAATCTGATTAAGTCCTCTACCTGTCTCACGTTCTCCACTGGCCACTGAATTTTCAACCTCTATGCCATGTGCAGCCTGTAACTCACGGAGTCGTTTAGAATAACCATGTTAGGTCACACTTTCACTGTAGAGGGGGTGAATACAGTGTTTATTACAATCAAATCAAACTTCAAGAACTTATGTAACAGAAAACAAACTTTATTGAAACAATAAACTCTGTTACAATCTGGAACTGTTATCTCTCAGTGATGAACAAAATATCACGAGAGCTGCTAGGGTTACAGTAAATAATATTCTCGATAATGATAACACTTCTAGTGTAAACCCTATGTTTGTGTTTATATATTACACAGTTACAAGATAATCGCTAATTGATATGGAATATAATTCTGCTTCCTAATATATATCAATCAGATATCTTTTATTCCAAGTATTCCATTCTTTACGGAATTCCTTCTTCATGCATATCTCTTCTTATGTTTATCTTGATCTTCTTAACTTTAATCAGCTGCTGTCCTTATCTGATCGTCCTTCAGCACTTAAGTTCTGATATCTATCTCCTGATGCTTATCTCCTGATAACATAAGTACTGATATCCCTTAAGTCCTGACTTCCAGTATAAGTACTGATCAACAGTTAAGTACTGATTTGTCCTGTTCAAATAAGATCTGAAATCTAAACATAAAACATATTAGCCATGACATTATCAAATATATCTAACAATCTCCCCCAACTTGTAAATTAGCAAAATATACAAGTTTAACAGATATTTGATGATGTCAAAAACATTAAGTACAAATGCATGAGAATTAGACAAGATAACTACAACTTACAGTCCTTAAAGCTTTTACCAATTCAACTTCTGATAACAACTTTAGTCTGTATACACATCAGAATTTAAGCAGTTGTAGATCTTCGACTTGGCTTCATCATTTTCTGATCTCTCTGATGTCAGGAGTTGTTCTAAGATAATTCTTCAACAAACATTTCTCAGCATATCTGAGTTCATCAATCATTCTCCATTTGACATCTTTAAGCTCTGCAGTATCTTCACCAGTTTGAAATATTGCAGCTCTGAGATCATTAATCTTTGCTTTTCTCAACTCCTGATCTAGTCTTATAACATAAGCTTTGTCAGACTCTAGATTAAATTCAAGCCCCTTAATACCAAGATATGTTCTGATCTGTGCAGTATTAGGCTTCATATCAACAATATCACCATTGTGATTTCTGTACTTTGAAACATATATGCTGTCAGACTTAACAGAATAAAGTCTTTTCTGTCTCTGAATCTGTTCTTTCAAATAGTTTGCAGCAGTCCCTGTCAATCTGTCATCCACTTGAAGTAAGAATAATACATGCTCCAATTCTTTAAAATACTTCAATGGAATGGCATTTTGTCTTATATGATATACCCTACCATCTGTCATGAAATACAACAAGATGTGTTCCTTCAAGTAGGTATGGTAAACCATTTGTACAGATTCCAGTTGATTCAATCTTTCAGGAGTTGCTCCAATACCTGGTTCACTCAAGGAAGTTGGATCATTGGTAGTGTTGTGTACTCTTCTTTCATCAGCACTTTCCAATCCAGTTTTATCTCTTGCTTCCTTTCCAGTAACTACTCTAGCTTCAAAACGACTTGCAGTAGTCTTCAAAGGTTGAGTTTGTTTTGCTTTAGTGAATCCTGGTAGGAGTGTTTTTGATCTTCCTTCTGATATCAAGTTAACTTGAGCTGTGTCAGAGGTTACTTGCTTCTTTTGAATATCAGAACTTTTAATTTCTTGACTCTGAACAACTTGAGCCATGTCAGAGGTTGTTTTAAGAACTTTTCTTGAAGTCAGAGCAAGATTATCTTTGTCATCAGTAATTTCTTCATCTTCAGGAGGTACATAAACTTTAACAGGTTCACCAACCTTTTCTTTACCCTTGGATCTTGGATCTATCTTTGGTTGTGATTTAGCAAATGTTGCTTCAGTTTGTGCCTTTTCTTTAATCACAATACCTTTCAGTTTTGGAAGTGACTTTTTACCAGAAGCTTCAGATTTAGATATGGCTTTCTTTGATTTAAGTCTAGCTTCTTCTTCCTTTAAACTTTCCAAGTCCATTCCTGGATTTTCTTGAAGAAATAACTGTCTTGACATTTCTTCATCAAGATCTAGAAGTTCATCAGAATTTATTCTTTTACCAGTATCAGAACTTATTCTCTTCCCAGTATCAGAACTTATCCTGTGACTTGCAATTTCAGCATTTCTTGATGAGAATCTTTTACCTTGACTATGACCTCCACCCATTCCAGAGTTTCCTTGGTCATCTTTTTCATCATCCTTTCCTTGCAGTGTCTTGTCATCCTTGCATTTGGACTTAATTACTTTCTCCCCTTTTTTGGCATCAGCAGGAAGTAGAAGAGAGATAAGCAATTCCACTGAAGATTGGATTTCAGTCAATTGTGATTGCTGAGAAGCTTGATTTTGCAGAATTTGATCAATCTGTGCTTGTTGACGATCTTGAGTCTTCTCAATATAAGCAATCCTGTCAATAGAAGGTTGAAAGAACTTTTTCTTATCAAGTTTCCAAACTTGTTCCTGCTTTATTAAGTTCTCCTGAATCTTGTGTATTTCGGCATGAGTGGTTGAATGAAGACCTTGTAGATGTTTAGTACTCAATGCAGTGACACGAAGTTGGGTTTTGAAATCATCAGAATTTAACATTTCATCAGCTTTAGTCAAGTGCTCAGTAAGATGTAACGCAGATGGAATACATGAAACTGAGTTCCATTCCTTAGGCCACTCCTGACCTGCAGGAGTTTCACTCCAAGGCACTGGTGGTTCCTCTGTAACAAACTTCTTTACTAGTTCAGACTTAGAAAGAGGAATATGTCCTGAAGGACCTGCTGCATCAGTATCTGCAGTTGGAGCAGCATCACCAGTATCTCCAGCATGTGCAGCATCAGAACTTATAGAATCAGTATCATCTGATATAATAGCAGTGTGAGTAGCAATGGAGGCGTCAGCATCCTCTAATTGCTGATCTGATGCTAAGTTCTGATCAACAGCCATATCCTGATGCTCACCTAAAGTCTGATCATCAGTGTCTAGATGCAGAGAAGGTGACTTAGATAATTCCGGAGTTTGAATAGCATCAGGAACAGGTGTTGGCAAAAGATTTGTTACTGTTGGAGCTTCGAAGAAAATTACTCCAGGCACAACTAAGTGTTGATCAGCATTATCAGCACTTGTGCCTTGATTACCAAGAGACACAGAAGGGGAATTAGCCTTGTCAGATACTGTTTCCTGAGATGGAGTGGATGGAGAAGAAGTAACTGGAGCACATTCTTTTTCTTGTGAGATCAGAGATTCCTGATCCCCTTCCTTAGCTGCTTCCTCCTCATCATCTGAAACTGGCCTTTGTGCCCTCTATTTCTTGTATTTCCTTGGTAATTTAGAGTCCTTGGAAGTTTCAGGAATTGTCATTTTTCTAAGCCTCTTGAGAAGCTTAGATCCTCCAAGTTCAGAATCCTTCTGAGAAATCTTTTTCTCAGCTGCAGTTACCACAGGTTCTGAAGAAAGAATCTGTTCCTCAGAATCTGATTCATCTCTCAAAGTAATCCTCCTCTTCTTCTGAGGTGTTTGAGAAACAGTCTTTGTTCTCTTTGACTTAGAAGATGTAGGCTTCACATAGGACTTGAGATATGTTCTGAGAGATGGTTGAGAGGTTTGAGGTGGCTGAGTAGAGGTGGTAGGTGCTGATGAACCAGGTTCTGATGTTTGAACATCAGGATAAAGTGCAGTGTACTTAACAGGATCATAGGTGATTAAGGCTTGTTTGACAGATAAAGGTATTAAGAGGGGTCTTAACACAGCCTTTTTAGTATCAGAAGATAATAAATCAGTAAAAGCTCTCTTAGCTATTCTGAAAGATGGAATTAGATCACCAAAATTTTGGGGCTGATTACAACAAAAACTATAAATAAGCTGACAAAATCTTGCAAAATATACAGTATTGCGATCTTCTGTCATCCTATCCCCAATAAAACCTAAGACTGCTCGTGCATAATCAAAATCAGTGTGATTTAGAAGTGCATACCCGATTTGTTGGCTGAATATGGGAATTACATCAAAATTTGAACATTTGTTGGTGAAAGCTTTGGTAATGCAATCAAAGAAGAAACTCCATTCCCTCCTTATGAAAGATCTCTTCAACTGTCTAAGCTTGGTCAATGTTCCTTCATATCCCAGACTAACCATCATGTTTTGAAGAACTGAGTCATCAACAGTAGAATAAACACAGTCCTCAGGTAGCTGTAATGCCTGTCTAACTGTAGACAAAGTCACAACATACTCATCTTCCCCTGATGAAAATATTATACTTGGGGACCCTTGAGCACCACCATTGTCATATACTCCACTCCTCCAAAACTCTAGTACTTGAACTCCAGAAATGGATGTAGGCTCAGTTAGAGCAAACCCAATATCAGAACTAGTGAGAAAGTCCTGAATAAAATGAAGTTCAGAGGGTGCCTCTGTAGTGTTTAGTATCGCAGAGAAGTTATTAGGAACAAAATTTGCTCCATCAAAGAGAATGTCCTTGGGTGCCATTATGTTTGGAAAGAAATCGGTAACCTGTAATGTGTTTGAGAAAATGCCTCTTAAAAGAAAATCGTCAGCAGATGAGAGAGTTGAAAAGTAAAGAGAGAGATAAAATATAAAGGTAAATAAAAGATTTGACAATCTTTGCTCTCTTTTACTTATACACAAAAAGTAACCGTTGAGGACACATGGCAGACATGCATTTAAAAGTAGTGGTAAATACCTTGACACCTGTTATACATAGAGAAGGCAAAAAGTAATGGGCACGGTAAATAAGGAATAATTACCACCCACTTGCAGTTTTTCAAGGAAAAACCGTTCCACTTACCTAGATTCCATTAATCAAGGTGAATCAGTTTTAATTTAATTTTACTCTGCAATATCAATATTCTGAAAAAAAACTGTGTGTGAGAATGAGTAAAATCAATCAGTTAAGTAAGTACTGATAAAATATTATCAGAACTTAAAGTCAGACACAATTTATACGATCATCAGAATATTTATCAGGATTTATCAATGCGTATCAAAATTTCTCAGAGACAAGATCATAAGACAAAAACAAATTCCATTAATATATCAAAATAATACATTGATGAAATTGAAATTACATCAGAACTTTTACAATCTTGTCCTAAGCTTCTAAATCTAACATCAACAGCCTTAGTCCTAGCTAAGAAGCCTGACAAAGCTGAGGATGAAGAAGAACAGGAAGAAGATGAGATTAAGTCATCTTCCTCTTCCTATCTTCGACAAACAAGATAGCGAGTCGAATGATTCGCTCTTGCTGACGGATAGCTTCCCGCCTTTCCTCCTCCAATCGATCAAGATGAAGCTGGTAGTCCATCTCGAAGAACAGAAGTCGGTTCAGCACCGCCTGTGGGACAGAGCCCCATATCTCTTCAGGACTGGCAGTTACATGCCACTCCTGCTGCCAGTCGGCGCAGCTTAGCTCCATATGAAAATTTTGGTAATTCAAAAACATGTTGAATCGGACCATGATGTTTTTGAAAAAGAATATGAAGTTAAGATTGTGAGAAAAATTGATGGAAAGGCTAATGTGAAGTGGCTGTTTATATAGACAAGAGAATGCCAGGAGACGCGAAGATATTTAATGCTGACAGATAGAGTTAAGTCTACCTCGTCTCCCTAGACTTGAAAAAGAATAACAGTCATTTGAAAAGGAATGTGCACATGTAACAAGAGTGAACTGTTCAAGGACGAGTGCCATTAGTCCTAACCATAGACTATTAATCTTCCACTTCAACATATTCTAAATTAATCTGAGACTGTTACCAAATTTTACTCACAGATAAGTCAAGTAAAGGGTTAGACTGAAAAATCAGAACTTAGACCTATACCAGAACTTAACAGTCATCATAACATAATGTCTTAACTCGAACAAGGAATATCTATCTTAGTAAGTTTTCATACAAGTTCTGAGTTATAGTCTTCAGAACTTAATCATCAGAACATATAACTAGAACGTGTCCTCAGAATTTGTGCAAGGTGACACAGTGACTGTTTGTCTAAAAGAACATAGACCACCACAAAAATTTCATCATTCATATGGAGTGATTTGTGTGTGCATTAAGCTAAATAACTAATAAAGAGTAAAGTCTGATTTACTTCAGTACATCTTAGAAATAAGTCATAATTAAAATTTTGCTAAAGAGCTGTCATTATCCTGAAACCTACTGATAAATGAGTTCATGCATGAGTCCACCTCAACTGTTTTTGTGCTAATTTTATGCATCTTTTTAAATTCTATTTTACAGTGGCTTCTCAGTGTAAGTGAGTTACGACTGCTTATCAGAATTTATGCTATTATCAGAGTATTTCTCCAGTAATCATAGAGTGTGAAAAGTCACCAAGAAAATATTTTGCTTTTCTAATGCATATTTACTTAATACCAGCTATGCACTTGGGTCGTCCCATTCACATTTTTACTCTAGATCTCAAAGGAGTACCTGATATTATTCTTTGATTCTTTTTCTTCTTCTTTTGATAAGTGAGGTTTATCAGCACTTAGTACATTCAGCAGTTTTACTAGAATCAGAACTTAAACAGATGAGTAGCATTATTCTAATTTGGGACTTAGTAATAAGATGAATAAAGTAAACTAAACTAAGCTCAAGTATCAGAATTTGCTTGTGTCATAAGATTTCCACAGAAATAATTACTTCTTTCATGGGATCATTTGTTTATTGAAGACTAGTAGGTTAGTATCTAGCACAATTATCCTCATAGGATTGAATGATTACTGAAACAGATATATCACTTATTAGAGTTAAGAGATATATATCAGACAACAGTCAGTACTTAAAAACATTTATCAATTAAGCACAGAATACACAAAGAGATTAATTCTGTAAATACTGATCATAAAGTCTGATAACATAGAACAAGTTTAAGCAGATTTAGAGAAAGAACCTGAAATCATTCCAAGTTCATTTACCAATCTTGTAAAGGTAGCTTCACACAGTGGTTTTGTGAAGATATCTGCTACTTGTTGATCTGTGGGAACAAAATGCAATTTCACTGTACCTTCATCCACATGTTCCCTGATGAAATGGTACCTGATGCTGATGTGCTTTGTCATAGAGTGTTGAACTGGATTACCTGTCATAGCAATAGCACTTTGATTATCACAGTAAATAGGGATTTTGAAATATGTTAACCCATAATCCAGTAACTGATTCTTCATCCAAAGAATCTGTGCACAGCAGCTTCCTGCAGCAATATACTCTGCTTCTGCAGTTGATGTGGAAATTGACTTTTGTTTCTTGCTATACCAAGAAACCAATCTGCCTCCAAGAAATTGGCAGCTTCCACTTGTACTTTTCCTGTCAATTTTGCAACCTGCAAAATCTGCATCTGAGTAACCTATTAATTTAAAATCGGATTCTCTAGGATACCATAATCCTAGATCAGCTGTTCCTTTAAGATACTTAAAGATTCTTTTTACAGCTGTTAAGTGAGGTTCTCTTGGATCTGCTTGAAATCTTGCACAAAGACAGGTAGCAAACATGATATCTGGTCTACTAGCAGTTAGATAGAGAAGTGAGCCAATCATACCTCTGTAATCAGTAATATCTACTGAATTACCAGTATCCTTATCCAGTTTTGTTGCAGTGGCCATGGGAGTGGATGCACTTGAACAGTCTTGCATTCCAAATTTCTTCAGCAAGTTTCTGGTGTACTTAGATTGACAAATAAAAGTGCCTTCTTCACTCTGCTTGACTTGAAGGCCCAGAAAATAACTAAGTTCTCCCATCATACTCATCTGATATCTTGACTGCATTAGTTTGGCAAACTTTTTGCAAAGTTTGTCATTTGGAGACCCAAAGATGATATCATCAACATAAATCTGGACCAAAAGTAAGTCCTTGCCATGGTTGAGATAGAACAGTGTTTTGTCAATAGTTCCTCTGTTGAATCCACTTTCCAGAAGAAACTGAGCTAAAGTCTCATACCATGCTCTAGGAGCTTGCTTAAGTCCATAAAGTGCTTTATCAAGCCTGTAGACATAATCTGGATGTTTGGAATCTACAAAGCCTGGAGGTTGTTCAACATATACTTCCTCCTCCAATTCTCCATTGAGAAAAGCACTTTTCACATCCATTTGAAAGATAATAAACTTTTTGTGAGCAGCATAAGCCATGAATATCCTTATGGCTTCTAACCTAGCAACTGGCGCAAATGTTTCATCATAGTCAATTCCCTCCTGTTGAGAATATCCTTTTGCAACCAGCCTTGCCTTGTTCCTTACAATTATGCCATCACTGTCAGTTTTGTTTCTGAATACCCATTTTGTACCAACAACAGATCTATTCTTAGGTCTTGGCACTAAGGTCCAGACTTTGTTTCTTTCAAATTCATTCAACTCTTCCTGCATTGCTTGCACCCAATCAGCATCTTGAAAAGCTTCTTCCACTTTCTTTGGCTCAGACTGAGAGAGAAAAGAATTGTAAAGACATTCATTCGAAGTACCTGTTCTAGTTCTGACACCTGCATCAGGATTTCCAATTATCAAATCAGGTGTATGTGATTTTGTCCACTTCCTTGAAGATGGAAGGTTTTCTCTAGAACTGGATGCTCCCCCATGATTCATGCTGTCTTCGTTTTCATTTTCTGATGCTCCCCCTGAAACTATGCTCTCTGAGTTGGATCCTTCAGCATTTAGATTTTCAGCACTGTCAGTACTTGGCTTATCAGAACTTGACGAATCAGAACTTGAAGAACCAGATGTATGTTCTGATGCTTCTTGAGATGTGATAATATCTTGAGTATGCTCCCCCTGCATTGGTGCATCTTCCTTTGACGTAGTCACCACAGTTTCAATAACATCAGAGTTTAATCCATCAGAGTTTACAGTATCAGGACTTAGACTGTCAGGACTTAAGGTATCAGAATATGAAT
Organism: Apium graveolens; assembly: GCF_009905375.1. NCBI lineage: Eukaryota > Viridiplantae > Streptophyta > Magnoliopsida > Apiales > Apiaceae > Apium > Apium graveolens. The sequence goes on from NC_133652.1 coordinate 31,263,089, forward strand.
CTTCATTTTCAAATCTCAGCTGATCATGATCAATGCAATCTTCAAGTCCAGTGATCTTCTTGTCATCAAAAGAGACATTGATAGATTCCATGACCACTTTTGTTCTCAAATTATAGACTCTGAAGGCTTTTGTGGAAAGTGGATATCCAACAAAGATTCCCTCATCAGCTTTTAGATCAAACTTGGATAGCTGTTCAGGATGAGTCTTGAGAACAAAACACTTACATCCAAATACATGAAAGTATTTCAGATTTGGCTTCTTGTTCTTCACCATCTCATATGGTGTTTTTCCATGCTTGTTAATGAGTGTTGCATTTTGAGTAAAACAAGCAGTCTGCACAGCTTCAGCCCAGAAATAGGTTGGAAGCTTTGCTTCTTCAAGCATTGTTCGTGCAGCTTCAATGAGAGTTCTATTCTTCCTTTCAACAACTCCATTTTGCTGTGGAGTTCCAGGAGCAGAAAATTCCTGCTTTATTCCATGATTTTTGCAGAACTCTTCCATTATCAGATTCTTGAATTCAGTGCCATTATCACTCCTCAAAATTTTCACAGAATCTTTGATCAATTTATCCAGATGTTTGACATGATCAATCAGGATAGATGCAGTTTCATTTTTTGTGTGCAAGAAATACACCCATGTGTATCTGGTGAACTCATCTACTATGACCAACTCATATTTCTTCTTTGTAATAGACATGACATTCACTGGACCAAATAGATCAACATGAAGTAGATAATAAGGCTCAAGAATTGATGATTCAGTCTTGCTCTTGAATGGAGATTTTCTTTGTTTGGCCTTCTGACATGAGTCACAAAGACCATCAGGAGCAAACACTGATTTTGGCAGTCCTCTCACAAGATCTTTCTTGATCAGTTCATTTATCTTGTTGAAGTTTAAATGAGAGAGTTTCTTGTGCCAATTCCACCTTTCTTCAATTGAGGCTCTACTCACTAAACAGATTGCAGAACCATCAGAACTTGTTGAAAGCTTAGCTTCATAAATGTTACCACGCCTGAATCCCTTCAGAACAACTTTTTCTTTAGATTTACTAACTATTTCACAATGTTCTGCAAAGAAATCAACATGATAACCTCTGTCACAGATTTGACTTATACTCAGTAAGTTATGTTTAAGTCCTGAGACCAGAGCTACATCTTTAATGATGACATTCCCAAGATTGATATTGCCATATCTCAAAGTTTTTCCAATGTTGCCATCTCCATAAGAAACACTTGGGCCAGCTTTCTCCACAAAGTCTGATAGCAGGGCCTTATTTCCAGTCATATGTCCTGAACATCCACTGTCCAGAACTAAAATATTTTTCCTGTTGCCCTGCAATCAAAAAGACCACTAATTATTAGTTTTAAGGACCCAGACTTGCTTGGATCCTTTGGCCTTTTTAGGTTTGTTAACATTTACAGCGGATTTAGCATCAGATTTTATGTTAACAGTTTTCTTATCAGAACTTATACTACCAGACTTTGAATCAGAACTTACACTAGAAGGAACAACAGAAACTTTCTTTAAAGAAGGTTTTATTTGATAATAATCATAGTACAAACTATGATATTCCTTACAAGTATAAATGGAATGCCATAAACTACCACAATGAAAACAAGGATTTTGTGGTTTGTATCTAACAGACTGACTCTTAACTCCTGATTTTGAAGATAAGGAGTTAATATTCTTATTCTTCCTGCAAAAAGAAGCCAGATGGTTAGAACTTCCACAGTTATGACATGCTTTCCTAGGAGCATCAGGAACAGATTTATAGTTATTGCTTTTATTCACACCTTCCTTTCCATTCCTGTTTTTCCTAGGTGATTTTACCTTGTTTGCATTCTTAACATCTTTCAGCTTATGCTTAAGCTGCTTCTTTGTCATTAAGCCTATGTTAACTTCAGCTGTCTTTTCCTATTTTAGTTTGTCAGAAGCTAATTCCTTTTTAACTTCTGATTTCTCATTTTCAGATTTTTCAGTTACAAACTTAACAGGTTTTAACTTCGGCTTTTGCTTATCAACAGGCTTAATTTCTACAGTTCCTTTTTCATTTTTATTTTCTCCATAACCTAAGCCCTCTTTCCAGTTTCCACTGCTTAGCAAATTTTGAGTTGTTTTGCCAGAGTTAGTCCAAGTCCTAATAATCTCTCTCTCCTTTTCTAACTCAGTTTTTAGAGATTCATTCATTTTTAGCACTTCATCCCTAACATAAAAAGCATCATCTCTATCCTTCTGAGTTTGATGGAACATGACTAACTCTTTTTCTAAGAAATCATTTCTTTTCCTAAAAGCAAGATTTTCAGAAGTTAATCTTTCACATGTTAAAGTTTGATCTCTATAACTAACAAACATGGTTTTAAGATATCTTCTCAACTCATTAATATCATCAGTATGAAAAGCATAAGTAGTCTGAGGTACCTTTGTTTCAGCAGCTTCAGAACTGCTCTCAGAACTTGATTTATCAGCATTTGCCATCAATGCATAGTTCTCCTCACTTTCAGAGTCTGAGGTGTCTGTCCAGCTTTTCTGCTTTGTGACAAGAGCTTTGCCTTTGTCACTCTTGGTCTTCTTGCAATCAGGAGATATGTGGCCTTTCTCACCACAATTATAACATTTAACATTGGCGTAATCTCCTCTGTCAGACTTTCCTCCTCTTCCTTCAGATCTTCTGAAATTCTTCTTATCAGAACTTATGCCTTTCCTGGAAAACTTCTTTCCCTTCCTGAACTTCCTGTATGCAATCTTTGTGATTCCTTTCACCATAAGAGCACACAGCTTCATCATCTCCTCATCAGCATCAGTTTCAGGCAAGCTTTCAGAATCTGAGTCATCATCACTCTCAGAACTTGATGACTCAGTATCAGACTTTATGAAAAGAGCTTTACCCTTGTCTTTCTTTGAGGAAGGTGCTTTGGGGGATTCCTCTTCAGCCTTGAGAGCAACTGTCCTTGACTTTCCTCCTTTCCTCTTGCTTCTTTATTCCATCTCAAGTTCATGAGTCTTGAGCATTCCATAGATTTCATCAAGAGTTGTTTCATCAAGATTGTAGTTGTCTCTTATTGTTGTTGCCTTCAAATCCCAGCATTCAGGAAGAGCTAACAGGAATTTTAGGTTGGTATCTTCAAGATCATACTCTTTATCAACCAATGACAAATCATTCAAAAGTTTGACAAATCTATCATATAAATCATTCAATGACTCATTAGATTTTGAGTCAAAATGTTCATACTCTTGAGTGAGTATTGTCTTCCTGTTCTTCTTAACTGTTTCAGTTCCTTGACACCTTGTCTCCAGTGCATCCCATATCTCCTTGGCAGTCTTGCAGTTGATTACCCTGTTTGACATTACATTATCAATGGCACTATGCAGTAAGTGTCGTACCTTGGCATCCTTAGCAATAGATGCTATATCTTCAGCAGTGTAATCACTCTTTTCCTTTGGTACAGTCTTTGCTGCTTCACCTGCAACTACAACAGCGAGCTTGGTAGGTTTGTGAGGCCCTTCCTTGATTCTACCAAGGTATTCTGGATCTGTTGCTTCCAGAAACATGGTCATCCTTACCTTCCATATGGGATATTCAGATGGTCTCAATATGGGAACTCTGATAGTCTCATATCGACTCTGAATTGATGTCTTTGATGATTCCTCAGTTTTGGTAGGCTTAGTTGGAGTTTCTGTGTCAGACATGATTGTGTTTGGATCTTTAACTGTATGTGTGTTAACAGAAGGCTCTGATACCACTTGTTAGGTCACACTTTCACTGTAGAGGGGGTGAATACAGTGTTTATTACAATCAAATCAAACTTCAAGAACTTATGTAACAGAAAACAAACTTTATTGAAACAATAAACTCTGTTACAATCTGGAACTGTTATCTCTCAGTGATGAACAAAATATCACGAGAGCTGCTAGGGTTACAGTAAATAATATTCTCGATAATGATAACACTTCTAGTGTAAACCCTATGTCTGTGTTTATATATTACACAGTTATAAGATAATCGCTAATTGATATGGAATATAATTCTGCTTCCTAATATATATCAATCAGATATCTTTTATTCCAAGTATTCCATTCTTTACGGAATTCCTTTTTCATGCATATTTCTTCTTATGTTTATCTTGATCTTCTTAACTTTAATCAGCTGCTGTCCTTATCTGATCGTCCTTCAGCACTTAAGTTCTGATATCTATCTCCTGATGCTTATCTCCTGATAACATAAGTACTGATATCCCTTAAGTCCTGACTTCCAGTATAAGTACTGATCAACAGTTAAGTACCGATTTGTCCTGTTCAAATAAGATCTGAAATCTAAACATAAAACATATTAGCCATGATATTATCAAATATATCTAACAAACCAGTAACAATATTCACAATATTAGATAACATAGAAAAGAATTCCCAAATAGAATCTTTTTTCTCAGCGGCACACCAACCAATGCTAATTGTAAACGATGAGCAAAACAATGTACATAATAAGCATATGGACAATCTTTCAGAAATAGAGCTTGTAAATCATTAAATGCACCTCGCATATTACTAGAACCATCATATCCCTGACCTCTCATGTTATGAATGCTCAAGTTATTTCGTGTGAGGACATCAAATATTTCTTTCTTAAGAGTTAATGATATTGTATCAGCCACATTAACAATATCAAAAAAACGCTCACGAATAAAATCATGAACATCAACAAACCGAAGCACAATAGCCATTTGTTCTTTATGTGATTCATCTATTGTTTCATCAACTAAAATGCAATACTTACAATCTCCTCTGTTACGAGAAGTTGATGATTCGTCATGACCCCGTAATGCACATGCTTGCAAATTCAAGTATCGAACAACCTCTATGGTAGCTCTCAAACGCAGTCTATTATTATTTATCTCTTCCAAAGATTGGCGATTTATGACCTTGTCAATATGTCTTGTAATATCGGTCAACCCCTCAAGAGATTTTACTGCTTTTTTATGTAGTGAATTATCCCCACCAATATGAACAAAGAAAAGACATCTCTCGTTATCATTAACTCTTTTCCAATTCTTAAATCCATCAATAGTAAATGCATGTTGTGAAGATGAGTCCTTTTCAAATAGAAAACACGGAAAACAGAATGCTGCATCTTTCGAAATTGAATACTCTAGCCAACACCATGAATTAAACCAAAATGCTTGAAATCGACGACGTTGATTTCCAAACTCTGTAGATGGATATTGATCTTTTTTTAATTTTGGTTGACATGCTCCTAGCCTAATGTATTCACGCGTAATATCATCACGAACATTAGGTGGATACATCCAAATTGGGCGACGCAGACCTGGATCGCGTTCAAGTGATGCAAGATCAATTGGACTAGTTGTAACTGTAGGAGGAGCACTATGAGTAATTGTAGCTGCAGTAGGAGCGCCAAGAGGATCATGAATAGAAATAGGTGCAGCACTAGGAGTCGTTGTGACATTGGGAGTAGTTGCGGGACTAGCATCAGAAGTAGAAAAATAAGATAATAATGTCTTCCTTTTACGACCTTGACTCCTGCAACCAAAATATAAATTTTAAATAAGATAAAATCAATATTCTTAATTTTAAGGAACACTTAGAAATCACAAATATTTGTTTATTTTATTATCAAATACATTAGTATAGATTTTAAAGAACATGTGAAAGTTTAAAACAAATTTCCGAATTAACACTCACTCCAAATAGTAACATTGTATCTACATTATTTAATATATACATTGATATTAAAAATACACATATTTAATCTAGTTGTATATCGGTACTCACAATTATTTATTTATATTAAATTCATACTTTATACAATTATGATATAAACAATAACCAAAATTGAAAAAGATGAATAAATTAACTAATCTAATTGAACAAATAAAAAATTAAATAACTTACATTATTAAGTAATATAAGTTGGATGAGATGAATGATTTGATCTAAGAATCCAGCGTGAACAGGTGAACATGGGCTACTTAATACAATAGGGTTCCCTACTTTTTTTTCCTCTGCTGATTTCTTTTCTCTGTAATTAACGTTATGCTTGTTAGACACAAAGCTTAACGGAATTGGGCTTCCATTTTTTTTTATCTCTTGGCCCATTATATTATCAAAGTTGTTATCTAATATGCGCTGGAGGTTTTTATTAAAAGGGGCTTTTTAAAACTTCATATGGGCTGGACTTGTAGTAGGCTGAAATCATAATATATATCAATTGGGCTGTAAAAAATTGACCTGGGCTGGAGCCCACCCAGCCCATACTCAGGTCCGCCACTGGTGTCCAACACAAGTAGGAAACGTTTTTAAGACGGAGAGAGTAATATTTATTTCCCTTCTTTTTTGAACTTCACTTCTTTCTCACCTTTTTCATTTCTCTCTGATTATTATTTTAATAATAAGATACAAAAATAAGGCATGTCGTTGGATTTGATACACAGAGACTTTGTTTTAAATCATTAGGACATTATATTTTATAATATTTATAGGATATTTGCTAGAACCCTTTTGAACTTGCTCATCAAAAAAGTCACATTATACCTCCTTATTACGTGCTCATGCGCACGTGATAGAAAAATGATTATAAAATAAACAATGTTTTATCATTAATTTCATGAAATCATAAATTTTAAAAAAATTGCGGGATCTACAAATTCATTTAACTAAATTCATAAATCTATCAGCGTGTACGTGTCCAGAACACATCACCATACTCATGACACATCATGTGAAAAGCGGTCTAGTGTCTACTTTACTTCACTATCGTACGCCGACTCTAGTGCCGCTTGCCCCCCCTCAAGTGCACTTTTCACACGTGTCCTTCACTCGTACCATAAAAGGTCAACGCCGTCAAGCTCATCTAATGGAATTCAAACGCCTATATATATCAATACTCGAATTTATTTTCTTTAGACCCAAAAATATCAACAACAGGCAACAGCTAATCTAATCTTTTAACTATAATCATGAAATCATCTCTGATCCGAACCGGCTCGTCCGGTTCGCTACCGGTTCATTCCTCATTTGTACCCACATCGCCGAGAGTTTCAGTTCCCGGCAAATATTCCGGCGAGAAGAGTAAATCATCGCCGGCAATCTCGCTGCATTTTCACGTCAATCAAACTCCAATTCGCCGAGTTTCGTCGGAGTCTGATCTCAAGCTTTCCGGCAATTTCGCGAAGCTTACACGTGAGAGATCGCAGTCTTTTCCGGCGATTATACCGGAAGAAGACTATTTCTCCGATGGAGGAGCGTTGACTTTGACTGAAAACGGATTCAATCACGAAAATTACACGCCGGTGGATGAGTCAGCGTTTTCCGGTGACGGAATCGGAAAAGGAAGAGCGTTTGGTGGAGGCAGAGGCGGTTATGGTTTCGGAAGCGGTGGTGGAAACTCTGATCGGAAAGACATCGGAGCTTATTATCAGGAAATGTTGAAGTCTGATCCGATGAATTCGCTGCTTCTGAGAAACTACGGCAAGTTTTTGCACGAGGTAAATTCTTTCTTTTTTAAGTTGTTAATAACTAATTACATTTAGAAGCTCGATCATTCGATAAATGAATAATCTTTTCAAATGATTTTTTTAAATAATTTTTTTTGTGTCCCCGTATTTTTAATATCGATAAATGAATAAAATTTTATGATATCCGTACTGGCGGTATTAGTTTAAATTATCGATTTAGGATTTTAAGCGGGAAAGCACAGTTGAATTATTATTTTGCTCGCGTTTTGTTTTTGTATATTGTTCTGCAAATGTTTTAAAGTGCGTAACGTTTTGTTTCCAAGTTGTCATGTAAAAACTGTATGTTCTCTGACACGAGCGTGCCCTGTTGTGTGCATTTGTATATTGATGTAATGAGCTTAAATTGACATTAATCATGGTGAATGAAAGGTGGAAGGAGATAGTGTGAAAGCTGAAGAGTGCTACGGAAGAGCAATTTTAGCTAGTCCCGGTGACGGTGAAGTACTTTCTTTGTATGGTAAATTTATTTGGGAGACGCAACGGGATGGAGACAGAGCTAAATCTTATTTCAGTCAGGCAGTCCAAGCCTCTCCTGAGGATAGGTACTCTCATTTTTCATGTCATCCCTGCATACTATTCCTGTACCAGTGAGATAAAAAAGAACTAAGCAAGAACTAAAGAATTTAGAATATTTAGATTTGTTCCTTTAAGAAATTCGATAAAGACCTCGTGCTTGAACAACTCATAAGAATGTGAATGAATATGCTTAAATACCTATTTTCTTTGCAACTAGAGAAAATAAAAAAGGCGCATACTTGAACATTTAACTTGTTGGCAAAGGGCTTTTTATGTTTGAACATTCAAAATGTTGTTGCCTACACATTTTTCCTTAAACGCTCAATATCTTATTACCTAAAGATATTGATATTTACATATACAAGTACTTGTGAATCGTGATTAATTTGGTAGAAGAAAATTCATGTGACTGAACATTGGACCTTGCTTCTAGGCTAAAGGTGTCATACTTCTGCTTGAATGCTTGATTTGTTGTGACCAAGGCTATTCATTATTATCACATAGTATCTGTGTAATTAGATAAAAATCAATGATTATTAATTGTTCTGTTCTATAATTTATGTGCAGTATGGTAATGGGATCATATGCACAGTTCATGTGGGAGGCGGAGGATGATGAAGAAGATGAAGGAGATATTGAAGTGTCACAGGCGGCCATGGTTGCAGCTTACTAATGAAGTAACAGTTTTTTATGTTATTACTAAACACGTTGTATAAAAGTATGTATGTATTACGTTTAGAATAAGAGGAATAATCTAACTTTGAATAATTTCCCACTTGTGTTCGTTAATCTAAAGACGACGATGGAAGTTAAAAACAGGAGATGAGACCAGTTGCCTAATTCTTGCTTTTGTTTCTACAATACTTTCACTTTTATGTATAGTAGTACTATTGACATAAATTCAAGCAATGAGTTCACGCCGCAGATGGCATCGGATTATCGGAATCATCAGCCGCTTGAAACATGCTCGTGACAGTTGTTGACGAAGAACCCATGGCTGTACTCTGGTACTCTTGGCAAGGATAAGCATGACATGTCATTTCCTATATACTTAAAATTTGTAAGTATTGAGGTTGAGACAACTGCATCTTTATGGGGGAACATTGATTCACATCTAAGCACAACCAATAGAAAACATTGAATAAACCTAAATAACACTGCATCAGATTTGACATTGACGCTACAATCGTATGGTTCCTGCATCATTCAGCATTTGACATTGGAGCCTCAGTACTCCCAAATTCGACCCTTTTGTGCTTATATATAAATCGTTGTATTCTGCCAAATAAATTCAGCACATATTCATTTCTGGAAGTTGAAGTTGTAAAAATTTCTATCATTCCAGTATGAAAGAATTAAATAGCCTAGTATAAATTTATATCTCGACCAGGCGTAAGTTTGAATTTCCATACCCACATCATAAGTCAAAAATTTCTTTTTTGGATTGTTATGGTTTTGTTTTCTGGCAGTTGTAAATAAAATTAGGCTAATGATCTTTTCGGCCTCAAAATTTGCACCAGTGTACTCATAAAAATCTTAAGTTTAAAAATTTATCTTTTCAGCCCTCAAATTTTCAAAATGTGCTTTTTAATTCTTGGATCGGAAAAAAAACGGGTGAAAATCGGCCAGTCTAAAGGTAAAAAGGTTGCGTTTTCGGTACCTGAGGGGCAAAAAGGTATGGTAATGAATTATAGGGGTTGATGGATTTATTGATACAAAATTTGAGGTTTAAATGGTCATTAAGCCTTTAAATTAAGAATTGTCATATGTGAACTTGTAGATATGGAATACTAGACACAAGCGACTCTGTTGCATAGATACCCCACAGCTACACCCCCACAGCGGCGAAAGATCCATAAGCATGAATGTTGTTTATTTAAGCCACGTTTGTGTGTGCTCGTTATTTTAGGCCACGTTTGTGTGAGCCCGTTTTGTTGATTTAAGCCACGTTTGTGCGGTCTATTGTTAGTTTTAACCGTTGTTGCTCTAGTTTGAATATCGCATTTGTGTTCTACTACCTTGTTGAGTGCTCCCATGAGGTTGTTTAAACTACTCCCAGGAAGCTATTTGTTGGTATTTGTTGTTATTCTGGGTAGTTTTTGCAAATTTTGAAAAAACAACCTTATATCGATATTCTCTGTAGCATATTGTTGTTAGTTGTTGTTGGTATTGTTGAGAAATGGCAAGACCAGGAAAGAATACCTCTGGGAGACCATCTGCTAGTGCTCAGGTCCTGGATCCAGACCACTCCCAGGCCTTTGATCCGGGAGCCGAAAGAGAAACATTCCAGGAGCAACCATTACACACTCCCGTAGTGGAGAGAATTGTAAACACTAGGGATGCTAGAAGCCTCATTGAGCTTAACTAATACAAATACACCAATGTCCCAGTAGCCGAAGAGCACATGGCCAACCTTACAAGTGATGAACTAGCAGAAGCAATCAGGCTCTACAGGCAGGAGCATACCCGACTCCAAGAAGAAGCCAAACTCGAGGAGGAACCGGAGGAGTCCGAGGACTCCCAACAATCGAAGAGATCTGTGTTTGACCGAATTGGAGCCAAGGGGAAGAAAAACAAAAAGGATCAAAGCAAGAAAGAAGCAGAAGCCGCTAAGCAGAGAAAATTGGAAGGGGTCCGGGAGCAAATCAGGAGAGAAGAAGAAGCAAAGCTTGAGCTAAAGATCCAAAAGAGAATGCAGCTAGAAGAAGAAAAGCTACTGACCAAGTCCAGGAGCAAGAGAACCCGTAGAGACCCTACTCCGGAGCTAATCTCTGATGATGAAGAAGAAGAGAGGTAGAAGGACCTGAAAGATATGATCTATGAATTGCAGAGAAAGATGGACAGAGACTCAGGAGTAGAGATTGGAGAAACATTAACTCCTTTCAGTCACTCCTTGGAAGCCATTCCCCGGCAGCGGAACTTGAAGCATTACAACTTTGACTCCTTTGATGGTCTAGGAGACCCGGAGGAGCACCTGAACTACTTTGAGCAAATAGCGCAAATATATTACTACAATGACTTGACGAAATCAAGGTTCTTCGCTTCAATTCTTAAGGGAGGGGCCCAGAGATGGTTCAGCAGGATCCCCTCCCGCAACATCCATACTTGGAAGGAATTTCGAGCCTCCTTCCTTCGAAAATTTCGGGCAAATAAAATGCACAAAATGCACATGTGTCACCTGGAGACAATCCAGCAGCATGACAATGAGTCCCTCTCTGCATACATGCGCCGGTTCCAGGAAGCTATCAACAAAGTTTCAAACTTGGATGAGAGGGAAGCTTTGAGCATTTTCAGGAGAAACTTGGACCTAGAGCACAATGAGAGATATATAGTGGAGCTAATCAATAAAGAGCCGCAAAGCCTGGCAGCAGCTTACTTTATGGATGCCAGATTCATAAAGGAAACAGATGTGCTCCAGGCAATGAGGATGACCCGAAATGGGGGGTCCAGGAGTAAAAACACTGATGACCGACCGAAAGGGGGTTACCATCAGGATAAGAAGTTCAAGCAAAGCAACCAAAGCCAAGAAAGACAAACTACTCCGGTTTTCCAGAGACTTGATCCTAAGAAGGAGTCAAGCAGCGACCCAGGGCCCGCGAAGCAACCCCGGGGGCCGAAGCAGGAGCCAGACTGGACTCCTCTCAACATGATCCGGGAGGAAATCTTGAAATAGGTAAAAGACAAGCCTTTCTATTATCCTCCGAAACCAATGCAAACTCCTCCGGAGAGCAGACCTTATAATAGGCAATGTGATTATCATGAGACCCATGGCCACAAGACTGAGAACTGCTTATCACTCAAGTACTTCATTGAGGACCAAGTGAAGAAAGGGAACATGAACAAGTACTTAGTCCGGGACAGCAATAACAGGGGGAAGCGCAGAAGAGAGTAAAGAATGTAGTCAATGTAGTCCTAGGAGGCTCCCACTCCCCACCTCGGAGCCTGGACTTCGGCGAAGAAGTACTCTCAATCCAGTCACTGCCATACCTATTGATATCCTTCAGCAGCAAGGACTACGAAGGAGTCAACCCACATCACAATGCAGCTTTGGTTGTCACTCTGGACATCTTTGATAATGAAGTAAGGAGAATGCTCATAGACAATGGTTCCTCAATAAATATTCTCTTCAAGCACACAGTGGATCGAATGCATTTAGGAAGCGTCCGCTCAAACGAGTGCCGGGAGGACCCACTCTATGGGTTCGGCCACAACTTAGTCCCGATCCAAGGAACTTTATACATGCCAGTTATTTTTGGAACTGCTCCTAACCAAGTGACCCATGTCATCAAATTTTATGTGATCAACGCTCCTTCATCATACAACGGGATCATTGGCAGATCAGCTCTAACAATGATGCAAGCAATAACTTCAATCTCCCATCTCAAAATCAAGTTCCCAACCCCGATAGGAGTCGGGGAGATAAAAGGAGATTATGGTGTTGCCGAGACATGCTACACCCAGGGGTTAGTCATGGAAGAAACCCATCAAGACAACAAAAGGAAGGCAACAGTTCTTCGCAAGCAACAAAGCATGAAGAAACACCGACCCCGGACAAGAGAAGAAGCAACAAAGGAAGTACAACTCATTGAATCAAGTCCGGAGAAAGAAGGAAATGTAACAAGCCCGGAAGGACCGGCAAGCAACCAAGTCATGGTAGTCGACAAAGCAAATCAGGTCCCAGACCAAGCTAGTCCTACCATGCAAATAACCAAAGAATCTGAACAAGCAAACTTCTATCTGAAGAAGAACTCTGAAGCCCGAATTCATCAAATGGTTTCAAACAAAGAGCAAGTAAAAATTGAAGCCGCAGTAGAAACAGAAGAAGTCCAGATTGATGAGAGAAATCCTAATAAAAAAGTGAAAGTTGGGTCAGGACTCGAGGAGTCCCTTAAGGAAAGATTAGAGTCCCTGCTCCGGGAGTACAAAGATGTTTTTTCCTGGAGCCCAGGAGACATGCCAGGACTACATGAGTCCATAACAATGCACAGCTTGGATGTCAACCCCAACAGAAAACCAGTAAAACAACAGAGAAGAAATTTCGCCCCGGAGAGGCAAAAAACCATTGACGAAGAAGTGGAGAAGCTACTCAAAGCAGGAATCATCAAAGAAATCAAATATACGGAGTGGCTAGCTAATGTTGTTATGGTGAAGAAGTCCAACGGAAAATGGAGAATGTGTGTGGACTACACTGATCTGAATGATGCATGCCCGAATGACCCATACCCTCTGCCAAACATTGATCAGCTGATAGATGCAACCTCCGGACACATCATGCTAAGTTTCATGGACGCTTTCTCCGGATACAACCAGATCAAAATGAACCTGAATGACATACCTAAGACAACATTCATAACTCACAGGGCAGTCTATGCTTATGTGATGTTACCCTTCGGGCTGACAAGCGCCGGATCCACCTACCAAAGAGCCATGAACAAGATATTCAAGTCTCAGATTGGGAGGAACTTGGAGTGCTATGTCGATGACATGATTTCCAAATCAACAACTATACCGGGGCATATGGAAGACCTGAAGGAATGCTTTGAAAACCTAAGGAAAAACCAACTCAAGCTAAATTCGGAGAAATGCACCTTCAGAGTAGGAGCATGCAAGTTCCTAGGATTCATGATCAGCAACAGAGGCATAGAAGCCTATCCGGAGAAAATAAAAGCAATCCAGGAGATGAGGGCTCCCAGGACCCAAAAGGATGTTCAGAAGCTAGCAGGATCACTAGCAGCACTCAGGAGATTTGTCTCAAAACTAACGGAGAGGTGCCTACTATTCTTTGATTTACTCAAAGGATCAAGTAACAAGAAAGAGGTGAACTGGAGCCCGGAGTGCCAAAAGGCATTCGAGGAAATCAAGTCCTACCTCTCTCAGCCACCAGTCCAAACTAAAGCTCAATCAGGAGAGCCTCTCTACTTATACTTGTCAGCAGGAGCACAAGTCATAGGAGCTGCCCTAATCAGGGAAGAAAAGGAAAGACAACAACCAGTTTACTATGTAAGCCAAGTACTCAAAGATGCAGAAACAAGATACCCAAGATTGGAGAAGTTTGCCTTTGCCTTAGTCACAGCTTCAAGAAAGCTCAGGCACTACTTCCAAGGAAGAGAAAGCAGAGTAGTGACAAATCAACCACAAAGGAAAATAATTCACAAGCCAGATGTCTCGGGAAGACTTGTTAATTGGGCTGTGGAGTTGAGCCAGTTCAATTTAAGTTTCATCCCCAGGACTTCCATCAAAGCTCAAGCACTTGCAGATTTAATAATAGAATGCAACTTCCCAGAAGAAGAACCAGAACCAATGGACGTGGATCAGGAGCCAGAAAAGGATACAAGTCCGGGAGCCTGGACTTTGAAAGTAGATGGTTCTTCAAAAAGCGAGAGGTCGGGAGTCGGACTCATACTCAAAAGTCCTGAAGGATTCACAATTCAAACAGTTATATCTTTCGGCTTCCCCGCAACAAATAACCAAGCAGAATATGAGGCGTTAATCGTAGGGCTAAAGCTCTCCAGGACTCTAAGGATCCAGGAACTAAAAATCTATAGCGACTCCCAGATAGTGGTCAAGCAAATAAATGGAGAATATATAGCAAAAGACCCCATCCTAGCTAAGTACCAAGCACTGGTTCAAAGTTACTTAGCCTCAATACCAAGCCATCAAGTCCTTCAGATTTATCGAGAAGAGAATGAAGAAGCGGATATTCTATCCAAATGAGTCCGGAACTCATCAGATCTAAACTGCTCAGTTTATTTCGAAGAACTCCACAAACCATCTATCGATTCCGAAGAAGTCTTAGAGATCGAAAGCAACCACAACTGGATGACTCCCTTCATCAACTATTTGGAGAAATGAGAGCTCCCAGAAGATAAAGGAAAAGCTCAAAGACTGAAAGCAAAAGCAACCAAATTTTTCCTCGAAGAAAGAGTACTCTACCGCGGGACCTTCTCATCTCCTATACTGAAGTGTATTGGCCCAGAAGAAGCAAAGTACTGTCTGGCGGAAGTGCATGAAGGAATATGCGGAGACCACATATCTGCAAAGGCCCTAGCTCATAAGATCACAAGACAAGGTTACTACTGGCCGACTATTCATCAAGATGCAATGGAGTTCGTGAAAAATGCAAGGAATTCCAACTCTTCAGCAATGTGTCCCGGATCAGCCCAGTCTTACCCTCCTCAGTCCTGTCACCTATCCCCTTCGCTGTCTGGGGTATTGACATCATGGGACCTTTCCCCCGGGCCAGAGGAGACCTCAGGTACCTGCTAGTCTCTATTGATTACATGACAAAATGGGTTGAAGCAAAAGCAATGAGGACAATCAATCAACAAGACTGCATAAAGTTTATGGACAACATTTTGATGAGGTTCGGGATACCACGAGTCCTAGTATCAGACAATGGACCCCAATTCATTGGATCAGAGTTCGAGTCCTACCTCTAGGAGCGCGGGATCAAGCACAAAAAATCATCAGTGGCATATCCCCAAGAAAATGGCCAAGTAGAAGTAACCAACAGAATTCTGCTCCGAGGAATTGAAAAAAGACTCAAAGAAAGCAAAAGCAAATGGCCAGAAGAACTACCAAGTGTACTTTGGTCCTACAGGACAAGCCCCAGAACAAGCACAGGAGAAACTCCATTCAAACTAGCTTATGGCACGGAAGCAATGCTTCCTATTGAAGTGGGATCTCCTTCTCACAGAGCAATAAACTTTGAAGAAGAAGCAAACGAAGAAGGACTCAAAACAAACATGGAGCTAATTGATGAGGTCCGGGACCAAGGATGGAAAAGTACAAGGAGAAAACAAGAGAGCACTTCAGTAAGAAGTCTAGAGTCAAAAACTTCCAAGTTGGAGACTTAGTCCTTCGAGATACAGAAGCATCAGATCCCACAAATACTGGAAAGCTAATGCCCAAATGGGAAGGACCATATAAAGTCAAAGAAGTCCTGAGGCCAGGAACCTACAAGCTCCTGAACATGGATGGCTCAGAAGTCCCAAATACTTGGCATGGACTAAGGCTAAGAAAATTCTACCAGTAGGAGAATAAACAAAGCAACCAGAAATCTTGTAGCCAATATGAAAAACAACTAATTTGTTTCCCCTTATGTTTTCTATGAATGATTAATGAAAAGCATTTCCCCTTTAAATATTTATCAAAGTTCACCACTAGTCCGGACAAGCTATCAGTCAGGACTAGAGCAACCATTTTTACTTAGAATTAATTTTCTAACTAAAAGCCAGCACTAGTCCGGACAAGCTATTAGTCAGGACTAGAACAACCATTTTTACTTAGAATTAATTTTCTAACTAAAAGTCACCACTAGTCCGGACAAGCTATTAGTCAGGACTAGAGCAATCATTTTTACTTAGAAATAATTTTCTAACTAAAACCCACCACTAGTCCGGACAAGCTATTAGTCAGGACTAGAGCAACCATTTTTACTTAGAATTAATTTTCTAACCAAAATCCCCCACTAGTCCGGACAAGCTATCAGTCATGACTAGAGCAACCATTTTTACTTAAAATTAATTTTCTAACTAAAAGCCACCACTGGTTCGAACTAGTGCAACAATTTTTACTTGGAAATTTTTTTTTTTAAGGCAAAAATAACCAACAATAGCAAAGCAAAATAACAACAATAAAACCAAACATTCAAATAGTATCCGGACTAAACAAGCCCGGAGCAAGTACAAATATTACAAAGATATCAAAAGTCTTAAGGCAAAACCAAATTACAATACAGCAAAAACTAGAACTCTGGAGCATTGAGAGGAAAGAAGCTAGGGCAAGTACCATCGAAGGGCTCCGGATCACCAAGCCCAGCTTTAATGTTCTGATTAGCCTTAATGAACTCCTCAACAAAGCTGTCCCAGTTCGCTTCCAGATCAGTCTTGATGTGCCTCTCCGCGATCACCCAACAACGACCAATCTCCAGAGCACCAGCATTGGCCAGGGCCCTATTATACTCATCAGATCTCTTAAACTCTTCGATGATTTCAGCCTCCGACCTCACAGTAGACATCTGCCTCCGGAGCTCAGCCAATTCGGACTTCAGATCAGAAACCTCCTTCTCAGCATTTTCAGCCCGGGTGGTCACGTCATT
This sequence comes from Apium graveolens, assembly GCF_009905375.1. Classification (NCBI taxonomy): domain Eukaryota; kingdom Viridiplantae; phylum Streptophyta; class Magnoliopsida; order Apiales; family Apiaceae; genus Apium; species Apium graveolens. The sequence continues at coordinate 31,280,235 of NC_133652.1, forward strand.
CAGATGCTTGTTCAGTCTGGACAGGGAAGTGTCCTTCACAATAATCTGGTCCCCGATCCGGCTAATCTCAGAGTCCTTTTCAGAAATAACAGTCCGGCAATCCTTGAGCTCATTGTAGGGCAGAGAAGCTGATCCGGCCATATAGCCACCAAGCTGCAAAAAATGGAAGAACTTAGAAAAATATTCTAAGGAAAATGAACACAAGAAACAAGAACATGAGGAAAACATGCCTGACCCCAGAGCCGGGAGCACTCCTTCATAGTTGCATCGAATCCGGACTGATTCATCTTCCTCCAGTCAGCTTGAGTAGGAATCCCAGCCATGAAACGAGCAACTTTATCCTCAAGCTCCGGACTACCAGCATCCGGACCTTCATCATCAACATCCTTTCCTTTACCAGCCCCAGACCCGGAACCAACTTCAAAATTTTCAGCCCGGGGAGGTTTAGTCCCCAGTGTCCGGAGCCTCTTCTTTCTTCCGGACTCACCACCCGGAACTTCACCGATAGGACCGAGATCCTCAAGATTAGCAAACTCATCGCCAATATCCATCTCAGCATCCTGCTCTGGAGCAGACTGATTAACATCAACTTCGGGCTCCGGCCTCGAAACTACATTGCTATGGGATCCCTCCTCAGCAGAAGCGTTGGACCCGGATCCACCAACAACAGCTTTCTTCGGAACTTAAAAGCTTTTCCCAAACCCTTCAGTGCAGCGCTGTAGGCCGAAGAAGACGTGTCCGGATTATAATGCGGCAAACCTGCAGAAGAACAAAAACACAAGTCAAAATCAATAAAGAATCATAGCAGAAGAAAGCAGATGACAAGTCCGGATAAGAAAACATATAAGAAGTCCGGGAACAAAGCAAACAACTTACAGCCTAGCCTATGCATAGTCCTATGAATCATAAAAGTGTCCCGGGTCATTTGAAAACCCAGACATTCGCAAAAGGCAAAAACCATCCGGATGGCATCACCACGGAGAACAACCCTACGGAACCGAGTCCGGACTTCCTCCGAAGCAATATGGGGAAGATAATACAAGTCCAACCCCTTAAGCATGATCAACTCTCCATTCCTGTACTTCAATGAAGACTGCTGGATTACGGGCCTGTAGGAGACACCATACCCACACTCCGGAGCACGGAACCGAAGTTCGTACAGAGGAAACTGGCTGGACCGGACCAGATGGAAGATATGATGCCATAGCTTAAAGGTCGGCTAAGCTTTGAACTGGTTGCACGAAGCAATAAACCAGGTCATCCATTTTATGCCATTAGGCGTTATCTGCATCGGAGATATCTTGTACACATACTTGCATAGGTGCTTCAGGAACAAGTGCCAATGCGGGTTCCACCCGGACCGAAGATGCTCCAGCCATACCGGAACAAACCCATCGGCCGACCTGTGATATATTCTCTCTCCGGGCTCAGGCCACCTCCATTCTATCCGAGGATCAAGCTGAAAAGCATTCCGGACTGAAGAATCCTGCGCCGCATGGTCCAAAGCAGCATATTCATCCTTCAGTTCAATGTGCTCCTTGGCCACTTTACTACCAGCGAACTTCCAGTCAAATTCTTCCTCACTATAAGGCCTCAGACCGGCGTTAGGCTGCCTAGCATACCCAGATCCGATACTCCTATAATAGAAACTATCTTCGATTTCATCACTCTTGGTAAGGAAGTACCCCAGAGTCTTAACCCACAGACCCTCCGGACTGCAAGGTACTTTCCTAGAAGAAATCCTAGCTACAGAAAGCTTTGTAATAGCTTCAGAATCCGAGGTGGAAGCTTTCTTCCCCATTTTAGCCTGCTCGGAATTACTGGATGACTCCAAATCCGAACCTGAAGGCCCCGGGTAGCAAGTTATATATGCCTTGGCACGAGCTTCAGTCCGGACCATATACCTAAAATAAGTGATAAATGTTAGTCTAAATCCCTACAGTTTATTCATCTTGAAAGCTACATGATTCGGGCTACCCTATGTTCAATTTTATTTCAAGACAAAAGCAAACAGTCCGGAGACCCAAACCCAAAAGACAAAACAAAAACCCAAAACAAATCAACCACTACGGACTACAAAACCCTAAAACTAGATTAACACTCCGGACTACACATCTAGCCTATTACTCCGAACCCAGAGGCCACAATAACACAAAAATAATAACCAGTTACAAACATATCAACCCGGACTAAACAACCAAGTCCGAACCCAAGCAAAAAACCCTAAACCCAGAAACACTATACGCAAAAATCAAATCACCAAACTACGCCAAAATTATATACATATATAAATACATACACAACAAACACAAGAAACCTATAGAACAAAACGATAAATACAAAAACAGGAGACAAAAACTCGATGCATAGGCAAAATCAAAAATAAAGAAAGAAGAACAACACTTACAAGATCGAGATAACGGAGAAACTGAAGACGACCGAGCAAACAAGCAGAAACCCTTGAGTTCTCCCGTGAACTACCGCCGGAAAAATATTTTGAGAAGAAAAGGAGAGCAAAAGTAAGAAGAAAATCAGAGAAAGATAAAAAAGAAAAAGAGGGGGATAAACGCCTTTTATAGGCACGGTGAATCTCTAGGGGCCCCGCCACGTGGCAAGATCTGGACGGCCCATCAAAACAGTAATTAATACAACTAATGATGAGGCACGTCTCTCCACATTTCTTACAGCTGTGATAATTCAAATCATTGGGGAAAAAATCCCCAAAACCGTTTCAACTTCCAAGCCCGGACTACACCACCCACTGCAATCCGGACTGGGGGCAAGAAAAGCTCAACTCCTTCAAAGACAACCACCTTAGTCCTGATTCGCCGAACTCACTACAATCCGGACTGGGGGGCAAGAAAAGCTCAACTCCTCCTAAAGACAATCACCTTAGTCCTCATTCGCCGAGCTCAGCGCAATCCGGACTGGGGGGCAAGAAAAGCTCAACTCCTGCTAAAGATAATCGCCTTAGTCCCGATTCGCCGAACTCACTGCAATTCGGACTGGGGGCAACAAAAGCTCAACTCCTTCAAAGACAACTACCTTAGTCCTGATTCGCCGAACTCACTGCAATCCGGAATGGGGGGTCAAGAAAAGCTCAACTCCTCCTAAAGATAATCACCTTAGTCCTGATTCGCCGAACTCAGAGCAATCCAGACTGGGGGGCAAGAAAAGCTCAACTCCTGCTAAAGACAACCACCCTAGTCCTGATTTGCCGAACTCATAACAATCCGGACCGGGGGCAAGAAAAGCACAAATTCTTCTAAACAAAATAATCAAAAGCTCATGTTCGACAAACAAACCCAAATTTACTCCCCCATCCAGAAAATCCGCATAAGGAAGTGGGGGGCACATGATAGTACATATAGCTTCTGGAAGGACTACTCCTAGACTCCTAGATCTATATAGCTCCTGGAAGGACTACTCCTAGACTCCTAACTCCATATAGCTCCTGGAAGGACTACTCCCAGACTCCTAACTCCACGCAGCTCCTGGAAGGACCAGTCCTGCACACTACCAGTCCTGACCGACCCAGTCTCGCAAGCCAAACCTTGATAAATCCCAGCACGTGAGACACTGGTCAAAGCATATGATGGGGACAGCTGTCACACATCAATCATGGGAATAATCAGGGCACGTGTCAGAGGATCCTAAGAACATTCCTCAGCCAGTCCCGCACTGACACGTGTAAAACATCCACTCCAGCCAGGTGTCCTCCGCTCCCAGAACCAATAGCTACGATTTAAAGGTACCAAACCTAAAACCCTACCCTTGGACTATAAGTAGCCCAAGAAGGCGAGGTTTTGGGGTTAATCACACTCTCACACTCATATACACACACAGCCACCCTGCGTTCATATCTATCTTCATCTTCCCTAAAAGAGAGTTTTTACTCTCACGCCGGAGGCGCCGCGAGACCAAAACCCCCCTTCCGGTGTTGTTTTGTAGGAACCCCAGCACAGCTACACCCCACAGCGACGAAGGATCCAAACACGACGTTGAAGGAGCGGCCCCGCCACCACAATTTATCACTTCGTGCTCTGACATTAGTGATCAATCACTCTTTCCTGATTTCATAAAAAACATGTCAGAGCACAAAATAAGTCATTTGGGTATCTTTTTCGGCTTGAAAACTTGTTCCAAACATTAGAAATATCAGCTTGCTGAAGTGAACAAGATTATGGCGACTGTTATTGTACATATATATGTTAGGTGGGGTATCTAAAGAAAGATAGGGAGATCTCAAGTAAAATAGAAAGAGTTGGTCGAGTAGAAATTTGGAGAGATTTTGGATAAATTTATAGAGGATAATATTGTTGTGTGGGAGAAATAAATGAGAGAGACTGAAGTGAGGGAGGATTTGTAACAGACTCTTTGTATCGGCAGCAAATTAATCTCAAAAAATGTAATCATGTTTCACAATTGAGCTCAATCTATGGAGTTGATTAGTTGATTAGGAGTATGTTTTTGCTTCTCAATTTTTGAAAAACTTCAAAATTAAGAATACAAGTCTAGAACTCGTGCATCGCACGGGTTACACGGATTTTTTTTAATATTATATAATTTTTTTTAAAAAATATTTTGAATTCAATTCTTAATTTTGTTCATTTAAAACTTTAAATGATATAATTTTATGATAATTATATTAGTAGACGTATATGTTCAAAACTTTTTAAAACATTTAAACTTATTTAAAGTGATAGCATTGGTAGGAGAAATATTATTATAACGAAATTATTATTTTATTGAGGGTAAAAATATAATGTCTCCATTATGTTGGGACCTTACAAAATATTATTTTAGCATGATGATTACTTAATCGATTAAAATAACTCTGTAAAAAATATTTTAAAAAGAAAGTATTAATGATTGAACAATATAATTTTATTGATAATTTTATGTATATTTATTTTAAAAAATAATATTTAAATTTTAAATAAAATTTGTTTTTTTAGTTCACATCAATAGGGTACGAATTTTACTTAGTCTAATATAAATTTGATTTATCTCGGATAAGTGGTTTACATTATTTTATTTTAGCCCGATACTCAATACACCAATCAAATCAAACTAATTATTTTTAGTTTAATTTTAATTTTTTTAAAGTATGGATTAATAAGATAATTTTATTTTCGACTAAAAAATTAGTATATATGGTTTTATTTTTGTTGGTCGAATTATATTTTTATTTTTATTTTGTGTTAGTCAGAATCAATTGTATAATGTAGTTTTTTTTATCCCGGATAGATAACATATATTATTTTATTTATCAAAATTCATTAGTATAATTTTTTTAGGAGGATTGATAGTATTGTTTTTTTATTTTATCCCGAGTCACATGATACATCAACTAAATCTTAATAATTATATTTAATTTGCTTAAATTTAATTTAGCCCGAAGTAACAAATTAGAATAATATAGAACTCGATATGAATTAAAATATAAATTGGTAGAAGAAGTTGAATTTAATATAAATTATAATGATATAGAGTTCGATATAAAATTAATAAAGGAAATTGACTTCAATATTAATTAGGATTAGAATTGAACGACCCAATAATTTGAGAATTAGAATATTTAAGTAAGGGTAATTATGTAATTTCAGCAAGTACCGACGAATTAACTACCAAATTTTTAATGTTTCGTCTATTATAATATAGTATAGATAGATAGTACAGATGTAATAATATGACCGAAATATAAAGTAAGATATGTTGCTTCTGACTGTCGCATATTTTTTCTACAAGATCGCAGATAGAATTTGAGTATCCGGGAATGTGATTTTAATTTGTTACCCTCTAATCTAATCTCAGTAACCTCCGCCGATATCTGGTAGTTTTGTACATGTAAAAAAAGATGATACAAATAAAGAAAAAGATTGCTAGTTCTCGGAATGACAACAAGTATAATATAAGGGTATTTTTATAAATATTATATTTATATTTATAAATTTGTCCTTAAATCTTACATTATAAAATGGCTTAATCTCGTGTAATTTTCCTTAGAATACCCTCAAACCCAGTTTTCTAAAAAAAATTAGTATGTAGAAAATTTTAGTAGGTAAATTCAAAATAAATTGCCAAGTGGAACTAAGTAGTTTATTTTTAATATAATAAGTTGTTCAAATTTTTCCCCCCTAAATAATTCAAGTTTTATTTTATTAAGAATATTATGGTTAATTATATATATTATATATAATTTGTTATAATGGGGTTAATTATGTCTTAAATATAACTTTGTACTCCCTCCTTTACCTAATTTTTGACTTTTATGAACCTTTGTGATTAAAGTGACCAAATTTTAGTAGCAAATTACATGTAAATCTATTATTTTAAAAAATTAAAAGGCACATCATTTAATACCTTATAGAGGTATAATTTTTATTTTTGTCCTTAATCATATTATATATGTAGTTTGTGGTCTAAGTTTATTTGACTGCCAAAATTCAAACAAGTTGAAAAAATCTCTTCCTTTACTATATATTAAACCAGGACATAAGGGCAAAAAATTTCATTTTACTAGCTGTCAAATTACTAATATACCTTTAATTATCCAATAATTACAAAAAAACTACTACAAGTTTAATTTAGGAAAATATTAGTTGGTGTTGAGAATCGAACTCAACACCTCTAAGTTAAAAATTAGACTCCCGAACACTTATGCTAGGTTTTAATTTTGAAAATAAAATAAAATTAATTATCAATATTCACAAGTGCCCTATATTCTATTAAAATCATGTTTGCTCTTATAATTAATTTGATAAGGCATCAATCACGTACCGCTTTAATGGGCGAACAACGATAATTACAAAAAAATCATTAGAAATTTAATTTAGAATAATATTTATTGGTGTTGGGAATCAAATTCAACACCTCGAAGTCAAAAGTGAGGCTATCAGCCACTTATGCTAGACATTGATTTTGGACAAAAATAAAATTCATTATTAACATTCGCAAGTACCCTACATTCTATTAAATTCCCGTTTACTCGTATAATTTATTTAATAAGACATAAAATTTATTTATACAAGTACCTTAAAATCATATTTGTACCGAATTTTTTTCAAATTTAACCATAATGGAGAACACATCCTCAAAAAATAAGCAGATACACAAAATATTGTAAAATGTCTTATATCAATATCTTTTATAATACAGATATATTATTTACATTAAGTATGTAATAATACAAATATTATATTCTACTAAATAACAAATCGCATCATCTATCATATTCAACAAGGATATACAAGTTCTTTTTTATAAGAAAATAGAATAAATTAAGGTTGTTTGGGTTAAAAATATTTTATACCAGATTAAGCGATATCAATTGAGTTTTTGGTTATATATTAATTTTGAATTAAATAATTCGATAAATTCATATGCATAATCAAATTAATATATATAGTTAAGTTAAAATTTTGATAATATATATTAAAATAATTGGATCAAAACTTATAGTTGATTTAACGTATATTTGAATGAATAAGACAATACACACTTATACAATACAATTAAAATGTATAGTGTCCCTTGAACGAAATTTTGTATTATATTAATGGAACCTTGGTTAGGGATCAATTATTAGGTTAAATGCTCAATTTAATTTAAAATTATTCATTTACAAAATCATTTCAAACAGAAAAATACTAGCGGTACAAAATTACACGTGTCATATTTTTATTGGCTAAATGTAAATGGACCCCATTCATTCACACTAATAGCACCAATTAAATTATTTCATACTGTCACATCACCCTGCCACGCCAATTTGTAAAAATTTTTTGCAACTTTTTTTAGCTATCACATTAATATTTCAGGTATACGAGACAAATATATAAATGTTGAAGTCATTTTTAATTTCGAGTAAATAAATCAAATAATTTTACTATTAATTAAGACATATAATGTTAATATTGGTATAGTTAAAATGATACGTAATTATTGTAAAAAGTTAATAAAACAAATTTGTAACAAAAACTAAAAAATTTGAACAGAGTCATTAATATAATTAGAAATAAATTTAAATTTAAGTACAAAGAAAATCAATAAATGGCTACAAAGTTACTTTTAACCCTTGTATATTTAAAAATTTCAAATGTGTCATGTAACTTACCAAATCGAAAATAATAAGAGTATTTAGGCACTTTATTAATACAAGTAAATAATTAACGTGTATCAAATTTTTAGCTTTTTCGGATTGAATTATGATGGGTTGTTAGGTCGAGTATGCATTCAATAATGAGTTTGGATGTTATAAATGATATCAGGGTTACACCCGACCGGAAGTGCAGAGGTAATGTCCGAGTTTCATATGTGTGTTTATGGACTCGACAAGTATGTCGACCCGATAAGACGGGGTATTATTTGTAACGTCCCAAGTCAATAAGAATAGAAGTATTCGGAGTTTTTATAGATACAAGTCAACAACTAATATGTACCAAATTGTTATATTTTTTCGGACTAAATTATGATGGATTATTGGGTCTGATTTATGCATTCGGATGTAGGTATTGATGTTCTATTTCATATCTTTTTATTTATTTATGCAAAATGAGATGAATTTGTTTTATTTAAGTATCGAACCACCGACCTCTTTTTTAGAATTTCATGTAAATTGACTTTAAAGTTTGTTTTAAAAATCTTATTAGTTAAATCACAGTTTTCCTTTAACCCAATTAAAAAGTCTGTGGACACCTAATATATAGTTACATAATTATAAATTAATCAATCACACACTAAATTTATAAAATACTTATAGTAATTTTAGGATACATGATATCGCAGAAAGCGGGAATCGACGTTAATTGGTGCAAACACGGTTGAGGGATTAATCAGATGATTGGAGATTGATTGAAATAATTATCCGGATATTAATCAAAATCAATCATTAGTATATATAATAATTTTATTAAGTTTGTTATATTTATCACGTGGCATAACATATTTATAAGTAATATTTAGTTTTAAGTTATGTTTGCTCGTGGAGAGTGCTGATCTATATCTTATTTATAACATTATGCATATTTTAAAATTAATTTACATGTGCCGGTTAACACTCTATGAAGAACCCTGTTATATAGAGAAACGTGGAGAATTATTACTTAAAAATATAAAATATAAAATTTATTTCATTTTTCATCATATATGATTACAAATTTTAATTACCAAGTTGAAAAACCAAGTTACACAATTTTTTATTTAAAAAATCTTTGAAATTTATGAAAAGGTTTAAAATAGTTCCATGGTAAAATCAAAGTGAGATCACGCTAATTTAAAATTGTTCCACTGTAAAATCAAATTTAAAATTATTTTTTTTAAATTTTAATTGTTATTTTTCTTATATTCAAATATAATTATTATTCTATATTAGCATCGAATTTTATATCTTTTAAAATAAAATTTTACAATTTGTGATGCGATTCTAAAATAAAATCAAGGGTTCTCTACGATTCTACATACTAGAGGGTTCTTTATTGATTAATGACCCACATAAAAGAACCTACACTTGATCTTTACACAATACAAATATGATTGTTTTTCGTTGAGAAATGACCCACACATGTAATCATAGATTTTATTTATAAAATGAAAAAGTAAGAGAATCTTAAGATTTATCTTTACCTAATACTAATTAATTGCATCATATGTTCACCATATACGCCCCGATATTTACCCAATTTAATATCTAATAATTATACGTTAATTTATTAAAATCATTCAAGTGTACATAAGTTCATGTTCTTATCAAAATTAAAAATTGTCTAAAAAATTAAATTAAATTTGAAAAATTATAATTTACCGTGTTTTAATTAAAAAATTATTTTAATACATGCCTTGATTCGTTTGAGAAATTAATTTAGTTTATAAACAGATCCATGCCTTACACGGGTTTTTACGCTAGTTATTATGAGATTATAAGTTGTATTTTTTTTAATTGGATTAAGATAACGGTGCTTTGATCGTCGGGTAGCTTTCTCATTTCATAATTATCATTACTACTTATAACTAACTTAAATCCCGTGCGATGCACGGGTTCCCATTAATATTTAAATTTTTTATTTATCCCGTCATATTATAATTTTAAAATTATTTATATAAATATATAATAATAATAAATTTATAAAAAAATAGGAGGATAACATGTAGTCGTAGTTTAGTAGGATAAATATATTATATACAGTAGTTTAACAATTTAGTAGTTTCGTGGATATATAACACTATTTTTTTAATAATAAAATAAGTTGGGGTTGTAGTTTAGTAGGATAAGTAGACTATGTGAGTAGTAGTTTAATAATTTAGTAGTTTAGTGGATATATAACACTATTTATTTATTTTTTTAATAACCAAAATTAGGGAATAACCGTTGAACCAAATTATATCTCGTTCTGGTTATTATAATATAGTATAGATTTTCAAAAGGTCTGAAATAATTATTAATTTTCAAATAATATGAAATAATTATATTACAAATATGAAAAATAGAACATATTTAACGGGGCAGCAATTTGCAATCTTCTGTCGCTAATCTGATAAAATGATTTCCTTCAAAAAAATCTAATAAAATAAATTATCATGTTGTATTTGTTAGGAATATGTTGTGAACTTGATGATAAATCATACAAAACACATTAGTAGATTTAACTTAGTGAAATTTGTAGCACTCGACGGATGATTCAATATAGTCCCGACGGATGATTCAATATAGTCCCGACGAATGATGATTTGATATCCATCGAGTGAGTAGCTTATGTGATTATAAGTATTATATCACATTTCTGCAAACAACTTTGTGTAGATTCTGTAGTAGCATATGAGTCATGTTGACTACTAGTAGATATGTAGAATAAGTTGATTAATTGTAAATATAAGATGTCTTGTAATTCTGTATAAGTGAAATGGAGTCAAGTGTCAAATAGCTACCCGACGGATGATCAACAAAGCTACCCGATGGATGATCAACAAAACTACCCGACGGATGACAAGCATGTACCCGACGGATGATCAATTCAAATATCTGTTGACAGTGACAACACTGTCACATGCGTTGGGTGTTTGCAAAAGGAATGTGGCAGCCTGTTTAGCAGGAAATTGAGAACAAAGAAGCATTACCATTTCCATGCTATTATGAAGATATTCAAAGATGCTGGAATAGAGTAATGAAGTAGCATGTAGTTAGACTTGATAGGTTTTGTTTTATTATCTTGTCTCATTGCCATGTAAACTTGGTAATATATAAACCAAATGTAGCTAGTAGAACAAACCCAACTAAGAAAACACATTTAGAAGAGAAATAGAAAAAGTTGTAACTGTTAAGAATTTCTTTGTAGTTTGTTTGTTCACTTGTAAAGCAGCTGTGAGCCAATTTGAGCTTCACAGAGTTCTCAAATCGATATATATATATATATATATATATATATATATAGGAATTAAGTAAATCAAAAACAAAGTAATAAAAATACAAGTCTTTAAAACTTTCTGATGGATTTGAATGTATCCACCATATATATATATTGAGTTAGAACATTTTTTTATAAATTTCGAAAAAAAGCCAGAATTACATTCAACCCTGTTAGATATATTTGATAATGTCATGACTAATGTGATTTATGTTTAGTTTTCAGATCTTACTTAAACAGGACAAATCAGTACTTAACTGAAATCAACACTTTTACTGAATCATAACTTAAAGAAAACGTTTAGATAAGGAAGGCAGCTGATTTACAGGAAGAGAAGATCAAGACAAACGTAAGAAGAGATATGCATGAAGAAGGAATTCTATGAAGAATAAAATACTTGGAAGAAAAGATATCTGATTGATATATTTTAGGAAGCAGAATTATATTCCATATCAATTAGCGATTATCTTGTAACTGTGTAGTATATAAACACAGACATAGGGTTTACACTATAAGTGTTATCATTATCGAGAAGATTATTCATTATAATCCTAGCAGCTCTCGTGATATTTGTTCATCACTGAGAGAGGACAGTTCCATACTGTAACAGAGTTTATTGCTTTGAATAAAGTTTGTTTTCTGTTACTTGAGTTATTAAAGTTCGATTTGATTGTGCTATACACTGTATTCACCCCCCTCTACAATGTGTGTGACCTAATAAGTGGTATCAGAGCCTATCTGTTAACACACAAACAGGTTAAGATCCAAAAACAATCATGTCTGAAATAGAAACTCCAACTAAGCCCACCAAAACTGAAGAACCTCCAAAGACACAAATTCAAAACCGATATGAGACTATTAGAGTTCCCATATTGAGACCATCTGAATATCCCATATGGAAGGTGAGGATGACTATATTTCTGGAAGCTACAGATCCAGAATATCTTGATAGAATCAAGGAAGGGCCTCACAAACCAACCAAGCTCGCTGTTGCAGTTGCAGGTGAAGCAGCAAAGTCAGTACCAAAGGAGAAGAGTGACTACACTGCTGAAGATATCACATCAATTGCTAAGGATGCTAAGGTACGACACTTACTGCATAGTGCCATTGATAATGTAATGTCAAACAGGGTAATAAACTGCAAGACTGCAAAGGAGATATGGGATGCCTTGGAAACAAGATGTCAGGGAACTGATACGATTAAGAAGAACATGAAGACAATACTCACTCAAGAGTATGAACACTTTGACTCAAATGCTAATGAGTCATTGATTGATTTATATGATAGATTTATCAAACTCTTGAATGATTTGTCACTAGTTGATAAGGAGTATGATCTTGAAGATTCAAACCTTAAATTCCTGTTGGCTCTTCCTGAAAGCTGGGATTTGAAGGCAACAACAATAAGAGACAACTATAATCTTGATGAAACAACTCTTGATGAAATGTATGGGATGCTCAAGACTCATGAACTTGAGATGGAACAAAGAAGCAAGAGGAAATGAGGAAAGTCAAGGACAGTTGCTCTTAAGGCTGAAGAAGAATCCCCCAAGGCAGCTACCTCAAGGAAAGGCAAGGGTAAAGCTCCCTTCACAAAGTCTGATACTGAGTCATCAAGTTCTGATAATGATGATGACTCAGAATCTGAAAGCTTGCCGAGACGGATGCTGATGAAGAGATGATGAAGCTGTGTGCTCTTATGGTGAAAGGAATCACAAAGATTTCATACAAAAAGTTCAGGAAGGGAAAGAAGTTTTCCAGGAAAGGTGCAAGTTCTGATAAGAAGAATTTCAGAAAATCTGAGGGCAAAGGAGGAAAGTCTGATAGAGGAGATTATACAAATGTCAAATGCTACAACTGTGGTGAGAAATGCCACATATCTCCTGATTGCAAGAAAGTGAAGAGTGACAAAGGCAAGGCTCTTGTCACAAAGAATAAAAGCTGGACAGACACCTCAGATTCTGAAAGTGAGGAGATTATGCCTTGATGGCAAATGCTGATATGGCAAGTGCTGAAAGCAGTTCTGAAGCTGCTGAGTTAAAGGTACCTCAAACTACTTATGCCTTTCATACTGATGATATTAATGAGTTGAGAAGATATCTTAAAACCATGTTCATTAGCTATAGAGATCAAACTTTAACATGTGAAAGATTAACTTCTGAGAATCTTGCTTGCAAAAAGAGGAATGAATATTTAGAAAAAGAGTTAGTCATGTTCCATCAAACTCAGAAAGATAGAGATGATGCTTTCTATGTTAGGGATGAAGTGCTTAAAATGAATGAATCTCTAAAAGCTGAGTTAGAAAAGGAAAGAGAGATTATCAGGACTTGGACTAACTCTGGCAGAACAACTCAGAATTTGTTAAGTAGTGAAAACTGGAAAGAGGGCTTAGGTTATGGAGATGATAAGAATGATAAAGGAACTGTAGAGATTAAACCTATAGTTGTTAATCAAAAATCTAAGTTAAATCCTGTTAAGTTTGTAGCTGTAAAGTCTGATAATGAGAAATCATAAGTTAAACAGGGATTAACTTCTGACAAACTAAAACAGGAAAAGACAACTGAAGTAAACGTAGGCTTAATGACAAAGAAGCAGCTTAAGCATAAGCTGAAAGATGTTAAGAATGCAAACAAGGTAAAATCACCTAGGAAAAATAGGAATAGAAAGGAAGGTGTGAATAAAAGTAATGATTATAAGCCTGTTCCTGATACTCCTAGAAAAACATGTCATAACTGTGGAAGTTCTAACCATCTGGCTTCTTTTTGCAGGAAGAATAAGAACATAAACTCCTTACCTTCAAAGTCGGGAGTTAAGAGTCAGTCTGTTAGATATAAGCCACAAAATCCTTATTTTCATTGTGGTAGTTTATGGCATTCCATTTATACTTGTAAGGAATATCATAGTCTGTACTATGATTATTATCAAATAAAACCTTCTTTAAAGAAAGTTAACATTGTTCCTTCTAGTGTAAGTTCTGATTCAAAGTCTGATAGTGTAAATTCTGATAAGAAAAATGTTAACATAAACTCTGATGCTAAATCCGCTGCAAATGTTAACAAACTTAATAAGGCCAAAGGATCCAAGCAAGTCTGGGTCCTTAAAACTAATCATTAGTGGTCTTTGTGATTGCAGGGCAACAAGAAAAACATCCTAGTTCTGGACAGTGGATGTTCAGGACATATGACTGGAAATAAAGCCCTGCTATCAGACTTTATGGAGAAGGCTGGCCCAAGTGTTTCTTATGGAGATGGCAACATTGAAAAAACTTTGGGATATGGCAATATCAATCTTGGGAATGTCATCATTAAAGAAGTAGCTCTGGTCTCAGGACTTAAACACAATCTGCTGAGTGTTAATCAAATCTGTGACAGAGGTTATCATGTGGATTTCTTTGAAGACCACTGTGAAGTTATTAGTAAATCTACAGGCAAAGCTGTTCTGAAAGGATACAGGCATGGTAACATCTATGAAGCCAAGCTTTCAACAAGTACTGATGGTTCTACAATCTGTCTGATGAGTAGAGCATCAATTGAAGAAAGCTAGAATTGGCACAAGAAACTCTCTCATTTAAATTTCAACAATATAAATGAACTAGTCAAGAAAGATCTTGTGAGAGGATTGCCAAAGTTAGTATTTGCTCCTGATGGCCTTTGTGATTCTTGTCAGAAGGCTAAACAAAGGAAATCCTCATTCAAGAGCAAGACTGAATCATCAATTCTTGAGCCTTATCACCTACTGCATGTTGATCTATTTGGTCCAGTAAATGTCATGTCTATTGCAAAGAAGAAATATGATATGGTCATAGTGGATGAGTTCACCAGATACATATGGGTGTATATCTTGCACACAAAAAGTGAAACTGCATCTATCTTGATTGATCATGTCAGGCAACTGGATAAATTGGTCAAAGATTCTGTGAAGATAATAAGAAGTGATAATGGTACCGAGTTCAAGAATTTGATAATGGAAGAGTTCTGCAAAAACCATGAAATCAAGCAGGAATTTTCTGCTCCTGGAACTCCACAGCAAAATGGAGTTGTTGAAAGAAAGAATAGAACTCTCATTGAAGATGCACGTACAATGCTTGATGAAGCAAAACTTCCAACCTATTTCTGGGCTGAAGCTGTGCAGACTGCTTATTTTACTCAAAATGCAACACTAATTAACAAGCATGGAAAGACACCATATGAGATGGTGAAGAAAAAGAAACCAAATCTGAAGTATTTTCACGTATTTGGATGCAAGTGTTTTGTTCTTAAGACTCACCCTGAATAGATATCCAAATTTGATCTAAAAGCTGATGAAGGAATCTTTGTTGGATATCCACTTTCCACAAAAGCCTTCAGAGTTTATAACTTGAGAACAAGAGTGGTCATGGAATCTATCAATGTCTCTTTTGATGATAAGAAGATTACCGGACTTGAAGATTTCAATGATCATGATCAGCTGAGATTTGAAAATGAAGACTTAAATTCTGATACTGAAAATCCTGACATTCTAAATCCTGATACTGCAAACTCTGATGGATTAAACTCTTATGTTATTGAAACTGTGGTGACTACGCCAAAGGAAGATGCACCTATGCAGGGGGAGCATACTCAAGATACAACCACATCTCAAGAAGCATCAGAACATACAACTGGCTCTTCAAGTTTTGATTCGTCAAGTTCTGATAAGCCAAGTTCTGATAGTTCTGAAAACTTAAATTCTGAAGGATCCAACTCAGAGAGCATAGTTTCAGGGGGAGCATCAGAAAATGTTGATGAAGATAACATGGATCCTGGGGGAGCCTCCAGTTCTAGAGAAAACCTTCCATCTGCAAGGAAGTGGACTAAATCACATACACCTGACTTAATTATTGGAAATCCTGATGCAGGTGTCAGAACTAGAACAGCTACTTCGAGTGAATGTCTTTACAATTCCTTTCTTTAACAGACTGAACCAAAGAAAGTAGAAGAAGCTCTTTAAGATGCTGATTGGGCGCAAGCAATGCAGGAAGAGTTAAATGAATTTGAAAGAAACAAAGTCTGGACCCTAGTGCCAAGACCAAAGAACAGATCTGTTGTTGGTACAAAGTGGGTATTAAGAAACAAAACTGACAGTGATGGCATAATTACAAGGAATAAGGCAACGTTGGTTGCAAAAGGATATTCTCAGCAGGAGGGAATTGATTATGATGAAACATTTGAACCAGTTGCTAGATTAGAAGCCATACGGATATTTTTGGCTTATGCTGCTCACAAAAAGTTTACAGTATTTCAAATGGATGTGAAAAGTGCTTTTCTCAATGGAGAATTGGAGGAGGAAGTATATGTTGAACAACCTCCAGGCTTTGTAGATCCCAAATATCCTAATCATGTCTACAGGCTTGATAAAGCACTTTATGGCCTTAAGCAAGCTCCAAGAGCATGGTATGAGACATTAGCTCGGTTTCTTCTGGAAAGTGGATTTAACAGAGGAACTATAGACAAAACACTGTTCTACCTCAACCATGGAAATGACTTACTTCTAGTTCAGATATATGTTGATGATATCATCTTTGGTTCTACAAATGACAGACTTTGCAAGAAGTTTGCCAAACTGATGCAGTCAAGATATCAAATGAGTATGATGGGGGAACTTAGCTATTTCTGGGCCTTCAAGTCAAGCAGAATGAAGAAGGCACTTTTATTTGTCAAACCAAGTACACCAGAAATTTGTTGAAGAAATTTGGAATACAAGATTGTTCAAGTGCATCCACTCCCATGGCCACTGTAACAAAACTGGATAAGGACACTGGTAAATCAGTAGATATTACTGATTATAGAGGTATGATTGGCTCTCTACTCTATCTAACTGCTAGTAGACCTAATATCATGTATGATACTTGTCTTTGTGCAAGATTTCAAGCAGATCTAAGAGAACCTCACTTAACAGCTGTGAAAAGAATTTTCAAGTATCTTAAAGGAACAGCTGATCTGGGATTGTGGTATCCCAGAGAATCAGATTTTAAACTAATAGGTTACTCAGATGCAGATTTTGCAGGTTGCAAAATTGACAGGAAAAACACAAGTGGAAGCTGCCAATTTCTTGGAGGCAGATTGGTTTCTTGGTTTAGTAAGAAACTAAAGTCAATTTCCACATCAACTGCAGAAGCAGAATACATTGCTGCAGAAAGCTGTTGTGCACAGATTCTTTGGATGAAGAATCAGTTACTGGATTATAGGTTAACATATTTTAAAATCCCTATTTACTGTGATAATCAAAGTGCTATTGCTATGAAAGGTAATCCAGTTCAACACTCAATGATAAAGCACATCAGCATTAGGTACCACCTCATAAGGGAACATGTGGATGAAGGTACAGTGGAATTGCACTTTGTTCCAACAGATCAACAACTAGCAGATATTTTCACAAAACCACTGTGTGAAGGTACTTTTACAAGATTGGTAAATGAACTTGGAATGGTTTTAGGTTCTTTCTCTAAATCTGCTTAGCTTTTGTTCTGATGCATCAGACTTTATGATCAGTATTTACAGAAATTACTCTCTTTGTATTCTGTGCTTAATTGCAAATTGCTTAAGTACTGATTGTTGTTTGATGTGAATTTCTAAACTCTAATAGTGAACTGACTGTTTATCGTGACTATTTAATCCTATGAGGATAACTGTGCTAGATGCTGACCTAGTCATCTTTAACATACTAGAGATCCCATGTTAGAAGTAATTATTTATGTGGAAATCTACCAACACAAGCAAATTCTGATATTGAGCTTAGTCACGTTTACTTTGTCTATCTTATTACTAAGTCAAAAACTAGAATAATGCTTCTCATCTATTAAGTTCTGATGTTAGTAAATCTGATGGATGTACTAAGTGCTGATAAACCTCACTCATCAAAAGAAAAAGTAAAAGAAAAGGGAATAAAAATCAGGTACTCCTTTGAGATCTAGAGTAAAAATATGGAAGGGACGACCCAAGTGCATTGCTGGTAGTAAGTAATATGCATCAGAAAAGCAAATAATTATTTTCTTGGTGACTTTTCACACTCTATGATTACTGGAGAAATACTCTGATAATAGCATAAATTCTGGTAAGCAGTCGTGACTCACTTACACTGAGAAGCCACTGTAAAATGGAATTTCAAAAGATGCATAAAATAAGCACAAAATAGTTGAGGTGGACTCATGCACGAACTCATTCAAAAGTAGGCTTCAGAATAATGACAGATTTTAAGTAAAGTTCTTAGTTATGCCTTATTTCTAAGATGTACTGAAGTGAATCAGACTTTACTCTTTGTCTACTATTTTGCTTAATGCACACACTGACACTCCATATGGATGATGAAAATTACTGTGGCGTTCAATGTTGTTTTAGATGAACAGTTTATGTGTCAGATTGCATAAATTCCGAGGACAAGTTCTGATGGAAGTTCTGATAAATAAGTTCTGAAGAACCGAAATCAGAATTTGTGTGAAGAATCACAGAGATAGGCATTCATTTTTTGAGTTAAGAAATCATGTTCTGATGACTGTTAAGTTCTGATATAAGTCTAAGTGCTGATATTAAATTCTGATCCTCTATTTGACTTATTTGTGGTTAAAATCTGGAACAATCTTATTTTAAATCAGAATATGTACGGGTGAGATATTAACAGTTAATACAATTAGGGTTAGTGGAACACGTACATGCACAGTAATATTTACTTATTTCTTGTGTGCATTAAACCATGTTTTACACTTCCAATGACTGTTTTTCTTCTTCCCAGTCTAGGGAGATGAGGTAGAATTATTTTTACCTGTCCGCATTAAATTCCTTACGTCTCTTGGCATTCTATTGCCTATATAAACCAACACCTCATATCAGCCTATACATCATTCCTTTTCTCACATACTCACTCTCTTTTCCTTCATACCAACACAATCATGGTCAACTACAATATGTTTTTGAACTATGAGACCTTCAACATGGAGTTGAGCTGTGAGGAATGGCAGCAGGAATAGCATGTAACCATCATTCCTGATGAGATTTGGGACTCGGTTCCCCATGAGGTTCTCACACACCTCCTGTTCTTTTACATGGACTACCATCGCCATCTGGAGCGATTGGAAGAAGAAAGGCTGGAAGCTCTCTGCCACAAGAGCGAATCATTAGACTCGCTATTCTTTTTGTAGAGAGTCGGAAGAAGAAATAATTTGTTTTCTTCTTCCTGTTTTTCTTCATCGTCAGCTTGTCCGGCTTCTTAGCCAAGGACAAAAGCTGTTGATGTTAGGCTTAGTAGCTTAGGACAGTCTTGTAATGTTCTGATGTAATT
The DNA here is from genome assembly GCF_009905375.1 of Apium graveolens. NCBI lineage: Eukaryota > Viridiplantae > Streptophyta > Magnoliopsida > Apiales > Apiaceae > Apium > Apium graveolens. The sequence continues at coordinate 31,299,929 of NC_133652.1, forward strand.
TTCAATTTCATGAATGTATTCACTTAATATATTAATGGAATTTTATATTTTTACAAGATTCTGTCTCTAAGATGTTTGCAATTTTACTGTATTGTTAAATCCTGATATATCCATATTCTGATGACCATTTTAATTATTGATTTAAATTAAGTTCTGATTTTTAAATATCAGTACTTGTTTCCTTGATTTTTTTTTGGTCATTCTCACACTTGAAATTTTTTACAGAATATTGGTTTTGCAGTGAAAATGATTAAATAAGTGGGAACAGTTTAAATTTTGAATTAAAACTGACTTACCTTAATTAATGGGATTACTTGGTAAGTGGAACGGTTTTTTTCCTTGAAAAACTGCATGTGATAAGTAATGATTACTGTTTTTTTCGTGCCCATTAACTATTCATTATTGCTGCATGTCTGACAGGTGTCCAACGGTTATTATTTTTTAACCAAGTATAAGTAAGAGAGATAGAAGATTATACAATCTTTTATTTACTTTACACTTTATCTCTCTTTCTTTGCTTTTACTCTCTCTCATCTCCTGACATTGGTTTTTCATACAGATATTTTATCAAACACCTTACATGCAATCTTAATTTTCAATTTTTCTCATGGCACCTAAGAATTTGATCATCGATGGAGCTAAGTTCGTTCCCAACAACTATGCTGCAATCCTAAATCATGATGAAGCTCCGTCTGAATTGCATTTTGTACAAGATCTTCTTGTACACAGTGAAATTGGGTATGTATTGACCCAACCTTTAATCTTTTCAAGCCAACAAGTTCTGACGTTTTGGCGGACTGGACATTTTGAAAGGCATATGTCATAGCCTACTCGTTTATTCGAGTATTTAACTCAACTCAAATAAGAATGTAATAAGTAAATAGTGGATCAATCATCAGAGAGATCTCACAAAGTAACAATCTGTCAAAGAATAAAGAAACATTGTTCATCTGCAGACTTGAAGATTCACTGGAAGAGTTCAAGAATTTGATCATGCCTCAGTGATATAAATCAAGATCGTGGATTTAATCAAGTGACAGAGATCTCGTCAAGGTATCATTTATTACAAGGATTCAATCAGAACAACAGAGTCAAGACATGAAGAAACGTCACGAAAGTTAGTCACTCATGAACCAGACAGTACATCGAGTGTCAGCATTGAAGTGACGGAATTGATTCATAAGTCTCAGTGACTTTCAGAAGATTGTCAGAAGAATGGTTGCTGCTCAGCTTAGTATTAATTCTCCATTAATTAATTAAGTCATATAATTTAATTAAGAAAAATTATATCTGCAAGGATTAATTTATTAATTAATTGAATTAAATTGATTAATTAATTTAGAATTAATATTAAGGAATTACAGAATTTTAATTGGTTTAAAATCTATTTAAATTGAAACAAGGCAAACTGATTGTATTAGTATGACAATCGGTATGACAATCAATAGTCATACCGAAAGTCATGCTAATTCATTTAATTGTCTTGTTAGAATTTTTATTAGATTAAAAATCTGTTATTAATCTTTGCAAGACAATCTGAATTGTACTTATGTAACAATCGGTATGACAATCAATTGTCATACCGAAAGTCATGCTGGTTCAAAGGATTGTCATTGCAGTTCATTTGCATTCGGCTGTTTACTTAAAAAGAAACAAAAGAAGCAGAAGAAATCATCCAACTATCAGCAAAAACAGAACATAAGAACAAAAGAGAAAAAGAAGCAGAAAAATATTACATCTATTCTGCAACTTCAAGATCAATTTCTAGATTGTAAAGTTAAATCCAATCAACTAGAAATACTTATCTTGTTCTTGTGTATCTAGCGGATTAAAATCCCTAGAACTTAATCTCAAATCGCTTTTAGCATTTGATCTTTTAATTACAAAATAGAAAAAGTTCATGTCGAATTTATTCTAAATTTGTAATAATTGATTTGAGATTAATCCCTTGTAACCGATACCGTAGTTGTAACACCTTTCAAGTTTAATAAAAGTTTTATTTAACTTGAATTTTGTTTCACAATTTTATTCCGCATTTTATTCGACGAAACGGTATTGTTTGCATTCAACCCCCCCTTCTACAAACAAATTGGGACCTAACAATTGGTATCAGAGCCTTCTGATTAACGTACAAATCAAGATCCTAGACTTTTGTGTTTCTTTCACTTCTTGAATTTTTATTCACTCAAAAATTCATAATGACTACACAAAAAGTTGGAACCGTTAAAATTCCACTTTTCGATAAAGAAAATTATGTGATGTGGAAGAAGAAGATGCTACTGTTTTTACAGGTTGCTAATCCCAAATATTTGCAAGTGTTGAAGAAGGGTCCAAAAATTCCTATGGTTATTGAACCAGAGGTAATAGAGATTGTGGTGATCACCAAGCGAGAACTTATGTGAAGGATCCTGAGGACTTCTCTCCTGCTGAAATAGAAGAAGCTTCCCTGGATGCTAGCCTTCAATTAATCTTAGTAGATTCCCTTAATCCCCTAATGAACAGACATGTGATGAATTGTAAAGATTCAAACATATCTGGGAAACTATTGAGATTATTAATGAAGGCACAGAGGAAGTTAGGGAGAACAAACTAGAAATCCTAACCTCTGAGTATGAATACTTCAAATCTAATCCAGGAGAAGGAATCACTGAAGTGTTTGAGAGGTACAATGCATTGATCAACAACCTGAACATTAATGGTAAATACTATTCCATCAGGGAGGTCAACAAAAGTTCCTTTTACACTGCCAACTCATCTCGAACATAGAATCACTGCCATAAGAGAAGCAAGAGATCTGAGTGAGATTTCTTTGGAAAGGCTCTATGGTGTGTTAAAGACTTATGAGTTGGAGCAGATTCAGCAGAAGGAAGTTTACGGGAAAGGAAGAGTGGTCAGCACGTCTACTGCTCTGTAGCTGATGAACACACAACAACAACCACTATATCAACAACAATCTCAACAGTCAGATAGAATGGTACAGTCTTCCAAGGTTGAAGATAATGTGATAGTAGCAGAATTTGATTCACCTACTACAAATCAATCAGGAGATGATTATTATTCCTTGGAAGAACTGGAGCAATTGGAGGATGAGTCAATGGCCCTGATTGTCAAGAGATTCTCAAATGTCAGATTCAAAAGGAATCCCAAGTTCAAGTACAAGTCCAACTACAACAGATTCCAGAAAGGTGGATCTTCATCCTCTAACACCAGCAGTGGTGGGTATAAACAGGGATGGTTGATCGAAGCACCATTCGATGCTTCAACTGTAATGAGTTGGGACACTTTGCCACAGAATGCAGGAAGCCAAAACAAGCAAGGAAGAACTCTTACGATTCTAATCAGAAGAGTAAATCTGAAAGGGCGTACCTGGCAAAGGGAAGAAGCTGGGATGATACTGACAGTGAAGATGAAGAAGTTGGGAATCTTGCTCTCATGGCTAGTGATGCAAGCACCTCATCGTCAAGAAAAGAGGTAAAACTTTCTGATGCTGAAATGGTTTATCATCTAAGAGGTAACTTAGATTGTGCTCGTCGTGATAATGAATTGTTAAATCAACAAATCAAAGACCTTGAGAAAGAGGTCAATGAATTAAGACTTGTGCACATTAATCAAGATAAACTTAAAGACCAAGTATCTTTTCTAGAGAATAGAGTTGACTGTTATAGACAACTCGAAACTATTCTCAAAGACAAGATCACCGGTCTTGAGGCTAAGGTTAAAGCTTACTTTAATTCTTGTTCGAAGTCCAAAGAGTTTTACAATAAGCAAGCTGTTAATCAAACACATGGAATAGGTTATGATTACAATGCTGCTATTGGAAAATTAGGCATAAACTCCCCTCCTCATGTATGTGCTAAAGGCAGGGAAGTACCACATGTGCTTAAGGGTGGATGAACCCCTCTATAAGGAATCAATTGCTGAACCATTTGATGAGACCTCTTTTATTATTCAAGAAGAAATCCGTGCTGAAGATAATGCTAATGGGAAAGCTGTCTCCAAGTCAAGTGTGTCAAAAGTTCCAGTCAAGGTTGTGAAAGCAACTGAGACTAACTCAGACACACATGAGTTGGATAGCACAAATGCCATGTCTACCATGCATAAGTTGCCTATTGTTAATCCTTCTCATAAAGCATGTGGTGTTCCTGATTGTATGTCTTGTGCTTTTAATCTGTTGTTTGCTTATTTTAATGGTAAGCATGCTTCTAATGATAAGACTACTCCTCGTCAGCATGTGAATAATAGAAAGCATGATAGGTCTAAGACTGCTAGTCCTCCTAAAGCTAGAAAGGAGACATTTGTGCCTAAGCCTAAACATAAATCTGATAAGGCTGTTTTAAAGGTCAAATGTTCAGTCATTGAGAATGTTGAAAGTGAAATTAAGAATGTTGTTTTGCCTGATAAAGGCCAATTTTACAAGTATGCCGGACCCAGCCAAGCTTGGGTTCCGAAGAGTTCTAATCCATTTGTATTGCAGGGCATTAAACAGGTACAACCGGTAGTGTGGATTCTTGACAGTGGATCGTCAAGACATATGACCGGAGATAGAGCCCTGCTATCAAATGTGGTTGAGAAAGCTGGCCCAGTGGTTACCTTTGGAGATAACAGCAAAGGTTTAACGGAGGGATATGGCTGTTTGCAAGCTGGAAATGTTATCATTGAAAATGTATCTTGTGCAAGGACTTGAACACAATCTGCTTAGCATTAGTCAGTTCTGTGACAACAAAGAACAAAAAAAAAAACCGGCGCGGGGGGCTACAATGTTTTATTCGACAAGCTGAAGTGTCAGATTCTGCACAAGAAAAGTGAAAAACCCTCCTTAATGGGAATACGGAAAGGAAATCTGTTCGTAGCTGACATGAACTCTGGAAGCAATCTTGAAGTCAATTGTTTCTATGCAAAAGCATCGTCAAATGAGAGTTGGCTATGGCACAAGAGACTTTCCCATCTCAATTTCAAGACAATGAATTCTCTTGTCAAAAGAGAATTGGTAAGAGGTCTGCCTCAGCTGGAATTCTCTCCAGAAGGACTATGTGAGGCTTGCCAGAAAGGAAAGTCAAAGAAAGCAAGTCACAAAGGCACTGACACATCTTCCATAACTGGTGTTCTGCAATTATTGCACATGGATTTATTTGGTCCAGTTAATATCCTTTCTATGTCAAAGAAGTGTTACTGTCTTGTGATAGTTGATGACTATTCCAAGTATACGTGGGTTTTATTTCTTCACTCTAAGGATGAAACACCACAAGTTGTGATTGATCATATCAAGATGATTGAGTTAGATTCTAACGTCCCTGTTAGAGCAATAAGGTCAGATAATGGAACAGAATTCAAGAATGCACTTCTAAATGGATTCTGTACAGACAAAGGGATTACCAGACAATTTTCAGCTCCTAGAACCCCTCAGCAAAATGGAGTGGTAGAAAGGAAGAATCGTACATTGATTGAAGCTGCAAGAACGATGTTAAATGAATCAGGTCTTCCAATGTACTTTTGGGCTGAAGCTGTCAATACTGCATGTTATACTCAGAATCGAACTCTAATCAACAAAGACTTCATGAAAACTCCTTATGAGATTTTGAATGAACAGAAACCTTCTATCAAATACTTTCATGTATTTGGTGCCAGATGCTTCGTGCTCAAGGATGGAGATGATCGTCGTGGTAAGTTCGAGGCAAAGGCATATGAGGGTATTTTTGTTGGATATGGAAGAAGATCATATAGAGTGTATATCATTGATCAACACAAAGTAACTGAAAGTGTCAATGTTACATTTGATGACACTAAACTCCCTAGTATCCAAACTGAAGATCCTTCTGAGAAACTGAAGTTTGATGATACGTCAGATTCAGAGTCAGAACATGGTCAAGAACCTGAGGTTGTTGCTGTTGAAGAACCTGTTAATCCTGATAATACTCAAGGTAATAGTGATGGAAACTCTGGAAACAATGGAGATACCACTGCTACTGACGGAGAATCTTCAAGTCAACATGGCAACAACTCAGGGGGAGATGCTGAAGGATCATCTAGTAGGACACAACATCACAATGAATTTCAAGGCGAATCATCAAGATCAAATCTTCCAAGACAGACTGTCTGGAATAAAGCTCACCCTTTTGAGTTGATTATTGGTGATCCAGATGTTGGAGTCAGAACTAGACGTGCTACTCAAAATGAGTGTCTGTTCTCAGGATTTCTTTCTGAGATGGAACCTAAGAAAATTGAAGAAGCACTAACTGATCCAGATTGGGTGATTGCTATGCAAGATGAACTCAATCAGTTTGAAAGTCAACAAGTCTGGAAACTGGTACCTAGGCCTGTACACAAGAAAGCTGTTGGTACAAGGTGGGTATTCAGGAATAAACTAGATGAAGATGGTGTGGTTACAAGAAACAAGGCAAGACTGGTAGCTAAAGGGTATTCTCAAGCTGAAGGTATTGATTATGATGAAACCTATGCTCCAGTGGCTAGACTTGAGGCCATCAGGATATTTCTGGCATTCGCAGCATTTTCAAACTTTAAAGTTTATCAAATGGATGTCAAGAGCGCCTTTCTGAATGGAAAGCTGGATGAAGAGGTATATGTAGAGCAACCTCCTGGTTTTGAAGATCCAGATCATATGGATTTTGTCTTCTTTCTTTTCAAGGCTATCTATGGGCTAAAACAGTCACCAAGAAAATGGTATGACACTCTCTCTGAATTTCTTATTGAAAATAGCTTTATTAGAGGTGTCATAGACAAAACTCTCTTTTCTAAAAAACATAAGAATGATACTATATTAGTCCAAGTCTATGTGGATGATATAATATTTGGGTCTACTAATGATAATCTCTGTAAGAGATTTGCTAAGTTAATGCACAGCAAGTTTGAAATGAGCATGATGGGAGAGCTGAAGTTCTTTCTTGGATTACAAGTAAATCAAAGGTTAGATGGAACATTTATTTGTCAATCCAAGTATCTCAAGGAACTCCTCAAAAAATACAATCTAGAGGATTCTGCATCAGCAAGGACTCCATCAACTACAGCTGTCAAGCTTGGACCATGTGAAAACTCCATTAAGGTAGATGTCACAAGCTACAGAGGTATGATTGGCTCGTTACTCTATCTTACTGCAAGTAGACCAGATATTATGTATGCTACATGCCTATGTGCAAGGTTCCAAGCGGATCCTAGAGATATTCATCTCGTTGCTGTTAAACGAATCTTAAGATATCTTAAGGGAACACCAAATCTAGGTATTTGGTACCCTAAAGAATCTGGTTTTAACCTTGTCGGATATACAGATTCAGATTATGCAGGAAGTGTTGTTGATAGGAAAAGCACCTCAGGAAGTTGTCAATTCTTAGGAAGCAGGCTAGTCTCATGGTACAGCAAGAAACAGCAAACAGTTTCCAACTCAACGGCCGAGGCTGAATATATTGCTGCTGGAAGCTGCTGTGCTCAGATCTTGTGGATTAGGAACCAACTACGAGACTATGGCTCTGTATTGAACAAGATTCCTATTTTATGTGACAACACAAGTGCAATAGCCATCACCAACAACCCTGTGCAGCACTCGAGGACAAAGCACATTGACATCAGGTATCATTTTATTAGAGAGCACGTCATGAATGGTACTGTTGAACTATTTTTTGTTCCAACAGAAGAACAAATAGCAGATATTTTCACTAAACCACTTGACGAATCCACATTTACCAGATTAGTTGGTAAATTGGGCATGTTAAATAGTTTTTGTGATTAATTTAATTAATATCTGGAATCTGTTCTTGAATGAATTTACAAATGAATTTTTCATAAATGAAAAATTCATTTGCAAATTTATTTTATCATTTTATCATATTTCTTGCTTATTTCTATGTAATATATATTATCTTATCTATGTTTTTACTCTACTTGTTAATTTAAAATATCTCAGAATATTTTATTTCCTCTAAAAATATTTTTCTATGAATTTTATTTGCTAAAATTCAACAGAAATCTATTTTTGGAATAAAAATAATTTTCTGAATATTGTCTTTTTTTGTAAAAATTTTAAGTTTTATTTCAGTTTTACTATTTTGAAAAAGTTTCAGTACATAATAGTTGTCTGTACATATATTTTGTTTTTCTACTGCAAAGACAATCGGCAAGACAATTAATTGTCTTGCTGAAAATCATTTCAGTACTTATATATATATACTTATTTTCATATTAATTCTGTGTGAAACCTTTATTTCCAGAATGACAATCGGCAAGACAATTGAAATTGTCTTGCTGAAAGTCATTTGCGAATATAATTGTATTTCAGTTTTCAGTTAGTTTTATACTGGCAAGACAATCGGTATGACTATTGATTGTCTTACCAGTTTAAACATTATATATATCTATTTTATTTTATTTTGCCTGGTATGACAATCGGTATGACTATCAGAT